>NW_027288296.1:2315000-2673932 GCF_047511675.1 Marmota flaviventris | reverse complement strand
AGGAATTTTCAGGAAGCAGCATTATTGACTACTGCCAGGCCAGAGGGCTATTGGGCAGTCTTAAACAGTCTCTGGAGCATCATTGTTTAAACTTTATACCTGGTGGGAAAAAGTATTTGGCGGTGTACATTTTTGTAGGGGTCTGTATAAACATTTTTTGAGTTCCCAGAAATTGTTTTTGTCCCATTTTTTAGAAAAGACAGGGATTTTACAGGATATACTACAAAGCAGAGTATATCCATCAAGTTCAAAGTTAAATTTCATTTTTGCAAGACAGAGAAGAGAAACAGGAAACAGGGCATTAAACCACGTTTAGCTGTTCTGCAGAGATCTTGACTGATATATTGTTAGTAGGAACAATTGTGGTCAGAGTCCTAGGAGAAGCCTAATTAAGATGTACTGGAGAAGGAGAAGGTGCCACCACGACTATACCCTTATTGATTCTCCCCATAATTTAGTCTTTTAAACTAAAGACCAATATTATTATCTTCTGGGCTTAAAGGCTTTACATAATACCAAAACTTCCATTGTTGTCCTTCTTTCAACAACTGCTTCTATAGTGAACCCAGCAATTTAAATGCACAGGGACCCAAACATGGGAATAACAAAGAAATTAATAGCAGAATATGTTCTATTCCAATTAAGATTTTAAATTTAATAAGAGTTGAAAATCATCCTCTAAATAGTGAGGTTGGATCCCATGTCTTAGTTCCATTTCAGGTTTGGACTGGTACATGTTCTAGTCTTCTAATATTGCTATGTCCTTAACTCCTGTCCATTTTTATTTATTTGGATAAAATAGTCTGAACTTTCTATATATTTCCCCTTTTTTTGGCCAGGAGGTAATCTAATGTCAAGCAATTTTGAGAGATCTTTACATCTGGATATGGCGAGGAGGTCAAAGGCTGTAGCAGTGTGATTAGTAATAGCTTCCAGTATGGTTTTAAGTGAATAATCTAGTTTAGCATATAAACTAGAGTTTTATATCCCCAAGTGTCATTCTGTGCCCAGGTAGCATGACCATAAGTGGCAGTAATCTTCTGTAGTCTCCAGTTATCTTTATTCCAAAATTGTAGACCTCCTAGATTAAGTTTTTAATGGCCACTTTTTCCTTGGCCCCAGATTCTCACACAAGAAGATTCTTGGGTCTTTTCCAGAGACAAATGGTCCTCCAATTATAGCAGCTCTCCAGTGGGGCAAGTCCTAAATATATTTTTTATCACCCCTAAATTATAATAGATTGACTTGAAATATGGTTTACATGATTTCCACCATTGGGGCAGGAGTGGATTAGAGCCCAATAAGATTATGAAAGAAAAACAAAGTAATAATAGATCAGGATTTTGGCTAGTGTCAGTTAAACAGTGTAAGTTAACAAAGCCAAACTAATAACACCAAAACAACAACAACAGCAAGAACAAACAAACAATCCCTAGGAAATATATATAAGCAAGGTAAAAAGTATAAATAAAATTTTTCCAGTCAATGGGATTTATTGTTCTCAAACATATTGCAAAAGCCAAGTAGAGAATATATATATATATATATATATATATATATATATATATATATATATATATATATATATAAGCAAGGTGTGGAAATGTATTTTCAGTATAAAAACTATCTTGGAGGATAAAAGAGTATTTATCCAGGTGGTAAATTTATTTTCTGTGATGTGTTGATCAGCCAGGTCCTATGTGGCTGAACTAGGGCTATAGTTTTCTCAAATTACAGATGTGCACAAGCTACTAAGCTTCCAGAGTGACTAGAGCAGGGCTAATGTCCTTCTGAGTCTCAAGCTTCTATGGTATTTTTTTCCTCTGCATGTACAACTTAAGGGGTGTAGTGGGGTCTGCAATGTATTCCCAGTCAATGGCTACAGACTTGAGCTTTGTGTAATAAATCCAGGGACCTATTTCTGTAATCTTTACTGTAGTTAGGGTGGATTAAATAACAGTGAAAGCACTATTCCAAAGAAGTTTTAGAAGTTGAATATTACATTTTTTTTTTGCTCTAGACTTGAAGGAGTATATAACTTAAGTCAAAATTACTGCAATTTTTTCTGGAACCATTGTTTGAGAGTCTGAAATATTTCTCCTAAAGCCTGAAGCATTTCTCAATACCATGTCTCCTATATCTCTTAATTCTCCCTGACTGGGCAGGGAGACCTCTATACACTAGTTCATACAGAGAGAATTATGCCCTCTTGACGGCAGTTAATCTAATTATTAACAGTGCAATAGGGAAGATTTCATCCCAATGCAGATTAATTATCTGACACAGTGTACATAATTGAGTCTTAAATTTCTATCTATCTTTTTACTTTACAGAACTTTGTGGCTTGTAACCAGTATGTAACTTCCATCTGATTTTTAAACTCTTGGCCAATAATTGTATCCCATCTGCCACAAAACTGACCCATTTTCTGAGACAATTGTTATTGGGATACCAAATCTAGGAATTGTTTCCCAGAGGAGCATCCTGGCTACTTATTTAGCATCTTCAGTACAGATTGGAAAGGCTTTCAGCTAGCCAGAATAAGAACATATAAAAACCAAAAGATATGTATAGTCCCATGAATGTGGTAATTCAGGAAAGTTTACTTGTAAATTCTCAAAAGGTGTTCCTCCTGTACTTTAGATTCCCAGTAGAAACCTTGACCCCTGGAATTGGTTGTTGTGGGCACAAATTTTACACTGTTCACATATCATCTGGAAAATGCTTATGAGCCAGGGGATTCAGAAATGCTGACTCATAACAGTCTCAAGTGCCATTTGGCCAATGTGTGCTCCTCTGGGGGCACTGTTTGATAAAGACTGGCTATTTGGCCATCAGAAAATCTCTACCATCTGCTTAGGATATGCATTTTTCAGCATTAAACCAATTGCATTATTTTTGAAAATCTTTGGGTCTCATTATGTTAGAGAGTAAGACAGAAGAATGGTATTTAAGCCTGGGGATGAACTTTCTTCCTGTTTCTTGCAGGCAGATAACCCTGCTTTTCTGACTGCTCTTTGGGTTGCCTTGAGCAACCACAATATTTCTTTTCAGTAGCCTCAGATATGTATAACCAAAACTTTTGTGACTGCCCATACTGCCTCCAGAAATTAAGAATTTCCTGTCCATATTTTATGCCTTTTCTTCCTTAGTTAAGTAGCTCTTTTTCTTCATATAAGTTCTTATGAACATGAAGAGAGGTGAAGCCATCTTTTTGTGTCTGTGTAAATAGCGGCCCATATTTCTATTGCCCATTGGAGTGCTCAGGTCAGAGCAGTAAATTCTTCCTTTTGTGCTGGAGTTTCCTGAAGGAGAGGTTTTGCCTCAATGGTGGAGTCCAGAATTACCACTGTACATCCAGCAAGAAATATTCTGTTATCTATGAAGCTGTTTTAATCGTGAAATACTCCACATCATGGTCATTCAGGGGATGGTTGGTCAGGTTCAGTCTGCTCAAGAATGCTTTGTTACCTCAATGCAGTATTACCATGTTGCCTAGTCCCAATTAGAAGCAGATTTTCTGGGTTTAAGAGTTTGGATGACTTCAATGTGGACATGTATATTTGCACATAACATGTCCTGGTATCTGAGTATCCTTACATGAGTCAGTCAGTATTGTTCTTTGTACTCCAACAGTGACAGTACAGAGTGTAAATTTCTGTCTCATAGCTAATTTGTTAGCCTCTAAAACCAGAAGGGCCATGGATGAAAGGTCCAGTAGACTAGGTGCCCAGCCTTGAAACATAGAGTCCAATTGTTTAGATAGATGAGCCACTGGACCATGCCATTTCCCCAGCATTTGAGTCATAACACCGACAATTATTCCAGATCATACAAGAACATACAGAAAAAAAAATCTTTGTGAGGTCAGGGAGTTCTAGTCCTGGTGCACTTAATGTCCCCATGGCCTTTTGTTGTGTTGGCCCTCACTTCCCAGGGTCCCAACCTTGTGGTTTCACAGAGGAATTCGGCCATAACTGAAAAGTTGGGGATCCACATCTGGCAGAATTCAGCAGCATTCAGGAGCTCTTAGATGTGGCACCAAGTAGACGGGGCCAGAATTGATCAGACTTCTTGTTTTCCCTCAAGACCAAGTCACCGTTGTCTGAGTCAGATAGAAACTGAAATACTTGACAGATTTAGGTTTTCTTATTTGAGACTTTGTAGCTACTTCACAAAAGGAGAAACTTTACAAAGGGAGAGCAAGAAGCAGTTGTCTTTCTTAATGCAATCTTCTTGGGCTGCCCTGGTTAGAAAAAACCTTCTACATATTGAAAAAAAAATATGCATTTACATCAGAGGGCAACTTTGTTTTTGCAGAATAGGCTTTTGAATCTGTAGCCAATGCTGTCCCACAGATGGTTGGTGAGTTTTTGAAGCCCTGTTGCAGGCTAGTACTACTGATCAATTGGCCTTCAGTTGGGGGCATTCTTTCTTCTAGTGGCCCTCTAGAGGGCAGTATGCATATCAGCAGTCTCAGCCTTATCCCCAGATAAGGTAATCCTTCCAGTCAGACCTTCCTTCAAATTTGGGGCCAGATGACCCAACTTTGATAGTTTTTTGGCTTTGTCCTGGTGGCACCCCACTTGGGTGGCCTCTGGGTTTGTTATGAGGGCAGCTGCAAGGAGATCCATCCTCTTCTTCATCTTTTGGTCTGCCTTTCATTGAGCTTCTTGGTTGATGAAAACTGTTGTGGCCACTTCAATATTATCATTGCCATTCTTCTCCAGCAAGGTCCTCTAGTTTTTGTAGCTTTTTGGCTTATGTCTTCTTGGGTTTGTTCACCCCCTGGTTATCTGCTGCCTCAGAATCAAAGGAAGTAAAAAATAATAAGGAGTATGAAAGCCTCATGATATCTCTTTATCTTTAGGAGTCTTCCTCTGTAGTGGGGTTTCACCCTAGGTTTCTGTCAGAAAATTTGGCCTGGGCATAGGCTTAGATGTTGCCTTAGGTTTCCCTAGCCATTTCAAAGCTGCTTGGGCCATCCATCTGCATTCTTCTGTCAAACCAGGTGAGCTGGTGTGTCTGGATAATTCACTGCATCAGATCAATTATGGTCCAGGGATTATCTATGTCAGAGGGAGTATGATTTCTCTAGCTCAAGAGATCGGTGATGGTGACAGGCTGGCAAGAAAAAACACATTTTCACCTTAGGATGTTTTTATCCTGGTCAACACACACAGGTCTCTATTCTCTTGTAGAGTAATCCGAAGACCTCTTATGCTTCTGGTTTTGGGACAAGTTTTCCATCTTGGTCTTGGCATTTTGAGGAATCTTTGGCTCTGGAGAAGACTCTGGCACTAAGGACATAAAGGAGAAGGAGTAGCCAATGTTGAGGGGCCATCATCCATTGTTTCTGGTAATAAGGGAGCTGAGGACACAGCCTGTTGCCTTGATGGTCTTGGCAGCAGCAGGTAGAGTGGCATGTAAGCTGGTGGGTTCTCTTCTGGCTTATGGGGAAAGACTGGTTTTCTGTTTGTCATATCTTTGTCAGGATTTTCTGTTTGGTTCTGTTCAGTTGTATTTTAGAGGCCACTATAGTCTATCAAAGTTAATTTCTCATAAGACTAACATTTCAACAAACACTATACATTATTTTTGTTTTTCCAAATGGACTCATAAATTTCACACCTATAGCTATGAGCACCCTGTCATTTTCTTTTATAAAAATTCAATCAGCTTGGTAAAGCCTTTTATGATTATGCCTATTGTTTGGGACTTAAACTGGTTTGCTTTCCTAAGACTACATTAACACTTAGAAGCTTTTCTACTGTGTATTTACCATGTAATGTGTAAATTATTCCTTTTACTGTCTAGTCCTCTGGCTCCAGAACATGAGGGGATCTCTCTGGTATCACCTAATGTCAAAATTTTTATTCACTTGAACCCATATTTGCTGCAATTTCTTGTAAGTGATCATAGAGAAAACAGATGCCAGGAATAGTGGTTTTTCTGAAGGTAGAACTGAGAAGAGACTCAAAGAGTGAGTTTTCCAGACAGAAAGCAGGAAATAATGAGAGCTTGAAAGGCTGTAAGCCAACACAGAGACAAATATTTGGTGGGGCAGTATTTATCTTACAGTATAGAGATTGGTGAGAAATAATACCAGAGGACAGAGCAGGCAGGGGGAAGGGATGAAGATACAGAGTTAGGCAGGACTTGGATTATGAAACATTGCCATATTTAAAAAGCTTAGTCTTTTTCACTGCACAAAGAGTTTCTTGATGACAATTTCATTATAGCTGGGTCACTCTAAATGCTAGAGGCAAGATGAATGTAAAGGACATATGGAGAACAGAGAGGAATAATTAGAAGGCAGAAGTATACAAAGGAATAGAAGCATGCCAGAATGGAGGAAATATTTCCAGAAATATAGAAGATAGATCATTTTCTGTGATTAGTATAGAATAAAAACTTATTAAACAAATTAAGGATGAAGTTGAGTTCCCTAGAATGTGACAATCTTCTCTCATCTGTTAAAAAACTTTCAAATGAGATGTGAAATCAACCACAGCAACTTTTAAGTTGTTTGGGTTTGCCATGTAGTTTTACTGTTTCACATCTTCCTATGTTGAGGAATTCATTTGGGGGCTTGGTGGGCAATTTCCTGAATCTTGGATTTATCAAACACACTAGTGATACAGAGAAGTTTGTGTGTAAAACTACATGGTAGAGCCACTGCTTAGCATGTAAAAAGATTATTTTTCAGTCCCCACAATTGAAAAGAAACTCAACTAACGAAACATAAAGGAGAGATATGAATATACAATTAAAGGTATGCTTATATAATTTTGGATTTATACCTCTTATTCAAAATTTAAGGAAATAAATTTCTCTTTCAAGACAATATTATTGGACTGAAAAGCAGTATAATGAGATAAAAATGGTAATACATTTCATGATTTATTCCTACAAACCTGACCCCATGAAAGGTGAAAAGCAAAATATATATATATATATATATATATATATATATATATATATATATATATATATATATATATATATATATATATATATATCTGTGCCTAATGTACAACACAGATTTGGTAGAATGATTCGAACAAATGTGTGTCATAATGGAACTGAAATTCATGTTGAGATGAGTTGTGGATTCAGACTGGCCTTAATGTCCTCTGTTCAAGCAAACATTTTCCTCAGTCTACCAAATATCTGGTTCTATAGCCTAGCACTCTCTTCGGCTTTTTTATTCTTGGGGAGAAAAAACACTCCCAACTCACATGTTTAGTGATTCAAATGGGGGAATTTTAATTGTAGGATCATCTAAAGTTATTAATTTAAGAAATATTTTTTCTTTTGCTTCAAAAATTTTCTAAAACATGAATAGAAACACGTACATTGACATTGTGGGTCAAATCCTCCCATCACATTGGGGAAACATTGAGTATTGGAGGATGGTAATGTATCTATTTTTAATGTAGTTATTTCCAGAGAGGGTGTCATATAAAATTTACCTAATTTGAATGTCCTCGCTTCCATCTTCCCTTGTGATTCATGTGAAAAGGAATCTATTATTTTGATGGAGGGATCAATGCTCTTGGAAAAAAGATAGTAAATTAATATCTTATGTTTTATTCAATATGAAGATAATAGTTTAACATAAACATAGAATATTTATTTTCTTCTATGTGGCATATTCATCCCAAGATACTGAAAAGTAAATGGGATATATACTCAACATAAGATGAACATGACAAAACCATTCATAGATTGTTGCCAATCAATATAAAGTATACATTATTTGATATATATATATATATATATATATATATATATATATATATATATATATATATATATTCTTTTCATGCTTTAGCTTTAATCAAAACTAATTTTACTTGGGGGTTTCTGTGCATGCTTGTTTTTGTTGACTACAGTCACATGATTGTGATGCACTAAAGAAAAATTGTAAATAATGCTTTAATAAAATATAGAGTTTATTTCATAAAACTGAGTTTATGTGCTTGATTACCATAAATGTATCAGTCAAGGAAATACATACAAAGGGAAAGCAGCACAATGACAGAGAGATTAGTGATCTCTATACAAAAGGGAAAGCAGCACAATGACAGAGAGATCAGTGATCTCTAATTAAAGGAGCAAAGAAGGACACTGAAAGATTCAATTTCAAGGCTAACGTGAAAAAAAAAAGTAACACCGCATTTCTTAAATGAAGCCTATCAGAATTATTTAATTTATTAAATTATGAGGATGCAAAAGGTCAGATTCATTTCTAAACAAATAAAAATATCTGAACTAGTCAGCTTAAATACATACTTTTACAATGACAGTTAAAACACCTATTGGATTTTCATAACCATGTGGGAAACTGCTGCATCTCCTTTTTCTTTATCCTTGGGTATAGCCAGCTTAAAATTTCTCAATCCACTCATGGGAGAAGACATACGTCCCACACCTAAGAAATAAGATACAATGAACATAAAATATTCAGATAAGGCTCTTCAAAGGCAATGGATGAAAATGAAAAGGCACAGAATTATCAGATATCCATAACCTTTTATAGTTCATAGTCATTCCTATTTATAATAGGAATAAAATCTTTGGTGTTCAAGCAACGAACTATAGAATAGTCTTTTAAATCAAGGCTGTTTTTATACATCTTGCAGTTTTTCAAATATTTTCATTCAAGTGTTGTTTATAAAAAAAAATTGCTAAGGATGAAGATGTAGCTCAGTGAGGAGCACATTCCTAGAAAGCCCTAGGTCATGATTTCATTTCTAGGCATCAACCCAAGAAAAAAAAAAGAAAGAAAACAGTAGCAGATTTTTTAAAAAGGCAATGATTCTGAAATGCTGTTTCTCATCTGAATGACTCTCTCAATGCCTTATGGATTGCTATGACTGATAATTATGGAAAAGAGAAATTTGTGGCTGAATATTTCCCCAATTCTACCAGCTCTTCCTGGTTCTAATCATCTCTGAACCAATAATAATTTCACCATTTCTTGATGGCAGATCTACTAAAAGTAGATAAATTACATTTTCTCAGATTCATTATCATTATTTCCAAGACTATTACCTAGCTAACTTCTTTTGTTTCTGTCTCATTTTCCCTACCCTGAATCTTTTCAAAAGTAATCTCTAAATCTGTGATCTTGATTCTTTCCATTTTACATTCTGTGTACAGATGATTCCAACTTCTTCTTTACTCTAAATTTAGAAAATGTTCAACTTTTGAGCCCTTCCCACTTGAGAAAAGACCTGATCAGAAGACATAGGCTTTCATTTTAGTTATGTCCTAAACTCTGGGTTCTAATGGTTTGTGTTTAGTTTTGCTAAAAGGAAATTCTTTTACTTTCTACTTAAAATGTGTTCTGTTCACAAGAATTATAGGAATAAATTAGATAATAATGGAAATGTAGAAACAACTCCTGATTCAGAATGTGCATTTCAAATAGGGTTCCTAACTGATGATTTATTAAAGTTTTAGAGTTTTGTGTATATGTAGGCTTTTGCCAAATATTCTGCCTTAAAGTTTCTTGTAAGAATATAACCCCAAATCCTTCCCTCTGACATCCAGGTCTTAGAAGGAGACCTGGTATTTCAAAGGACATCTTAGAAAGCTTCAGATTTGAAGAGCACTTCTTTCTATGTAAACTCTTTTCTACTTCTCCACATGCTGTGTATTCCCTATATGAATCATTCTAGGAGGTAGTAACATTTTCTGTTACACTATTGTACTTGTGCATGACCAACTGTATGGTTTTATAATCATTTATGGTTCTATAAAAATTTAATGCTGCATTATCAGGTCTGCACTCCTCAATTCTTTTCCAACAGTGACTGATGCAGAAAAAAGTGATGAAGTTTTACACTATCCCCATTCAATTTGAAAGTGGGAACTCACAAATTTTTCCATTTTGAGTACACTGCTGATTTTCCTTCTAGTATATGACTTAACTTTCTTCCCAAATCTATATATACCTGCTTGGTTTTCCTTCTCTTACTCCATGTACTCTCTGCCATTCCCATTCTTCATTCCCTCTCCCCTCTCCTATTTCTTCTTTGCATATCTTGTGTGATTTATGCATATATTAAGCTGGAACTAATAGTGACACTATGAATATAACCTATATTTGGATATTTCTTAATATGATACACCACTTAATACCTTTCTTTTTTTCTTACTATGTATTTAATATGCACATTTATCTAACAATTAGAATATATTATTGCTCATATATTTTTTTAATTTTTTAAATTTTTATTTATACATGGCGTTTGAATATTTTGACATACATAGTTGAAGTAGAACTTCCCATTCTTGTACATGATGTGAAGTTACACTGGTTATGTATTCATATGTGAACATAGAAAAATTATGTTCAATTTATTCTTCTATCTTTCTTAATCCCATCCCTCCTCACATCATCCCCCTTTGTCTAAGCCAATGAACTTCTATTTTCCCTAGCCCCTCTTGTTATATGTGAAAATCTGTATATGGGAGAAAACATTTGGAATTTGTTTTTTTGGGAGGATTGGCTTATTTCACTTAGCATGATAGTCTCCAATTCCATTCATTCTCCAGCAAATGCCATAATTTTATTTTTCTTTATGGCTAAGTAATATTCAATTGTGTTTATATGCCACACTTTCTTTATCCATTTATCTGTTTAAGGGCACCTACATTGGTTGCTTAGCTTAGCTGTTGTGCTTTGAGGTGCTATAAACATTGATATGAGTGGTCAGGCTTTTTAAAACTATTTTTATGTTTCAATTACACACATCAGTAGAATGTATTTATGCACTTTGATATATCATACATAGTTGGTGTATAATTTCCTCATTTTTTATGATTGTACATGTTGCAGAATCACATCAGTCATGCAGTCATATAGGTACAAAAGATAATGTCTATTTCATTCTACTACTCTTCCTATCCCCATCTCCCTTTCCTCCCCTACTTTCACTCGCCTCAATCTAATATAACTATGTGTTCTTCCCTAGTCCCCTCCTAATGTGAATTAACATCTGCATATCAGAGAAAACATTCAGACTTTGGTTTTTTGGGATAGGTTTATTTCTCTTAGCATGACAGTCTCCAACTCCATCCATTTAACAGAAAATGCCATTTTTAGCTTTCACTAAAAGCTAAAGACCTTTTAGTAAAAATTTCATTGAGAGTAACATCTAGTTTAATAAAATTACAAATTTGGATGAAGAAATGTTTCTATCTTTTACCTTTATGTAACAGCACACACAATCTGGGTAAAGTAAGTAACACATTTAGCTGAGAGTGCAAAAACTTATACCAATAAAAAAGATGGCAGCACACAAACACACATCACTTTCTGACTATTTTTCAGAGCTTGAGTCATATTTTTGGTGTGTGATTTCTGGATGAAAAAGAGCAGCCACATAAAAACACAGGACCCCAACTGTAGAGAGCCTGAGACCAAATGAAACCCAGAATTTTGGCTTTTAGAGTACTAAATTATTTCACAAAAGAAATATTCTGTTGCAGTGTTAGGGGAAAATGCAATGGGTGGAAAAGGGGAAGCTCCCTTCTAGTAAGATGAGGAGGATAATTCTACAAATCCCATTAGTTAATGGAGGAAAGAAGTAGACAGACACTTACTCTCATACATAGTTTTTGAGACTGAAAGTTCAAACTTCTACTCTGGAAAGAAGTGTGGAGGTTCCTCAAGAAAACTATGAATATAACCACCTCAACACCAAGCCATACTACAACTCGGTATTTATGGCAAGGAATTAAAATCAGCATACTTGTAAGACACGTCAACATCAGTGTTAGTTGCTACAAGTTACACAAATAGTCTAGAGAAGGATGGATGTAATGGAAATTCCTGTGAGTAGTATCAGAGTGCCTGGAAAGAAATCTTCTTTATTGGGGACTTTTTTCTAGTCATTTCTCATAAGAGATCAGAAACCCCAGCATTTAAAAAAACTTTTTTTTCAATACTTTAATGTGTCTTGAATTCACTGTCTCTGGAGGCACACCCCAATACTATTCAGGCTGGGCTTGGGACTCCATGTGTCTCACCCATGGGTCTCATTCATGGGTTTATCCGACAGACACATGCCATCCCTGAGTTAAAAAAAAAAAAAAAAATGAGACACAGATTCTGAGAGCTCTGAGCAGATATAGCAGGTCTTGTGGTCTACAAAAGGACAACAAAACCCTAGGGCACTTTCATTCTGATGTGGTATTTGCAATTCTCTGACATCAATGCCAGGGATGTGTCTGGTAGAATAGTCACAGTATGCAGCAGCATACATGTGAGCAGATATCCCAGTTATGGTCAACTCACCATGATTTTAGAGTATTTGCTTTTAGAGAATTTGCTTTTTGATTATTTGCTCCCAATTCTGCCACAGAGGTGGTTCTATGCTCTTTCTGGGTGATGCAATGGACCCCTGTGGTAAAGCCCCTTTTGGAATGGTTTGCCTATGTGAGAGATCAGAATGCCCTGCCTGTCTTGTATCTCCAAGGCACAGCTGCAAGCTATCCTCACAGAATGGTGGTTGTTCAACCTGACAATATGGGTCTATGAGAGAGACTAAAGGGAATGTGATGAAAACACTTATCAGCAAGAGATGTGTTTTGACAACAGGACAATTTATATAGTAGAGGCCAACAGGGGCATTGCACATTTCAAATAGGTGCTTTGAAAATAGTTGTCATCAGGGAGAAAAGCTGTGTGGGCAATCAAGAAGCAGAAGGGTCCAGGAGTGCTGAAGCAAGGTCTGGTGAGAATATAGTTTTTTTGCATTTTCCAGAACAAAGCACAGATTCTGCCAACAAACCTCATCTGCTATGCTCAAAGAGAGTGCCAGAAAATCTTTCAGACACTTGGAATTTTGCACACCCCTGGGATCACTGACTGAAGAAGTCCACAATTGGGATCTGCATTACAGACTAGTCCCCAGACTCCATAGGTCTCACACGTGGGTCTCATCAATGGGTTTATCACACAGACACAAACCATCCCTGAGTTTAAAAGGAAAAGAAAGTACTGGGGGTGAGTTTTCATCTGCACTAGAAACCTTCCCTAAGCACCTTATGCAAGGAGCTGGATATAACAGAGAAGCTCAGCTTGTGTACTCCACTACCACGTCACAACCAGGTTAGGCATGTTTGGGCTGGAAAGACCAGAAAAGATTTGGACTACATCTGCCTCCAAGCAATCCCACCATGGTTTTGGTTTCAATAATAGGAGATCCTAGAAAGAAATTTCTCAATTTCAATACCATCAACAAAGAGAATTTTTAAGCTTTTCTTTTGCTTCTGTTTTTTTGTGTCAGATATTGTGTATGGGGTTTCCTCATTTTTTCCTCTCTTCATGTTCCATCTCATTTTCTAAGATTTTTGTTCCTCTCCTGTTTTCCCCATCACCATTTTTTCTTACTTCAAATCCAATACTTTCTCATTTTTATTACTTTTTTTTCTTATTTCCTCCCCATCTATGTTTATCACATCAGTTTCATTCTTCTTCCTTTTTGAATTGCATGCTAATGATTTTACTATCACAAATGCCTTTTTTTTCAGCCAGGTGTACAGATGTATTTCTCACATCATCTCTCCAGTTTGTGGACTTATAAAGATCACTTTGAACATCATTTAATTAATAGGTAACATATGTATTGCTTTAAATTGTCATTCTTACTGGAAATTATTCTCTACTCTTAGAAAGATCCTGGTGGGTGAACCTAGCACCTTAGTCATGTCAAATTGGGTACTTGACACTGAGATGTCACCCATTCCCCAGGGTACATTCTAAAGATAAAGCTGCAAATATCCTCAAAAGAAGAATTCATCCCAATACATGCAAAACCTCAGCCTTACTAACACAGACAATGTAAAAAAAAACAAAAACAAAAACAAACAAACAAACAAACAAAAAAAAAACGGAGCAAGAAACACCTCAAATACTTTAATTCTCCAATAACAGCATTCAAAGATATTTTTTCTATCATTCAATAAAGAGGTTGGATAAAAGTGTTTAGTGATATTGTCTGATTTACAATAAGAAAAGAAAAAAATACTTTAAAGGAGAACTAATAACAATACTCTTAAATCTATTTCAGGAAATAGAAAAATAGGGAGTACTTCCAAATTCATTCTATGAGGCCAATATCACCCTGATTCCAAAACCAGAAAAAGACGCTTCAAAGAAAGAAAATTTCAGACCAATATCTCTAATTAATATAGATGCAAAAATCCAAAATAAAATTCTGGCAAATCGGATACAAAAACATCAAAAAGATCATGCTCCATGATCAAGTGGGTTTCATCCCTGGGATGCAAGTCTGGTTCCACATACAGAAATCAATAAATGTAATTCACCACATCAATAGACTTAAAGATAAGAACCTTATGAACATCTTGATAGACAGAGAAAAAGCATTTGAGAAAATACAGCATCCCTTTATGTTTAAAACACTAGAAAAACTAGGGATAACCGGAACTTACCTCAACATTGTAAATCTATCTACGCTAAGCCTCAGGCCAGTGTAGATTCTAAATGGAGAAAAATTAAAGGCATTCTCTCTAAAATCTGGAACAAGACAGGTATGCCCTCTCTCAACACTTCTATTCAACATAGTTCTTGAAACACTAACCAGAGCAATTAGACAGACAAAAGAAATTAAAGACATAAATATAGGAAAAGAAGAACTTGAACTAGCACATTTGCAGATGATATGATCCTATACCTAGCAGACCCAAAAAGTTCTACAAAGAAACGTCTAGAACTAGTAAATTAATTCAGCAAAGTGGCAGGATATAAAATCAACACCCATAAATCAAAGGCATTCTTGTATATCAGTGAGAAATCCTCTGAAATTGAAATGAAAAAAATTACCCCATTCGCAATATCCTCAAGAACAACAACAACAAAAAATAAATAAAAAAAAATAAAACACTTGGGTATCAACTTAACAAAAGAGGTGAAAGAAATATACAATGAAAACTATAGAACCCTAAAGAGAGAAATAGAAGAAGACCTTAGAAGATGGAAAGATATACCTTGCTCATGAATAGGCAGAATTAATATTATTAAAATGGCCATATCACCAAAAGAACTCTACAAATTCAATGCGATTTCAATCAAAATCCCAGTGGCATTCCTCACAGAAATAGAAAAAGCAATTATGAAATTTACCTGGAAAAATAAGAGACCCAGAATAGCTAAAGCAATTCTAAGCAGGAAGAGTGAAACAGGTGGTATAGCTATACCAGATCTTAAACTATACTACAGAGCTATAGTAACAAAAACAGCATGGTACTGGAACCAAAACAGGCTGGTAGACCAATAGTAAAGAATAAAGGACACAGAGACCAACCCACAAAATTACAACTACCTTATATTAGACAAAGGTACTAAAAGCATGCAATGGAGAAAGGATAGCATCTTCAACAAATGGTGCTGGGAGAACTGGAAATCCATATGCAACGAAATGAAATTGAATCCCTATCTCTCACCATGCACAAAAGTTAACTCAATATGGATGAAGGATCTGGGAATCAAACCAAAGACTCTGCAACTAATAGAAGAAAAAGTAGGCCCTAATCTCCATCACATGGGGTTAGGCTACAAGTTCCTTAATAAGACACCTATAGCACAAGAATTAAAACCAAGAATCAACAAATGGGACGAATTCAAACTAAAAAGTTTTTTTTTTTCTCAGCAGGAGAAATAATATGTGAAGTGAATAGGGAGCCTACATTCTGGGAACAAATTTTGACCCCTCACACATCAGATAGAGCTCTAATCTCTAAGATATAGAAAGAACACAAATAGTTAAACAACAACAACAACAACAACAAAACAAATAACCCAAACAACAAATACACCAAGGACCTGAACAGACACTTCTCAGAATAGGATATACAATCAATCAACAAATACAAGAAAAAATGCTCACCATCTCTAGCAATCAGATAAACGTAAATTAAAACAACCCTAAGATACCATCTCACTCCAGTAAGAATGGCAGAAATTATGAAGTCAAACAACAACAAGTGTTGGCAAGGATGTGGGGAAAAAGTTACACTCATACATTGCTGGTGGGACTGCAAATTGGTGCAGCCAACTTGGAAAGCAGTACAGAGATTCCTTGGAAAACTAGGAATGGAACCACCATTTGACCCAGCTATTCCTTTTCTCAAACTATACTCAAAATACCTAAAAATGGCATACTACAGGGACACAGCCACATCAATGTTGGTAGCAGCACAATTCACAATAGCTAGACTGTGGAGCCAACCTAGATGTCCTTCAATGGATGAATGGATTAAAAATGTGGCATTTATACACAGCACTATAAAATAATAAGATCATGGCATTTGCAGGGAAATGGATGGCATTAGAGCAGATTATGCTAAGTGAAGTTAGCCAATCCCCAGAAAACAAATGCAAAATTTCTTCTCTGATATAAGGGAGCTGACTCAAAATGGGGTAGGGTGGAAGAGCATGAGAATAAAATTACCTTTAGATAGGGAAGAGAGGTGGGAGGGAAAGGGAGGGAGAAGGGGAATTGCATGGAAGAGGAAAGGAGACCCACTTCGTTATACAGAATTCAGGTATGGCAATGTGAGAGGAAAAAAAAGAAGGGGGGTCACATTAGATTGGGTAGAGAGAAGTGATGGGAGGGGAGAGGAGGGGAAGGGGGAATGGAAGGACAGCAGAATAAAATAGTCATTTGTATTGTTGTGGGTATATATGTGACTGCATGACCAATGTAATTCTGCAACCTGTACACTCAGAAAAATGAGAAATTATGTCCCATCTGATTCAAATGTATGATATGTCAAGATCATTGTACTGTCATGTGTAACTAATTAAAACAAATTTAAAAAATAAAAAATATGAAATAAAAAGTAAAACTAGAGAAAAAAAGTAGTTACCTTAGTACACCTACTACTAAAGGAAAAATAAATAAATAAATAAATAAAAAGGAGTAAATTTTAGTGAGTTTCACAGAATTTATATTGTTTTACACCAAAACTAATATACTGCTAATTACCTAGAGTTGAGGCCAGTCTAGAGGTCTTCAAAGATTTATCATAAATATAGAGGTCTCTCCAAGTATCTACATCTACCTTTAGATTAAGCAATAGTATGTAAGTACAAATATTCCCTCATTTATTATAATTCTATGCATTGCCACAAGGGAAACCTGTTCATTGCATCATTTTTATAAAGTAATAAAGAAATTTTCTAAAGAAATAAAGAATTTCTTCATCTTCTTTTTTTAAAAATATCTTATTTACAGAAATATTTGTGGATGTTTACTCAGTGGTACATTTCAAATTATTCCAGTGACTAACTGAAGCATGAAATAGACCCCATAACAAATTTTCCATTTTTTTAGAGGAAGAATATAATTCCAAAATGCTGTGAAGATATATTTAAAAGCACACACAGATCCTCAAATGTGACTGACTATGTGTTATTGTCTCTCTCCAGCTCATCCGATGGCCCACATCCCTACAGTGCCACTTTGCCTCCAGCACAATATTGTCTGCTTTTAATTTGCAGGGGATTCTGCAGGCACTGGGATATAATTATGGCACTAATGTGCCAGAGCATTCTTCATTAAGTCAAAGAGCAAGCTGCATCTGAGGTGGGCTGCTCAACTTTCCAGCTAAAATATCTATCACTGTGAGTGTTGCTAAAATTCTTTCTATGTAACTAGCTCACTGAAATCAGTTAGAAGATACTTTTTATTTGTTGAAAACATATTCATTGAGATTCACAGATGAGTAGTGCTAGGGCCTCAGAAAAAATCTAATGGTAACAGAATTAAGTTTACCGGGGACATGTATAGAATCCAGGAAGTCTCAGGGTCTCACACTTGGAAAGTTTTTTCTGCTATGAATAAGAACAAACTCCATTTTACCCAAAACCACAAAATGCATAGATCTTCTGGAATCTTAACTTGGAGTCTGGTTAAAATACTTGTTGCTATAAAAGATGAAACAGTGCATGTCAGATGGAGCTGCTGAAAGACAGCTATGAACTGTGCATGAAATTTAAAACAACAAAACAAAACATGGAGGTCATTAGGCAAGAAAGTCTGGTATCTGGAAACTCAAAGTTGAAATCCAGCTGGTTTAAGACTATCCAGTACATGTTATATACTACACAGCTGTGTCATTTTTTAATATTTGTTTTTAGCTATAGCAATATTTTTATTTTATTTTTATTGGGTGATGAGAATTGAACCCAGTGCCTCGTTCATGGTAGGCGAGCACTCTACCTCTCAGCCACAACCTCATGCCCCTAGCTAGGTCTTAAGTTCAGCATAGCAGTGGAGATGGTATCATGCATTGGTGTCACAGAGCCACATAGCATCTCAGAGATGAGTGAGAGTTGCCAGAATGCCAATAAACCTGTCTGAAGAAAGACTCTTTCTGTTGAAATCTTATTCCTACCTTTGATGTACACTCCCTTACATAATGAACTGGAAAAATTTTGAAAAAAATTTAAAAAAGGAAAAAAAAATAACTAAAGACATCTTGCTTGAACCCAAAAGCAATGGTCTCTTTCTGGGAGGTTTCAATTTCCTTAATAGGCCATTGGATATCTTTTTTGAGGATACTATTTGCATTGACAGAGACACTAAGGTCTAGGCCATATAAAATATTTAACTTTGCATGAAAGCATGTTAATATGTAACTAAAACTGAGCCATTAGGAAGGACTATCCTTTACCATTAATGCACTCAGTTGCCACTGCCATTATATGTGTTCATTATTTTAAATGGATATTCAAATCTCCATTTAACATTTTCATCATTTAAGGAGGATAGAAAAATGGAAGCACAAATGTTTACCTATATGTTATCATAAGTTGTAATGCTATTTTCAGACTCATAATCAGTTAAATTTTTTGAGACTTAAATATCAATTATCACCTTTGGATTTCAAAGCACTGTTATGAAATAAAATTATATTTGGCTTTATAAACTTCTTAAAACAAGTAACACAGAAGAAAATTAGGAATTTAAAAATATGTGTGTACACATCTGTGGCTGCTTTTTTTTTTTTGGTGCTACAAAAACCTTCCTCCTCTTCTTCAGATAATGTATATCAAGTGATTCAGCTGAAAAAAAAAAAAAAAATATATATATATATATATATATATATATATATATATATATATATATATATATATATATTTAAATATATATTTATATTAAAATATATATATTTAAACTAATTAGAAGATTTATACAGAATAAGAGTCTATCAAAAATGAAAAGTAATAATAAGCTTGATGTTTAGGTGATTATTTACTTTTTAGATGATTATTGGTGGGGTATAATTGTGTGAACTCAGTGATTTAATCCCAGGACATTGGAACCTTGGCAAGCACTCTGCCAGAGTTGAACCCAAAAGCTTATTTTTTTTTGGACACTGGGTCTCTCTAAAGTGTTCTGGTTGAGACTTGCCGTGCTCCTGTCTCAGACTCCCAACTAGCTGTGCTTAGAGGTTACCACTGTACCTACCAGATATTTACTACTTCATGGAATGCTTTTAGTAATATAAAACTTCAACAGTCTACCTGGGACAAACTACATATCAACAGGTTCAATATGCAAAAACATCTCAAACTATATCCACTCAAGATGAAAAAAAAGTAAGTTAATTTTAAAAACAATATAAGAAATGTAGGATTCATAGTGGGGTAGGGAGGGGAAGCATGGGAGAAACAGATGAACTCTAGAAAGGGCAGAGGAGTGGGAGGTAAAGGGAGGGGGAAGGGTTTAGCAAGAATGAATGGTGAAATGTGATAGACATCATTATCCAAAATACATGTATGAAGACATGAATTGGTATGAGCATATTTTATATATAACAAGAGATAAAAATTATGCTGTATATGTGTAATAAATATTGTAACGTATTCCACTGTTATTTAAAAAAAAAAACAATTATTTTTTTAAATGTAGGAATCCACACCATCTTCTATTCTTTTTCTTATAACAGTAACTTTTCAAAAGCAACTATTAATCAATAGTTATTTCCACAATGACTGAGAATTTCTACACTATTATAAAAAAAAAAAAAACTTGTATATGCAAGGTGTTAATTCATTATTCTGAAAAAATATATATGTTCCAAAAGACTCAGTCCGTTTTTTCAGTCCCTCATGATTATGAATCTCCTTGTCATAAAGTGTTTTTTTCTTTCTTTGGGGCTATCTTAGCATTTCAGCAGTTCTACTAGGTATCTACCAGTTGACCTCAAATTACTCCTTCCCTTGTCTAGTTCTTTGGCTCTTGGATTGAGGGGACCTCTTTTACATTATCTTGGAGACAACAGTTTACTTGAATCCAAATGATTAAGTTACTTGTAAGTGAGAGTAGAGAAAAAATGGTGACAGGTATAGTGGCTTTCTCAGCAGCTACTAAAGAAGTGAAGTTACCAGCCAGAGGCAGAAACTGGAAAAAGCTTGAAGGCTGTAGTTGGACACAAAATCAAGCATTAAATGTGTCAGTATTTATCTCAAAATATAGGGACTGGTAAGGAGCAATGACAGAGGACAGTGAAGTTGGGGGAAACCGATAAAGAGTAAAGCTGAACTCATGTTATGAAAGATTTCTGGAAAATTTCAAAAGCTTGGTCTTTCACATTCTAAAGAGAGGTTTATAGTCACATGAGCATTGTAGCTCAATGGCTCCAAATGTTGGTGACAGAACAAATGTGGAGAACATACCTATAGGCAGAGATAAAAAGGTGGCAAGAGTGCAAAAATAGAGAGAAGGCAGGCCAGAATTGAGGGAATGTTCCAAGAAATATAAAGGATATATCATTTTCTGGGACTAGTGTAGAATGAATTTTTATTAAGTAAAGGACAAACCTGAGATTCTGGACTAAGAGGCTCTGGACTGTTAAAAAAAGGTTTCAAATGGCATGTGAAATAAAACACAGCAACTTTTTAAGTTGTCTGGGATTACATGTAGTCTTTCAATTTCATATTTTCCTATGTTGAAGGGACTCATCTTGGTGCTTTGGGGGCAATTTCCTGAATCTTCGATTTACTCAATCATCCAATGAATCAGAGCACTCTTTGGGAAAAACTTTTTGATAGAGCCACTGCTTAGCATGTAAAAGGATCTGTGTTCAGGCCCACCATTAAAAAGTAAACCAACCAACCAACCAACCAAACAAACAAACAAACAACAACCAAGCAAAAAAATAAAAAATAAAAATAAAAAAATAAAAAAACAAACAAAGAAGGCAATAAAAGGGAATATACACAGTGGTTTATGTAAGTAAGTTTAAATTTACAACTCTGGGTTTAAACAAAACAAAATAAAAAAACAACTTCAGAAAATCATAATTTCCTACAAAGAGTTTTACAGGAAATGAGTAAAATATACGAAATAATACTTTGTGTGCATGATTACAGACATAATCACGTGAGTGATGATGGACACGGAATAAACAGGGGCATCAAGTACTATATGGGTTCAAAGTAATTATTCAATACAGTGGGTATTATACTACAATTGAAATTAAATTTTAAACAGGTTTTGTTTCACACACTACCCTTAATCCAATATTTTTATGTCCATCTCCCAAGATTTGAAAATTATTGTCACCTATGAATTTTTTTTTTAATCTGGAGAAAAAATAGAGTCTCATAATTCACCTAACAGGTATAAGAATTCCAATTGAGGAACTTTAATTTTAGAAATGTCTGAGATAAAGATTTTTCTTGAAATAGTTTTGGTGTGTCTTTAAAGATGTATTCTTAAACTTATATGCCAATATAGACACTGGTGTATTTTTTAAAACTTTTATTTTATTTATTTTTATGTTGTCCTTAGGATCTAACTCAGGGCCTCACATGTGCTATTTGTCCTCCATAGCCATGGTTTCAGTAAAAAGAAAATTAACTATCTTCCCACCACTTAGGGGACAATCTAGCATTTCAAATATTTTAATATAGTTCTTTCTAGAGAATTTTATTACAAAATTTATCTGATTTGCATATCCTTGCTTCTGTCGTCCCTACTGTATTCTTTTGAAGAAAACATCTACTATCTAGAATAGGTTGTATGAGTTTGGAAGAAGATATTAAATAATGGTTGTACATTTTATGTAATATACAGTTAATAACTCAAGATAATCATAGAAGTTTAATTATTTTCATGAAAGAATATGTAAAATCCTGAAATACTAAAAGCAAAAGGGATACATAAGCCACAAATCATGAATATGACAAACCACCCTTACATTCTTGCTGAATCAACATGGAGTTTCATGGGTTTGCTTTGATATACAATACTTTAGCAGGGTGGGGTTATGGCTCAGTGGTAGAGAGTTCACCGATTACGTGTGAGGCCCTGGATTCGAACCTCAGCAACACATATAAATAAATAAATATAGGTATTGTGTCTAGCTAAAACTAAAAAATAAATATATATTTAAAAAAAGAGGGGCTGAGGCTGTGGTTTAGTGATAGAGCACTTGTCTAGCACATGTGAGGCTCTGGGTTTGATTCTCAGCACCACATAAAAATAAATAAAATAAAGATATGGTGTTCAGTTGCTTCTAAAATATTAAAAAAAGAGAATACTTTAGCTTTGGGGTTTCTATATTGACTTTCTGGTTGTTGCTGAGTACAGCAACATGACTGAAATATACTGAAGAAAAACATCAAACATTGGTTAAATTAAACATGGAGTTAAATTTCAAAAGGTGAGATTATATCTCCAATTACCATAAATAAAATAGGCAATGTACATATACCAATTAAGTGTGTTGATTGATTGAGAGAATGAGGATATCTAATCAAAGAAGCAAAGGAGGAGTTTCAGGGTGTAAATATATACAATGTAGAAAAAAATTAACAGCATGTACGTTTAATTTAGCCTATAAGAATCATTTAATCAACTTTATTACAGGTATGTATTGTGTTCTTCTATTTCTCCTCCAATATAGTAAGTTCAAAGTTGTGATAACATTCCAGTGGAAAGTACAAATCATTTCCACTGAGGAATATTCTCCAAACTCATCATCTTAGATAAATACTTATTAAAATATTCTATTTTTCCATACCCATGCAGGACAGTGGTGTGTCTTCTTTTACTGTATCCTCTGGTCTAACCATCTGAAAGTTTCTTTATCAACTCATGTGAAAAGATATAGGAACCAAATATAATAAATAATATATAATAAGCATAAAGTATTAAAATATGGTAATCCAAAAGGAAAAGTGAACTGAAATGTCAAATAATTATCAGATATGAATACATTTTTTATTTCAAATTCATTGGCATATATACAAAGAATAACAGCTTTGGTATGCAAAGAATTAACCTATAGAGTCTGGTCTTTTCAAAAGGAGCCTGGTTTGGTATATCTTGCTAGACTTTCAAGAATTTTCATGAAATACCTGTCCTATCAGAAAATTAGCTATTTAAAGATGAAGATATAGCTTAGTAATAGAGTGCATTTCTAGAATGCCTATAGACATGGTTTCAGCAAAGAGAAGATTAACTATCTTTTTTATACCTTTTTTATTTCTTTTTATGTGGTGCTGAAAATCAAACCCAGGGCCACACACATGCTAGGTGCACACTCTACCACTGAGTCACAACCCCAGCTTCACATTAACTATTTTTAAAAATTTCCAATGCTTCTGAAATGATATGTTTCTCATCTCAACTACTGACATCAATGCCACATTCTTCCATATGCTTGGTAGTTATGGAGAAAAAAAAAGAATAGTGGTAGTTTCCCTAATTCTACCCATTTCCCCTGATCACAACCATCTCTGAGTAGTAATAAACTCATCTTTGTATTCAATGCAAATATACTGAAACCAGCTGAAATCCTTTCCCTCAGTCTTCTTATCATTATCTTCAAAATTACCTAGTTATTTTATTCGGTTCCCTCCTCATTTCTCCTTCCCTTTGCTTTTTCATAAGCAACATCTAGATCTGTGGTCTTGATTCTTTTTTACATTCTTTATTTGGATTACTTCCACTTCTTTTTCTTGGCAATTCAAAAACTCTATCTAAAAATACAATTTCTATGTCTTCATCCTTTTGCCCTTCCCCTTTGTACACGGACAGACTCAGAATGAAAGATTTATGCATTCACTTGATCTGGTTATGCCCTAAACTAAGATGCAATGGCCCTTCATGTAGATTTTCTATAGGGAAATTCATTCCTTTGCAACTCAGAATGTTTCATGTGGATCAGGAGCATTGGAAGCATCTTTAAATGTATTATTAACTACAATGTTTCACCAAGTACCAGTACTCCTGGAGCTGCCTGCCTAACAGTAACTGCGGACAATGGACATTCTTGAGAGCTGCACAAAGCTCCTAACATTACATAATGTAACTGTAAAATGTAACAACAGAATAAGCAACCTTACTGATACTCTAAACAATAATGTGGTTATGGTACTAATAACCTATTGTAACCTATTGTTATAAATAAATGTGGCCACATGGACAAAGAGCCACTCTGCCACCTTCCCTGTCTCTGCACATTATTTCTGTTTACTCTTTATTATTATTATTTACATTTTCCAGGAAACATTTTACCAGGCCATGACTTTGCTGACAATCCCATAATATATCCTCTTTTTATTTAACAATTTTATTATTTTGGGCAATATTTATGGTCTTAGGAATTATAAATCTTTCATATGTTATTTAATTATATACATTCACAGAGAATAATATATGTTTATATTTATTTATGATAAACCAAATATAGCTTTTTATGATCTGAAACTCATTCCTTTATTTCTTTTCAATATTGACAAAGACCAGAACTGTTAGAAATTTTTACTTTATCTTTTAGACCAGTTTTTGTAATGGAAACTCAAATCTTCTTATTTTTCTAATACTCTGCTCTTCCACTTTCTAATATCTAACCTGTATACACTTCCCTTAACAATTAACACCTGCTTTTTTCCCATTTTTTTTTGTCTGTCATCTTTACCCTTCTCATTCTTCATTAGCTTTAGTCCCCACCTTTTTCTTATTTTCCAACTTTTCTCTAAGAATGTCTGGAAATAAACCTAATAATTCAGCTCCTCTAGTGACACTCCAACTTACCGTGTTGCTGCAACTTGATAAGTTGATACCATTTCAATGTTTTCCTCACTATTTTTTCACTTCTTCAACTTTTGAAACATATGAGTGCTCATGTTTTAAACAAACATATCCAATGATTTTATAATGAGTGATTCTTACTTTCTATATGTTGATTTACATCATGATTTGCTCTTTGATGTTGATCACTGGATAAATGCCCAACAAAATTCTAAGGATAAATCTGAGAGACACTCTGATAAAACTTATATCACTGATGAGTTGCACAAAGATTTCCTAATCACTATTCTAAGAAGACACCTAAGTTTCCAGATCTGAAATAAATTAGACTTAAAAACTTGAGTACATATTGGAAATAAAATCATTTTATATCAGAGTGTAATGCATTCTCTGCAAATCATCCAACTATTATCTTCATTTGGCTACTAACTCTATATAAAAAGATAGAAGGAAAATAAAAAAAAAAACTATTTATACACAGTGCACTAACCGATGTACATAATTACACAAGAAAGTAACTTCATTATATCTAACCCTACTCATAACATACCACTAAAAATAAGAAGAGCTTCTAACATATATAACATATATAATATGCATAATACATTTAAATTGTATATATATACATCTATAGATATATACATATATAGATATACCAATATGTATATATACAACTTAAATGTATTATGCATATTATATACACAGTTGCTACACATAAATAAACATTGTACACATTCTAATTATAAGTTTTTAGTGTTGAACTAAGATATTTTGTTATAGAGATTGAATTATTTCACATCAAGTAGAAAACAAGCTGTGTTTTCAGTGTTTCATTCAGATAAGCAAGGGCTTACAGAAATGTACATATTTTTTTGTAAAACTTTTACTGATAGAAAAACTAGTTTAATAAAATGATGAAGTTGGTTTAAAAAGCTTTCTTGATTTTACCAATATATAAGGGTAGAGTATGCATCAATTTCCACTCAAGGGAAAATCATTAAAAAAAACTATGGTAAAAAGTATGTATTTAGATGCATACAGTAGTTACTGACTGCACCCTGAATTTGGCTCAAAACAAATGGTGTGTGTCTGCACAAACACTGGTAAGAGGCAAACACTGGGGGTGCAATTACAGAGAGACAATGAACAAATAAAACCCAGAAATAAGTTTCTAGAGTAACAAAAGTGTTCATAAAAGAATTTAACTTCAACAATTGTCAGGGAAAAACTGGCTAGGTGGAAGCTGTTCGCTGGTAGGCTCACACCCTCTATAGTCTTAAAAAAAAGAATATTTAAAATTTCAGTAAACAGTTTCAGCTAATGAGCCAGTTGGATTCTGCCAGAAATTTCAATGGAGGACAGGTGCACTGCAGATTTTTCTCAATAGACTCATAATCACCTACATAGGAAAATTCTTCACCTGGAGTTCTTTTTATAGACTTTCTTTATGGGAGATCAGTAACCCTGGCATTTATATTCTTATATTTTCAAGACCCAACAATGTCAGGCTCTATTTATAATACAAACTAAGAAACAAAACTTCAATGAGCTCTGAAATCTATAGACATGGTTACATGGTCAATCTAAGGAATAGAAACTGAAGTGAGTTTCATTCAAATGTGCCTGTAAGAACTATATGACAGTGAGAGTAAGAATTATTTCTGGTAGAAAACTTGGTGCTAGAATCTCCAGTGAGGTGAGATGATCTCCCATGTCTGGTCATCTTACTATTCTCAGAGGCATTTGAAGGAAGAACCCCCAGTTCTTCAAATAAGCAATAACATTCACTTCCCTGGCAATTCACTGAGTGGGTTCCTCCTTTACAAAGTTTTCACTGCTGAGACTCTGTCTTTGACAGATTAAATTGTCTTGCATGTTTTATATCTCTAGGACACAGTGGCTTGTTAGGCCTGTCTGGGCTAGAATTGAGAAGAAACAAGTAAAACTAAAGTTGCTCCCCAGAAACCCCAAAATGATGATGAATTTTAAGACTAGAAAATGTGAAACAAACTGTCTACATTTGAATTATATCAGCTAGGGAAATCAGATACTTTTCTTGGTCTTGCATTTGTAAGTAGTTTTTTAAAAATTTTTGTTATTCTCGATCTAAATTACATAATATTTAACTGTTTTATTGTTTCTTTCTTTGTACTTTTTTTCTTTTTCATTTGTATGTGCTCCATTTTTCTTTTCCACATTTTTGTTGTCACTCTTTTTTTCATATCAC
Organism: Marmota flaviventris; assembly: GCF_047511675.1. Taxonomy (NCBI): domain Eukaryota; kingdom Metazoa; phylum Chordata; class Mammalia; order Rodentia; family Sciuridae; genus Marmota; species Marmota flaviventris. Next base: position 2,646,611 of record NW_027288296.1, on the reverse strand, counting down.
CACTTTTTTCTATATATTTTAGTATTAAATTTAGAATAACTAATGCCTAAATTTTGGGCATTGTACATTATTACCACTTCTTCACTGGCTATTGGAGTTGAAAAAAACATTTTTTAAAAGTTTTTGTTTTGCTTAAAAATCAACATGTGTTTTCCTTTTCTTCTAAGTTTTTACTATTACTGGTAGTTATTCTTTCCTCCTAAAGTGCTATATATTTGTGGTCCCACAACTTTTGTCAATGAGTTAGGGCTTTGAATATAGAACATAAACTCTTTCAGGGCATACCCATAGAGAAATCGACCCAACAAAATTACCTACATCTAAGAGGAAAATAGAAATCTATTTGAAAGTATACAAAAACCTCACTGAACATTAAAACAGGAAACAAGAAAGAGCAACCACTAGGATACTACCAAAGTTCTTATTTCCCCAACAACTTAATCCACATACACTGATGTGGAGAATATGCTGAGCAAAGAATTCAAACTACTGTGAAAATAATTTAAGAAATTAAAGGACTAAGAAATAAATTAATGAAGGCAATTCAAGTTTCAAAAGAATATTCCAACAAGGAGATAGAGTTTCAGAAAAAAATAACAAAGTAGAAAATTTAAAAATCATAAGTTTTATTAATTCAACTAAAATTCCAAATGGGAAGTATGACCAGTATAATGTCAGGAAGAATGTTAAGTATTGAAGACAAGGTAGTTGAAGTAGAATTTTCATATAGTACTAAAAAGGAGAGACTTTAAAACAATATACAATCATTCTAGGACAATTTTAAATGACCATTTGAAGACTAAGGTATTGAAGGAAGGAGTGTATATAAGGACTAATGAAATAGAAAACTTATGTTGAACTTACTCCAGAAAAATTTCCTTGACTGTGAGAACAAGATGTACATCCAGGCACAGAAAACATTTAGAAAACCTAACAGACATGGCCATAAAGAACGTCTCAACATCATATTTGGGGTAAAATGACAAAATTCAGAGCAAAGAAAGATTTTTACAAATTCAAGAGAGAAGCACCAAGTTATTGATAAATGGTAATGTAGCTGGATAATTCTAAATGCCAGCAGAACATGCAATAATATATTTCAAACACTGAAAGAAAAACACTGTAGTGGCACATCCTCCATCACATATTCATCTTAATTAAGCTTCTCCAGAGACTCTCACCACAATTTTTCTTTTTAACAAAATATCAGCAAGGATCTCTGCAAAAGGGCTCAACTGTACTTAGATGCTCTATTTCCTACTGCTCAGCTCTGTCCTACGGAAACTAAATTTAACTACAAACTTAATGTATGTACTCTGCTTTTATGGTATAATCTGCAAAATCCCAAACTGTTCTAAGAAATGGGACAATAGGTACCTTCTGAGAACTCAAAATAAATCACTTTTATGTAGACCACTGCAAAAATGTACATCTCCAAGGACCTCCTGCCTACCACTGGTTATAAAGTTCAAAGAATGTCTAGACTTGGCATTCAGAGGGAGGATTTGTTTTAGGTGAAAGCCCCTGCTGGACAGTCTGCAGACAATAAACCTGCTTATGATAATTCCTGTGGTGTCCAGTCTCATCTGTCTTAGTTCAGTATTGCCAGTATACAGTGTTATCTGCATCAAAGTTATTCTTCTGAATCAAAGCATAAATAAAGACCTTCCAAGACAAGAATAAACTAAAAAAACAAAAAAAAAAAACAACAAAAAAAAAAACTATGACATCTAAGCTACCATTGCAGAAGATTCACAATGAGATTCTATACACACAAAAAGAAGATTAGAATAAATCAAGAAAGAGTACAATAGTACTAGAAGAGTAGATAAGTAATTGAGTATTAAGTGTAATTCCTATATTAGAGAGAAACAAACCTCACTATCCTAACACTGAATTCACATTTTGTTAATCATGAACTTAAAAGACATAGCCTGAAATAATTAATTAAAAAGACCCAAATATATACTATCTACAAGAAACACACCTGACATGCAAAGATGTTTATGAATAAAAGTGAAAGGATGAAAACCTATTCCATGTCAATGTAAGCCAGAAAAAAGTAGTAGTTATTTTTATAATTGATACAGCAGACTTCAAGCAACAATTACCCAAAGGTGACAAAGAAGGTCACTACATAGTGTTAAAGAGAAAAATCCAACAAGAAGATAAATGGTTATAAATATTTGCATGTGTATGACAGTGAACCCAACTTTTATAAAATAATTACTATTCAGCCTAAAGGAACAGATAAATCTAATAAAAATCATAAATGTGAGTGACTTTAACACCACTGTAACCAGTGGCTGGTTATATGGACAAAACATCAATAACATTTCTAAATCTCACCTTTACTTCACATAATACCAATTTAATAGTTGTCTACACACTATTTCATCTGAAAAACAGCAGACCTAATATTCTTTTCAGCAACACAAGGAACTTTCTTTATAATAGATCATATATTAGGATACAAAGCAAGTATTAGTAAATACAAAAAAATTAGAATAATTAACTCTACTCCTTATCACATCACAATGGATTGCTATTAAAACAACACATATAGTCTTTTTTAACAAGTATGTCTAGGAAAACTGGATGCACATATGAAGAAGAGTAAAACTTGATCCTTCTCTCTCACCCTTCACAGAATCAACTCAGAGTATATAAAAGATTTATGAATTACACAAGTAACTCTGTAATTGCTAGATAAAATTGTATGTTGAACACTTGAGCATTCTGAGAAGCACTAACTGTCTTAACAAAACTTATAAAGCATAAGAAATAAAACCAAGACTCAATAAGAGGAGCCATGTGTGGTGTCACACACAACTACTTGGGAGACTGAGGCATGAGGATTGTGAGTTTAAAGCCAGCCTCAGCAGAAGTGAGGCACTGAGCAACTCAGTGATACTCTGTGTCTGAATATAATACAAAAATAGGAATAGGGGTGTGGCTTAGTGGTTGAGTGCCCTTGAGTTCAATCTCTGGTACCCTACCAAAAAAAAAAAAAAAGAATCAATAAGTTGGATGACATCAAATATAAAAATTCTAAACACCATAGAAACAAATAAGAGCATAAAGATAGAGCCTAAATAATGTGAGATTTTTGCCACCTGATTCTCAAATAGGAGGTTAATATCCAGAATATATAAAGAACATTAAAAACTCATCATTTAAAAATCAATAACTCACAGAATAAATGGACAAAACTAAAGGGAATCTTCTTAACAGAATTGCAAAAGGACAATAAATATGAAAAAAAAGTTCAATATCTCTAGCAGTTTGGGAAATAAAAATCAAAACTACATTCAATTTTATCTCATTCTCTTCTGAATGGCAATTATCAAGAGCACAAGCAATAGTAAATGTTGATGAGGATGCAGAAGAAAGGTACATTAACACATTGCTGGTGGGACTGAAAATTAGTACAGACACCCTTAAAAATAATATAGATATTCTTTTAAATACTAGTAACATATTATACAGCTCTCCCAGTCCTTGCTGTATATATATACATCTCTCTCTCTCTCTCTCTCTCTATATATATATATATATATATATATATATATATATATATATATATATATATATCATATTATAGGGATGCAGCCACATCACAGTTTATATCAGAACAATTCAAAATAGACAGGCTATAAAAAAGCCTAGGTGTCAATCAAAAGATTAATGGATAAAGAAAATGTGTCATATATACATAGTGGAGTTTTACTAAGTACTCAATAAGAAAAAAATAATGGCATTTCCTGGTACATGAATGGAACTGGAAAAGATCCCACTAAGTGAAATAACTCAGAATCAGAAAGCCAAGGGTTGACTAAGTTCTCTCATATTAAAAAGTTGGATAAAATATAAAGGGTAAATAGTGGGGGGTTCCATGGAAATAGAATAGAGATCAGTGGAGTAGAGAAAGGAGACTGAGAGAAATAGAGGGACAACCAAAGGAAGAATGGTAGAATGAATCTGAATAAATTTTCCTGTGTACACTTATGAATATATCACATTGAATTTGACCTTTATGTATATCAATGATTCACTAATTAAAACAACTCTATGAAATTGAAGAAGATCAGTAGAGTAGAAGAAAGACAACAGATGAAGAGAAAAACAGAGTACAAGGGACAAAAGTGGGAAAAATGTATATCATATTGTATACTTATTTCAAAATAAACCCCAACATTATGCATGAAATAATGAGCTAATAAGGAAAATGAAGTAAACAGCAAGTAAAACTAAAGAAACTGTGTGAACAATTGGAGAATGAACAATGCAGTTATATAATGATGAGGTCAAGGAAAATTTAAAGTAAATAAATAAATAAAACCTTAGAACCAAATTAGAATTGAAACACATCATCTACAAATTTATAGGATACATTAAAAACAGTTCTTTTTTCTTATTGAGATACTGTACGTATACATAATAGTGGGATTTATGATACTATATACAGTAATGCACATAATATATTTTCATCAATCTTACTACCAAGTACCTTTCTTTTTTCTTCCCACTTCCCTTCCCTGATCCAGCAAAAGCAGTTGTATAAGGGTGGCTTATAGCAATGGCTACCTATATTTAAAATTTTGAGATATTTCAAATTAAAAATCTAATGAAGCATCCCAAAGTCTAAGAAAAATCATCAGTAAGTAAATTCCAAAACCAATACAAGAAAATAAATAATAAATATAAGAGTCAAATTATTAAATGGAAAAAAAAATAGTGTGGTAATAATGAAACAAATAGTTGTTTTTTAAAAGGTTAACAAGATACATAAACCCTTAGCTAAGGTAACTAAAATAAATAGAAAGATACAAATGAATAAAGCTAGAAACAATAACAGAAATATTTTAAAAAGACAGCATTGAAATCCAGAGGATCTCTATAGACTATTTGGAAAACTTATATTTCAATATGAAAATCTAGAAGACTATTTTGAAGACATTAATTACAATAAATGAAAAAATCTAGGAGATATCAATAGATATGGTCTTCAAAATTTGAATCAAAGAGAGAGAAACAAAAAATAGCTCAATAATAAGAATTTAGATTGTAGCAATAATAACAAGCCTCCAGGACCAGAGGTGAAAGCATTACTAAATTTTATCAGATAATTAAAGAAGAACTGATATTAATCCCCCCATTACATTTAATAGCAAAGGAAAGATGCTTCCTAAGCAATTCTGCAAAGTATTACCTGACTGGAAAAGTTAATATGGAAAAAACTATAGACCAACATCTTTGAGGAACACAGTATAAAAATTATCATAAAATATTTGCAAACCATATTTAACAACACATCAAAAAAGAACATACACTGTCAGGCATGGTGGTATGTGTCTATATTCTCAGAAAGTCAGGAAGTTGTTTAGGTGCACTATAATTTCAAAGCCAGCCAGGGCAATTTTGTAAGACCTGTATCAAAGTGAACAATAAACGGGGTTGGAGATGTGTCTCAGTGGTACTGTCCTCCTGGTTTGAGTCTCTAGTTTCACATACAAAATAACCATTCAAACTGTCAAGTTGGTTTTGTTCCATAATGATTCAATACATGCAAATCAATTAAACTAATACACCACACATAGAATCAAGGGCAAAACTGCCTGATCGTTCAGCAGCTGCAGGAAAAGCCTTTGACAAAATTTAATCACCCTTCATGACAAATCCCTGAGGAACTAGAAATAGGAGGAACTTACAATAAGATAATGAAGACCAAGTATTTTAAAATCAAAGCCAATAGTATAGTGAATAAGAAATTTTTTCTCCAAAATCAGGAAAAAGACAAGGATGTTCATTACCATCAATCTCACAAATCAAAGTACTTGAAATTTTAGACAAGAGAAAAAAATAAATGGGGCTCAAAAGGAAAGTTAAAATTTTTAATAACTCCTATGTGGAAATGATTTATACGTCTAAAAGTAAAACAAATACAAAAATTTTAAAAAAAGGAAACCTCTTGTCCCAAAAGGGAAGAAGTTACAAACTTAAAATTCTTCAATGGGCAGTAACTATGATGAGATAATTCATCTGAAGTGGTTAAAAATTTAAATGAGTAAAGCTCCATATAATTCCTAGTGTGATGTAATATATTGTAACTCACAGTCAGCTAAAGGTCAAGCATGAAAAAAGCTATTTTCAGGCTTAAAACGAAAACAGTAGCACTGATGGTAATAATAGTCATTGCTGTTTCAATCATTCACTCTTAGAAGCATTTGATAGGCACTAAAATCAATATTACATGATTAATATCTGAACTGGCTTTCAAGCATATGTTATTCTCTTTTTCATATCAGGAAACATATTTGATCAAAAAGATTGTTTCTAAGATCACACACTTTGCAACTAGAAAAGCTAGAAATGCAATCTAGTCATGTGTGAATCTTAAAGCTTATTTATTTTTTTCTTTATCACCCACCTACCTATATCTTATCTTCATTAAAGAAAACATTTTCACTTTAAAGCTATTTTATTTCCTATGCACATGCCAATTAAGAACAAATCATCAACATACATTAGAAATGGACAGAATCTGTCAATAGCAATTAACACTCCCTTAGGAATAATCTAAAATCAATGTTCTATAAAGAAGGCAATTTGGTAACAGTCATCCAAAGGACAGAATTATTTTCAATGTCTATTTATGCTCCACATAGCATTTCCAAAAGAAAACTATACCAGAAGAGGATAAAATATCCAGAAATTTAAAGAGTTCATTACTGAATTGAAAAAGCAAACTAAAAGTCCATTTTTATATAATTAATATGAAAAATCTTTAGTTAACACAAGATCATGTGATGAATAAAATCAAATAACAAACAACAGCCAAGAATTATAAGGTCATGTGAATCATATTACATATACTTACTTGTGTCCCTCAGTTTGAATAACTGCTTTTCAGTGTATATGTATGTGTGTGTGTGTGTGTGTGTGTGTGTATATATATATATATATATATATATATATATATATATATCAGAAGTTATTATATTATTGAGCTACATCTCCAGCCCCTTTTGACTTTTAGTTTGAAATAGACTCTTACTAAGTGGATGAAGCTGAAATTGTATTTCTATGCCTTAGCTTTCCAAATAGCTAGAATTAATGACATATTCATCATCTCTATATAGATGAATGTGTTCTTTTTCTAGAAGTAAGACTTTAGCGTTTTTAAATGTACCATAAAGATTTTCAAAATTCTGTTTATCTTTTATATATTTGCCAAATTTGTAATTGTGATCACAACTGTATAACTTTATTGAACTTACTCTTTTATATATTTTAATTTTCCTGGTCAATAGTGTACATTCAAATTGTTTTGTAACATTTTTTGAAGAAAAATTTTATCACATAAAAAGTAAGTTTATTTGTCCTCCAAACAAGTGCTCCTTTGTTTCACTTTTTATTCCTTATGCCATTTCTTTTGGTCTGCATAGTTTGCTGCAGTAGACAACTCTCATAATTAGAGTTAACTGGTATTTTGTGTGTCTGTGTTTGTGTATGTGTGTGTGTGAATGACTGTTTCACTTTCCATACTATATTAAAAGTTGATCAATTTAGATATTATATAATTTCTTTTCTTTGTAAAGTTTTAAAAAAATATAGTTTCTTCCAAATTGCCTTCAAGCAATCATGTGAAATGACATTTGATTTGATTTTCATATTTCCTCTCTTGATTGTTGTTGTAATGATCATAGATCTGTAAGTATATTTTTCATTTGACCATAAAGTTGAGGGCTAATTGATGTAATCTCAATTTTATTACTTATGGCTTTCTCATTTAACCCCAAGTTAACATAAATTGATTGAATATTGTAGCTTTTTATCATTTTTATATCAGGAAGCATTTTTTAAAAAATTTTAATATGTGTAGTTATTTATGTACCCAGAATATTCTATAGAATTTTTTAAATAACTTATTTTGTTTATGCAAAACTAATTTTGATTGTTTGATTGGTATTACATGAAATTCTAAGATTGCTTTGGGTTCTATGGGCTGCTTTTTTTTTTTTTATAGCAGACGTGCTTAACCACTGAGACACATTGACAGCCATTTTTTGGGGGAAGGGTACTGGGGACTGACTTCAGGAGCACTCACCCACTGAGCTACATCCCAAGCCCCATTTTGTATTTTATTTAGAGACATGGCCTTCTAGAGTTGCTTAGATCTTGCTTTTGATGTGGCTGGCTTTGAACTCACAATCTGGCTGTCTCAGCCTTCCAAGCTGCTTGAATTACAGGCATGTGTTACCGTGCCTGGCCAGCAGCTGGGTTTTATTTTACTTTCTGACAGTGTGTAGCTAAGTTGCTTAGGGTCTTACTTAATTGCTCATCTGGCTTTAAACTCATATTCATAAATTTTTGGATTTCACTTTCACTTTTGATTTCCAACTTATTATGTTATATAATATTATTTGTATAATATTATACTTTGTCTCTTATTTGCATAATTATTATCATCTTTGCAATTTTGAATGTAACATTTGTTTTATCCTTTTATTTTTAGTCTAGTGAGCTTATATTTGAAGAGAATCTTCTGTAGAATTACATCTGACATAGTTAATATATTTTTAGGTTTAATCTTGTTAGTCACACTTTGGGTTCTTATTAGTTTTTCAAAATAGTTTATTTGAACTTAAATTACTGATGAAAAAGAACTTACTACTTTACTTTTCAACTTTTGTTGATTTCTTATAATTTTTTTCAAATATTAAAAAACCCTTAATTTGTAGTTAATAGATTTTTATGGTGATATTTTATCCTCCTTATTTCTTTTATTATCTTCTATGTCTATTTTGTCATTGCTTTGGAATTATATAAAAGTAATTAAAAACAGTAGAATACAGGCTGGGGTTGTGGCTCAACAGTAGAGTGCTTGCCTAGCTCATGTTAGGCACTCGGTTTGATCCTCAGCACCACACTAAAAAAATAAGTAAATGAAAATATATAAATAAAGATATTGTGTCCAACTAAAAAATAAATATTTTAAAAATAGTAGAATAAATTAGAAATAACTTTCTTATGTTTATATATAAATACACAACCAGTGTAACTCCACATAATTTACCACCACAAGAATAGGTAGTTATACTTTATGAATGTATGATATGTGAAGATATATTCTACTGTAATGTATAACTAAAAAAAGAAATTAAAAAATAAAGTACTTATTTTGCACTGTATTTTAAACAATTAATTTTGTTTTTTTTTATTTTTTTTATTTTTTATTGTGGGTTGTTCAAAACATTACAAATTTCTTGACATAGCATATTCCACACTTTGATTCAAGTGGGTTATGAACTCCCACCTTTACCCCATACCCAGATTGCAGAATCACATCAGTTACACATCCATTGATTTACAAATTGCCATACTAGTGTCTGTTGTGCTCTGCTGCCTTTCCCGTCCTCCCCCCTCCCCCCTCCCCACCTCTCCCCTCCCCTCCCCTCCTCTCTCTCTACCCCCTCCACTGTATAACCCTGAGGGTCTCCTTCCATTACCATGCAATTTCCCTTCTCTCTCCCTTTCCCTCCCACCTCTCATCCCTGTTAAATGTTAATCTTCTTCTCCTGCTCTTCGTCCCTACTCTGTTCTTAGTTACTCTCCTTATATCAAAGAAGACATTTGGCATTTATTTTTTAGGAATTGGCTAGCTTCACTTAGCATAATCTGCTCTAATGCCATCCATTTCCCTGTAAATTCTATGATTTTGTCATTTTTTAATGCAGAGTAATACTCCATTGTGTATAAATGCCACATTTTTTTTATCCATTCGTCTATTGAAGGGCATCTAGGTTGGTTCCACAGTCTTGCTATTGTGAACTGTGCTGCTATGAACATCGATGTAGCAGTGTCCCTGTAGCATGCCCTTTTTAGGTCTTTAGGGAATAGACCAAGAAGGGGAATAGCTGGGTCAAATGGTGGCTCCATTCCCAACTTTCCAAGAAATCTCCATACTGCTTTCCAAATTGGCTGCACCGATCTGCAGTCCCACCAGCAATGTACAAGTGTACCCTTTTCCCCACATCCTCGCCAGCACTTGTTGTTGTTTGATTTCTTAATGGCTTCCAATCTTACTGGAGTGAGATGGTATCTTAGGGTAGTTTTGATTTGCATTTCTCTGACAGCTAGAGATGTTGAACATTTTTTCATGTACTTGTTGATTGACTGTATGTCCTCCTCTGAGAAGTGTCTGTTCAGGTTCTTGGCCCATTTGTTGATTGGGTTGTTTGTTCTCTTATTGTCTAATTTTTTGAGTTCATTGTATACTCTGGATATTAGGGCTCTATCTGAAGTGTGAGGAGTAAAGATTTGTTCCCAGGGTGTAGGCTCCCTATTTACCTCTCTTATTGTTTCTTTTGCTGAGAAAAAACTTTTTAGTTTGATTAAGTCCCATTTGTTGATTCTAGTTATTAACTTTTGTGCTATGGGTGTCCTATTGAGGAATTTGGAGCCCGACCCCACCGACTGTAGATCGTAGCCAACTTTTTCTTCTATCAGACGGCGCGTCTCTGATTTGATATCAAGCTCCTTGATCCATTTTGAATTCACTTTTGTGCATGGCCAGAATTAATTTTGGTTTTCTAAAACAATCAGTGTTTTTACATGTCTTGCCATGATTTATTATTGATGTCACAGCAGCTTTTCTTACTTATTATAATAACCAAAGATTTATGATAATTTTTATGCTTTAGTTTTCCAAAATCTATTGTAGAATAAAATATTTTATGTACAAAATTGCCAGTAAACTAATATATATATATATATATATATATATATATATATATATATATATATATTATTATTATTTTTTTTTCTTTTTCACAAAAGCTTTCAAATTTTATATGATTTGTGTTGTGTGTATTTATTTTATTGGAAGTATTCCATTGATTATTTCTCTTATAGAAGGTCAAGAAATTTAAAAAAAAAATGAACATTTGCATATCTTGAAAACCTGTATTTTTCTCAAGGCTCAAAAAATTGTATTGGTGAACAAAGTGTTTTAGGTTCATATATATATTCAATATTCATACCTATAAACTTCAATTCCTTTCTGGAAGTCTTCTGCAAATAAATTAACTGTAAACCATAAAAGAATATCTTTGTAAATAAAATCTCTCTTTCTTTCAGTAATATCAAAATTTTTTTCTTGAATATTTTTAGAAGGTTGATTATAAATTCCTTAAGTTTTGTCTTTTATTTATTTAGTTAGTTTTTGGTACTTGGGATTGAACTCAGGGCACTCAACCATTCAGCCACAGCACCAGCCCTATTTTGTGTTTTATTTGTAGACAGGTTCTCATTGAGGTGTTTAGTCTGTCTTTAAACTTGTGATCCTCCTGCCTAAGCCTCCCAGCTGCTGGGATTACAGTTGTGCACCACTGCGTCCAGCACTACCACAAAACTTCTAGAACTCATAAACAAGCTCAGCATAGTAGCAGGATATAGAATTAACACTCATAAATCAATTATGGTACTGTACACAAATTGTTCTTCAGCTGATGAATCACAATAGACTCAAAAATATTAAAAAAAAATCGGGAAACAATCTATGAAGTTAAAGGACTCTATAATGAAAATTACCAAACACTAAAGAAAGAAATTGAAGAAGATTTTAGAAGATGGAAGATTTCCAATTCTCATGGATTGGAAGAAGTAATGTTATCAAAATTGCCATACTAACAAAATGCTACAGTTTTAATGCAATTCCTATTAAAATGTCAATGATATTTCACAAAGAAATAGAAAAAGTAGTCATGAAATTCACTTGGAAAAACAAGAGGCCCAGAATATTTAAAACGATCCTTAGTGAGAAAAGTGAAGGAGACAGCAGGCATCACAATATTCAATCTCAAATTATACTATAGAGTTACAAAAATGTCATGGGATTGGCACCAAAACAGGCAAAAGTCCAATGGAACAGAAAAGACATCACAGAGACAAAAAATCACATAAATACTGTTATCTCAAACTAGACAAAGGCACCAGCAACATACATTGAAAGAAAAAGGCAGTGCTTAAACAAATGGTACTGAGAAAACTGAAAATATGTATGTGGCAGAATCAAATTGAACCCCTATCCCTATCCCTGCACAAAACTCAACTCAAAGTACCCACTAGAAGAAAATATAGGCCAAACTCTCCATCATCTTGGCTTAGGAACTGACTTCCTCAACAAGACTTGTAAATTCCAACAAATAAAATCAAGAATCAATAAATGGGAAGGTAATGAAGTAAAAAGCTTTCTCACAGAAAAAAAAATTAAAAAGAACAGAAACAGAAACCCTACAAAATGTAGGAAAATCTTTATTAACTGCACCTCAGAACATTAGTTTTCTGGATATACAAAGAACTCAAAAAAATCCAGCTCAGGAGGTGAAAAAAGGAGGATCAAGAGTTCAAAGCCAGCTTCAGCTTCAGGAATGGTGAGGCACCAAGCAACTCTGTCTCTAAATAAAATGCAAAACAGCGCTTGGGCTGTGGCTCAGTGTTAGAGAACTTGCCTTGCAGGTGTGAGATCCTGAGTTTGATCTTCAGCACTACATTAAAATAAATATATAAATAAATAATAAATAAATAAATAAATTGTGTCCTTCTACAACTAAAAATAATAAAAATAAAATGCAAAACATAGGACTGGGGATGTGTCTAAGTGGTTGAATGCCCCTGAGTTGAATCCACAGTAGTTGTCCCCATGAAAAAAAAATCAAAAAACTTTAACACACATGCACACACACATACACAAATTATCCAATATAGTTGGGCCTATAGTATCTCCTAGTGGGCACAAGATGTCAATAAATGTGCAAAGAATCTGAACTGGTAGTTCACAGAGAAAGAAATAAAATTGGTCAACAAATACATTTTTAAAATGCTCAACATCTCTAGAAACTAGAAAAATGCAAATTAAAACTACATTAATATTCCATTCTTGGTCCAGTCAGAATGGCAATTATCAAGAATACAAGTATCAATAAATGCTGGAGAGGATGTGAGAAAAAAGTTACACTCAAAATTTGCTAGTGATGCTGCAAATTGGTGCAAGCACTCTGGAAAACAGTAAGGAGATTCCTCAGAAAATTCGGAATGGAAACACCATTCAACCAGTTATCAACTCAGTTGATTTTTTATTTTGTTTGTTGCAATTTAGAAGTATTGTTAAGGAAGTCAGTTCCTAGGCTAACATGATGAAGAGTCGAGCCTATATATATAACCAAATAACTTAAAAATCAACATACTAAAGGGACACAACCACATCAATATCTATAGCAGCACAATTCACAATAGTTAAGCTATGGAAACAACCCAGGTGCCCCTCAACAGATGAAAGGTTAAACAAAATGTAGTACATATACAAAATAGAGTATTTCTCATTCATAAAGAAGACTGAAATTTATGGCATTTGCTGGTAGATTGATGGAACTTGAGACTATTATATTAAGTGAAATAAGCGAATACCAAAAAACCAAAGGCCAAATGTTCTCTCTGATACTAAATATAATAAGTTATAGTCCATGTACATACAAAATGCACTTTTCTGTCATATGTATCTAAAAAAAATAAAAATAAAACCTGGATAGGCAGAATTAACATTTTTTAAATGGCCATATTACCAAAAGCACTCTACATATTCAACATGATTCCGATCAAAATCACAATGGCATTCCTCAAAGAAATAGAAAAAGCAATTATGAATTTCATCTGGAAAAATAAGAGACCCAGAATAGCTAAAGCAATTCTAAGCAGGAAGAGTGAAACAGGTGGTATAGCTATACCAGATCTTAAACTATACTACAGAGCTATAGTAACAAAAACAGCATGGTACTGGCACCAAAACAGGCTGGTAGACCAATGGTACAGAATAGAGGACACAGAAACCAACCCACAAAATTACAACTACCTTATATTAGACAAAGGTACTAAAAGCATGCAATGGAGAAAGGATAGCATCTTCAACAAATGGTGCTGGGAGAACTGGAAATCTATATGCAACAAAATGAAATTGAATCCCTATCTCTCACCATGCACTAAAGTTAACTTAAAATGGATGAAGTATCTAGGAATCAAACAAGAGACTCTGCAACTAATAGAAGAAAAAGTAGGCCCTACTCTCCATCACTTGGGGTTAGGTCCCAAGTTCCTTAATAAGACGCCTATAGCACCAGAATTAAAATCAAGAATGAACAAATGGGATGAATTCAAACTAAAAAGCTTTTTCCCAGCAAGAGAAATAATATGTGAAGTGAATAGGGAGCCTACATTCTGGGAACAAATTTTGACCCCTCACATATTAGATAGAGCTCTAATCTCTAGGTTATATAAAGAACTCATAAAGTTTTTAAATAAATAAATAAATAAATAAATAACCCAATCAACAAATAGGCCAAGGACCTGAACAAACACTTCTCAGAATAGGATATACAATCAATCAATAAATACAAGAAAAAATGCTCACCATCTCTAGCAATCAGAGAATTGCAAATTAAAACTACTCTAAGATACCATCTCACTCCAGTAAGAATGGCAGAAATTATGAAGTCAAACAACAACAAGTATTGGCAAGGAGGTGGGGACAAAAGTATACTCATACATTGCTGGTGGGACTGCAAATTGATGCAGCCAATTTGGAAAGCAGTATGGAGACTCCTTGGAAAACTGGGAAAGGAACCACCATTTGACCCAGCTATTCCTCTTCTCAGACTATACCCAAAAGACCTAAAAACGGCATACTACAGGGACACAGACACATCAATGTTTATAGCAGCACAATTCACAATAGCTAGACCATGGAGCCAACCTAGGTGCCCTTCAATGGATGGATGGATAAAAAAAAATGTGTGCGGCCAATTTGGAAAGCAGTATGGAGATTCCTGGGAAAGCTGGGAATGAAACCACCATTTGACCCAGCTATTGCCCTTCTTGGACTATTCCCTGAAGACCTTAAAAGAGCGTCCTACAGAGATACTGCCAAATTGATGTTCATAGCAGCAAAATTCACAATAGCTAGACTGTGGAACCAACCCAGATGCCCTTCAATAGATGAATGGATAAAAAAAAAAAATGTGGCATTTATACACCATGGAGTATTACACCGCACTAAAAAATGACAAAATCATGGAATTTGCAGGGAAATGGATGGCACTAGAGCAGATTATGCTAAGTGAAGCTAGCCAATCCCTAAAAAACAAATGCCAAGTGTCTTCTTTGATATAATGAGAGCAACTAAGAACAGAGAAGAGAGGAAGAGCAGGAGGATAAGATTAACTTTAAACAGAGACATGAGGTGGGAGGGGAAGGGAGAGAAAAAGGAAATTGCATGGAAATGGAAGGAGACCCTCATTGTTATATAAAATTACATATAAAAGGAAGAGAGGGGAAAGGGGGAAAAAAGAGAGTGAAATGAATTACAGTAGATGGGGTAGAGAGAGAATATGGGAGGAGAGGAGAGGAGAGGGTAGGGGGGATAGTAGAGGATAGGAAGGGCAGCAGAATACAACAGACACTAGTATGGCAGTATGTAAAAAAGTGGATGTGGAACTGATGTGAATCTGCAATATGTATACGGGGTAAAAATGGGAGTTCATAATCTGCTTGAATCAAATGTATGAAATATGATATGTCAAGAGCTTTGTAATGTTTTGAACAACTAATAATAAAGAAAAGAAATTATCCAGAAAAAAAAAAAAAGAAAAAAGAAAAAAACTCTGTAAGTCTTAAGTATTACTTTTAAGCCTAAGGGACACATGACAGGCAAAAATAAGTACATATCTTAATAAGTTAATCTGTAATTATTTAGATGAAGTTAATTAATATGGCCATTTATCTTATTTTGTATAATGATCTTAAAAAAAGAAATAAAACAATTTAATCCCCCCCCCCAAAAAAAAGACAAATACCATGTGATTCTACTTATGAGAAATAGAGAAAAACATACAGGCCAAAAGAATAATACAATAATAAACTAATAATAATAATAATAATAATAATAATAATAATAATAATAATAATAGAATAAGTAAAAAAGTGGCATTATACACAGTGTAATATTACTCAGCACTAAAAAATAGCAAGATCATGGCATTTGCAGGGAAATGGATGGCATTAGAGCAATTTATGCTAAGTGAAGTTAGCCAATTCCCAATAAACAAATGTCATTCTCTGATATAAGGGAGGTGATTCAAAATGGGGTAAGGAGGAAGAGTATGAGAAGAAAATTACCACTAAATAGGGAAGAGAGCTGGGAGGGAAAAGGAGGAAGAATGGGAATTGCATGGAAGAGGGAAGAACACCCCTTTTGTTATACAGAATACAAGTAGGACGATGTGAGGGGGGAAAAAAGAAGAAGTGAGTCACATTAGTTTGGGTAGGGAGAAGTGATGAAGGAAATGGGAGGGGAAGGGGCAATGGAAGCACAGCAGAATAAAATAGACATTATTATTGCCGGGGGTACATACATGACTGCACAACCAATGTAATTCTGCCACCTGTACACTCAGAAAAATGAGAAATTTTGTCCCATCTGATTCAAATGTATGATACATCAAGATCATTGTACTATCATGTGTAACTGATTAAAACAAATAAAAAAAGAGAAAGGAAAACCTGGTGCTGAAAAAAATTAAAAATAAGAACAGAGATAAAAAAGCCTTTTTTTTACAGACATATTTACAGACAGCACATTATTGACAAGTTTGGAGGAACCACCACAGAAAATGCATTTCAGATACTCTACTGCCTATATCCCTATTTACTATTCCACCAACATGACTTTACTCTCACAACATTGACACAGAAAGTTGTTACTTGACAGTGCAAACTATCACAACTCATGAATCACAGATAACAAATAGGAAACTACAATACAGACACCATTTGGAAAAGAATTCAACATTATACATTTAGCCAATAGCATAGGACACATCATCCAGGGAAATCTATTTCCTAAGCAGTCACTCACATAAATGTGGAAAAGATATATATCCCTGAAGATGTACAAATTTCAAAATAGAAATATAAGAAATATAAAAAGCAAGGTAGCATGACTGTTTCATAGTTTATAACTCTAGAAACTGTTTGCAAAGATAATGCAATAGACAAAAATGCCAGAAAAAATTTAAAAAAAAATGTTAAAATAGTGAATTAATTCAAAGATAAAGCAAAGAAAAACTGAGTAAATTGAGGAAAATGAAGCAGGACATGAAAGAACAATTTGGTACATATTCTGGAAAAGAATCAATCAGAAATCTTGAAAATAAAGAGCCCAATTCCTCAAATAAAAATATCCAGTTGAAGTAAGACACATAGATTAGATCAAGTGAAAGAAAAAATATCAGAGCTTTAAGTTTATGATGAAATATCACATTAAGACAATATCAACAACAATTAAAATGATTGTAAACAACTTCCAAACCCACTAGACACAATTCATCTTATATGAATCACTGGTACACAAAGTGGAGAAGAGGTACAGGCTACAGGCAATGCAAGCTATCTCAGTGAATAAAAGAAACTATTTCTTATGTCTTGTGAAAGTTATGGATATCCAGGTGGCCAGAAAAGAACCTGTCCCAAATCATAGTCTATAAAATTACCAAAGGCAAACTGAAATCCATAATAAAGGCCAAAGCAATCATAAACACATCAGAAAAATATTAGATTTTGAGTAGAAATTTTAAGGCCCAGGATAGTAGGAAATGGTATATTTAAAACCCCAAATAAAAAGGTTAAAAAAAAAAAAAAAACAAAGACTAAAATCTGTAAAATAAATGGAAAGGGTGGTCATTATGTTAACATGAAAAAATCAGAAACAAAAATAAAATTATCACATTCTTTCCCTAATATGTGGAATCTGGGAAGAAAATAAGAATGACTACAAAATGATGGAGGGAATATTAAAGAAGAGGGAAGGTAACTGGGGATGAAAAAGAGGGAAGGAGAAAAATGGAAGTAAGCAAAGTGGTCATGATTCAAGTATTTTATATGAGTGCATAGAAATAACACTGTGCAATTCACTAATTTGGGCACACAATAGGAGTTGATATTAATAGTTGACAAGAACACCTGTTTTTATAAAAGTCCAATTTGCTATCATGTGACCATATATGAAACACAATGTACTAATTTAAAAATATTTTTCTTACTTCTGCAAAGACGTCAAATTTCAGGTTCAAAATTAATATAAAATTTCTTCAAACAATTTAATTTAGATGATAAATTTCCTATAATTAATTACTAAGCTATCCTGTATTCTATATGATCGAGAAAGACATTAAGAAAAATATGAATGGAATTTGAACATTTATTTTTTTCCACTGTTCTTTTGTGATCAAACTTTCTTACTCTTATTTACACAGGGCATGAACACCAAGAGTAACTCATTTTTGTAAGTATTACCTGGACTGAAATTTACTGATGTTCTAGATTGTGCTTTCATATATCGAAGAATTAGATTCCTGTTGCTATGTTTGAAAAAAAAAGTAATGAAATTGGTATTTTAATACTCATATAAAAACACTGATAAAATACAATTCCATACTTAATAATGTTTTAGATCTTGTATCAGAACTTTTTCATATACTCTCCAAATTTGTATGCCCTATAAACATTTTATTAACTTGAAAATTATTTGAACAATGTTTGTTCTGTTCTGTTTTTGAGATGGCATTTCATGATAATGGCCAGGCTGATCTTAAATTCCTGGGTTCAAGCAATTGTCATGTCTCATGATCCCAAGTTACTTATAATCTCAACTAGAACTAATGTGTATTTTTCACAGGTTCTATTATTCAAATGTTAAAATTATTTTAAAAATGATCAAGTCCTAATTTTCATTATAATTTGCGCTCTTCTTGTGTTTTATAACTCAGAGCAAATCAGCAATTAATTTATAACTTCTATTTTATAAATATCTCCTTAAATTAGAGAATATAATCATCCCCTCTGTGGGACAATAAAAACAAAGCAAGAAATTAACAAATGCCAAAATTTGGCTTGGACTACTACTATTTCTTCTCTACCTAGTTGAACAGAATCAGCAGACCTTTGTAAGAGTAGCTACATTTCGATGTTGATCTCCAACTGACATGGAACATAAAATCCTCTTTAACACAATGAATACTGAGGAGTCATGAGGGGGCTTAGCTCTCTTAGATTCAATAAATCTGCTTAATCTCTTCCTTTTGAGGTAGAACTTGAAAAATGCTGAAAATTGTAGGCAATGATTCCAACAGCTTGCAAATTTTTCATTACTCAGAAAAAGCACTAGAAGTGTCAATCAAAAGTTGGCACCCACCCTGGACAACAGGGGGCCTCCTGCAGTCAAAGGAAACCTATTTCAAAGGATGGAAAGATTCAGGGCACAGATCTGTTAGTCAAGATGACAGAAAACTCTGATGTCTTCCAGAGACATTACTTGAAGCTCTCTAATAGCTTTGAATAATTTTAATTTTATGGCAGAAAAGACAAAATCCTCAAAGGATAATGCACCATAAAGGGTGAGGCTAATATGGGAATTCCACATAAGGTTCCTAAAAGGGGACAGGGTCAGAATGGTTAATATTTGTTGGCCAAAGGTAGAGGCCAAGCTGTCAAAGCAGAGTGCTGCTTCTTGGGAACAACTGTTGAATAAACAAGCATGAGTGCATTAGAACTAAAAAGAGTGTTGTAAATATTGAATCTAAGTTTTGTTACCATGAAGACTCAAGGATTGGGATCAGTCAGGACATGTTGTAATAAAAGCTATTCACTACCAGACTGCTAGGCCAGTTCTGGCAGGAAAAAAAATCACATGAACAGAACTGACAAGAGAAAAAGGAACAATTCAAAATCTATTTATTCCCCTCCATCTCACTAGAATTATCTTCCTCGGGCTTCAAGGATATCATTAGGTCTTGATAAATTGAAAGAAAATGGTAGAATAGCTAAATTCTGCTAAACTGGGAATTTTAAGATCCAAATAGCAAATTTAAAAAATCATAGGTGTGACATTATTTGTACCTGTGAGTAGGGGTTATGCTAGAAATGAAATGGATAATGCTGAAAACCCTAAGGATAAAGTTTACAAAGTTCTAAGATATTGGTTAGTGATATATCTCAGTGGTAGAAAAATTTCCTATCATGCTTGAGAAGAAAAGGAAAGGAGAGGGGAGAAGAGAAGAGAGAACAAATCTTGGAGGTGACACATGCATACATCACTACTTTTTAAATTAATTTATTTTAATTGTGTATTATGACATCAGAATGCATTTTGATTCCTTGCACAAAATTGCAGCACAACTTTTCAGCACAACTTTTTCTGATTGTACACAATGTAGCATTGCACCATATATGCATTCATACATATTCCAAGGTAATAATGTCTATCTCATTTCACTATGTTTCCTGACACCATGTCCCCTATCCTCCCTCCCCTCCTCTTTACCCAATCAAACTTTCATCTCTACTTCTTGGCTAGACTTTTGAAGGGTTTCTGACTTATGAACTTTCCTAACTCACTACTGTTCTATACATATTTGTAATATAAAATCTTACCTCATTTTTAAAATTCAACAGGTGTATCTATTGTGGCTCTAAATCTAATGTTGATTAGTACTGAAATGTAAATACTCATGCAGTATTACCACTAGCAGTGGCATAAGACAAGGAATCTGTTCACAATTATCTGAAGCAGACACATTAACACCACATTGAAGAAGCAGTTATACTATTTGTGTTGATTTATGTTCCACAGCAAACATGAGAGCTGTTCTAAAACAAAGGAGATAACTTCAAACTTAGGTATTTTAATAAATTTATTTAAACAGCCAATTTATTACATTTTACCAATTTGATATCTAGCTTTACATACACTAACAGACATAAACATTTTAGAAGATCAAATCTTTATCTTTGTAAATCATTTTAAGTCTAAAAGGGAAAAAAAAAAGAAATGTCTTGTCCCAAAAGGGGAGAGTTACCAAGTTAAAATCCTTCAATGAACAGTAACTACGATGAGGTCATTCATCAGGAGATTGCAAAGATTTCAATGAATAAAACTCCATTTTATTCCTAGGGCAATGTAATATATTGTAACTCACAGTCACCCAAAGGTCAAGAAGTAAAATAGCTATTTGCAGCCATAACATAATAACTGGTGATAATAATACTCATTGTTGCTTCAGTAATTCACTCTGAGAAGATTTTGCCTGACATTGAAATCAATTCCATGTGTATAATCTTGCCACCAGCCTTTAATACTATGTTATTCTCTTTTTCATTAGAAATGGATAAAAACTGTCAATAGCAATTAACCCTAACATATGAAAAATCTAAAATAAACATTCTACAAAGAAAGTAATTTAAAGAAAACAGTCACCAAAGGACAAAATTATTTTTAATGTCTATTTATGCTCAATACAGCATTTCTAAAAGAAAACTATACCAGGCGAAGATAAAATATAACAGAAAGTTTAAAAAGTGAACTTTTAAAGTGAACTGAATAAAAAAGAACACTAAAAGTGCATATTTTGCAAAACTAATATGAAAACTCTAGCTAAAACAAGATCATATGATCAATAAAATTTATTTTAATTGTGTATGTATGACATCAGAATGCATTTGGATTCCTTGCACAAAATTGCAGCACTTTTCATTTCTGATTGTACACAATGTACCATTGCACCATATGTGCAGTCATACATGTACCAAGGTAATAATGTCTATCTCATTTCACCATGTTTCCTGACACCATGCTCCCTGCCCTCCCTTCCCTCCTCTTTGCCCAATCAAACTTTCATTACTACTTCTGGGCTAGACAAAATTATATAATAATTAATAAACATCAGCCAATAATTATAAGGGCATGTGAGTCATACTACACACCCTCATTTTTTTTTTAAGGATTGTTTTTTTTTTTTTTTAATTTTTTATTGTTGGCTGTTCAAAACATTACATAGTTCTTGATATATCATATTTCACAATTTGATTCAAGTGGGTTATGAGCTCCCATTTTTACCCCATATACAGATTGCAGAATCACATCAGTTACACATCCATTGATTTACATATTGCCATACTAGTGTCTGTTGTATTCTGCTGCCTTTCCTATCCTCTACTATCCCCCCTCCCCTCCCCTCCCCTCCCCTCTTCTCTCTCTGCCCCCTCTACTGACATTCGTTTGTCCCCCTTGTATTATTTTTCCCCTTCCCCTCACTTCCTCTTATATAACTCTGAGGGTCTCCTTCCATTTCCATGCATTTTCCCTTCTCTCTCCCTTTCCCTCCCACCTCTCATCCCTGTTTAATGTTAATCTTCTTCTCATGTTCTTCGACCCTACTCTGTTCTTAGTTACTCTCCTTATATCAAAGAAGACATTTGGCATTTGTTTTTTAGGGATTGGCTAGCTTCACTTAGCATAATCTGCTCTAATGCCATCCATTTCCCTGTAAATTCTATGATTTTGTCATTTTTTAATGCAGAGTAATACTCCATTGTGTATAAATGCCACATTTTTTTTATCCATTCATCCATTGAAGGGCATCTAGGTTGGTTCCACAGTCTAGCTATTGTGAATTGTGCTGCTATGAACATCGATGTAGCAGTGTCCCTGTAGCATGCTCTTTTTAGGTCTTTACACACCCTCATTTTTTTGCTCAGTTTGAATAGCTCTTTTTCTCCCTAATTGTAGTTCATGTTCATATATTCCACTCTATTCTAATGATTATATCATTCTCATTTAGTATTTTTAAATTGAGTAATTTTTACTACAATATTAAGATTTTCTTTTTTAAAAAATATAGTACTATACCTTCCCTTATCATCAACTGCATGTATGTAGGCTTTATTCTTAATAAAAAAATTCTACCATCATGTGTCTGTTTTTCTTTATGGAGAGTAAAAGTGGTTTTTGGCCACTCTGAAAAACAACAAAAATAGTTTATTCACAAAATTACTACTTCCCAACTGAACTTAACCTCACAAAATACTGTATGAAAAAAGCATATACTATTAACGCAAATTAAGAGTAGCCACTCCCTTCTCTTTCCATTCAGCTTCCATATGTGCTGCTCTTCCACTCTGAAATGCTTCTAGAGTGGACACATGAACTCCAATCATTTCTAAAACTGCTTCAAACATTTACTGTTTCCACAGATCTTTGCCTCTGACACAGCATTCATCATGACATCTTGGAATTAAGTATTCTGCACCCACCTCCACCAAGAGTGTCTATAGGACATGAACTATACCTTCTATCTCATTAGCCCCATTACCTAACACATATTAGTAAAGGATGTAAGTATTATATTTAATTAACAAGCTAAATTTTCAACTCACTAGTAGGGCGAATCAATCATTTTTTAAAGAATGTCTACTTTTCCAGAAATACCAACCCTCATCAGAAAGATTCCTTGTTTTACTATTAGATAAAATGTACAGAATTGTGCATTGTATGTCCAGTATTACAGAAATAGCTTTACCATTGCTTAACACCTATTTTCCATAGTAGATATTCACATGTGAAGAATTCAAGTTGAAGGAATAGAGTTCTGTCTGAGAGCTTTCCAATGGCATGAAAGTTTCCTCCATGTTATACAAGTCCTCTTGATTCTTTTCCATTTATGGAATCAGAATCCCAGATACCAGTGTCAGGCATTCCTGCTTAAAACTAAGAGACTCTGAGTAAACTACTTTGTTTTTTTATAATTGGTCCCTGTGTCTTCTCTTATTATAAGATGAAAGATATTTATCTTACATGTCAGAAATCTCAATACAAAAATATATTATTCTTACACAATTGGAGAAAAAATGACAGCTAATCCACTGATAGGGGTTAACAAACAGAAATAACCAACTCAAAAAAAATCAACACCAAGCTGGGGTTGTAGCTCAACAGTAGAGCATTCACCTAGCACATGTGAGGCCCTGGGGTTGATCCATAGAACCACATAACATAAATAAAATAAAGGTATTGTATCAAGCTACAATTAAAATATAAATATTTTAAACAACACCAAACAAAGAAACAACAACAAACAAAATGAACAAAAACAAACAAAAAACACCCAGTCAATAACTGGGCAAAAGAACTAAACAGAAATTTCTTAAAAGAAATACAAAAATCCAAAATATATATGAAAAACTCTTCTACATCTCTAGCAATTAGGTTAATACGAATAAAAACTACACTAAGACTTTATCTTACTCCAGCCATAATGGTAATGATCAAGAATACAAACAGTGATACATACTGGTAAGAATGTGGGGGAAGGGCACACTTGTACACTGCTGGTGTGACTACATACTAGTACAACAACTCTGGAAAAAAGTTTGGAGATTCCCCAAAATCTAAGCAGTGAACCACAACAAGAACCAGCTATATATGCATCAGTAAATAAGTACAATAAAATTTGCCTAGTATAGTAATTCAGTCACATGAGTGTTTATAGTAGCACAATACACAATAGGTAAATTATTAAATCAAACCTGGTGCCTGTGAATAGATAAAAAGGATTGAGAAATTGTGGTGCACATACATACAATAAAGTTTTGCTCAGCCATAAAAATCAATTATGACATCATGCTAAGTGAAATAAGTGAAACTAAGAAACTCAAAGGTCAAATATTTCATATGTGGAAGCTAGAATTAAGTAAAGAAAAAGAAGGGAAGAACAGAATATCAAAAGATGTAGGGAATATCATTAGTGTAGAAAAAGGAGATTGAGAGGCAGAGTGGGAATGGGAAACAGAAGGGAATGAAGAAGGAATTCTTTAATATTAATGTTATATGCATATATAAATATACCACATGGAATTGCAGCTTTATGTATAAGTAAAAAGAAACAATCAAATATAAATAAACAGACAAGTGAAAGGAAGTTCAGGAGAATAGGAGAAGGAGAATGGAGGAGGAGAAGTAGGACAGAACGGAAAAGAGGGAATCATAACTCAACTGAAATTCCACGCATGTATGATTTTGTTGGGATGAACCCAACTACTATGTAAAACTATAAACACTAATAAAAAATAATATTGAAAATGTATTCTCACTTTTAATGACAATCCTGTAACATAATGCTAAGCTATTTTCCATAATTATTTTTACTTGCATTCCATGTTAATTGCTACTTAAAGTTATTTATAATTTTAGCCAAAATTTAATTCAGAAATTTTGTGTATCAACAAGATTCATGCTGATCTACACAGATTATTTTTAGCATCATGAAAGACACTAAATCATTTGCATTTTTAAGGAAAAAGCTGAATAGTAATACATAGTACAGCTCACAAAATTCATGAGTTACTACTTCTAGCAATAATTTATTCAATTCTAGCAATGAGTGACCTAATCTGCCTTTCAAAAATTCCAATGGGAACATAATTTTTATAGTATATAGAAAGAAAACTATTTAAATGCCAAATTATCAATTCAAAAATTTAATCCCATTTGAAAGAGATTGATAAGATATTATGTAGGCCATATTCTTGTATATCAGTAGAAATTACCATGAAAACTTTATCAAAATATATTATAAAATAGGAGCTGTAAGCTCATTTAAACAGGCAAAGTAGGTGATCTGAGGGAATGCTGCAGTTGCCAGTAGCAAACTAAAGAACATGTGTGCCCAGCATGTGGGAGCTAAACCCTGCACACTACACCACACAGTACTATGGCTCAAGGAGGAACACATCAGGGTCCCTCACAGAAGCTTAAAATTCAGATTTCTACATGAGTCTCTTGAACTCTAGATGTGCACCCAATTCATGGAGGGATAACTCCTAAATATACACATGAGCTACAAAAGAAGGAGGAGGAATATGAGGAGACCTTCCAACATTTGTTACTATTCTAATCGAAAAATTACTGCTTATAATCAGTATTTGTTAACATACATCACTGTTAATTTTAAAGAAACATTTCAAATATTTTGGAAATAATAGTTATCAATGTATATACCATGTTTTGGCTTCAATATTTGTGTTGAATGAAAGCAGTTTTGTTGCTACTGATGTGTTCCTATAAAATATAGCATAGTGGAGAGGATTTTCACACTTGTTGTTGTGAACATTTGGATTGGCACCATGTTCTAGAAGAATAATTGCACATTCCTCTTCCTCGTATTATAAGGCCTGTTGGTTTTAACCAAGAAATAGATTATAAATTTGGGAAATCCAACAAAAATATTTCACATGTTTTACTCATTACTTATAACCAACTGGCATTAATCAATTTTTCTTCTAAGCATTGCATCAAATTCATTTTCTGCAAAACCATTGGCTACATCTACCTTCATTAACGGTATGTTGCCATCACTGTCTCACATGTCAACATTTCATTTTATCTTCACTATAAGAGCCACCACTGCTGGATTGCCATAGGCACAGGATAATGTAGAGGATTTCTTTGAAAGTTAGAGGCTTTGTTAGGAATTCATAAGGCACCTTTTGAAATATACAGCTATTAATGCAATTATAAATATTAAATAGCTCATAATTCCTCAATTTTCTTCTGAAGAAGGTACAATATTTACTAGCTGTCATTACTTAATAAATTAATTAATGATCTACCTATGCCGTTGACACTTTCTTTCATATTTCTTGTTTCTGATATTGCTTGGGATTGTACCCTGAGGTACTCAACTACTGAGTCATATCCTAAGCACTTTTTTGTTATTTTTTTAAAAAATTTTGATTCAGGGTTTCACTAAGTTGCCCACCCTGACCTTGTACTTCCAATGCTCTCGCTTCAGCATCCTAACTCACTGGAAACATGGGTATGTTCCACTGTGCCTGATTCCATTGATTTTACTTATTTTTTTCTCTTTATTTTCATAGTTCTGGGGATGGAACCCAGGCCTGAAGAATTATGGGTAAAGAAGGGCTATACCATAGAACCACATCCCCAGAGCAGAGTGGCCCACTTGCCTAGAAAGAACATGGCCTTAAGATTTAGCTCATCTTCGGTTTGAGTTCTACTTTAGGCTCTGTGATGTACTAGTTATCCTACAGTCATACTCTCCCTCAGATTCCTAAAAAAGACAGGATTAAAATTAGTATCTCCCAGTGTCCTAATTTGATGCTTCATGGAGAATCTATGTAAAATATCTGAAGAGTTTCTAGAACAAGCAACAGTTCCATAATTGGTAGCTACTGGAATCAATACTATTGCTTTTATCAAATAAGAGTATTTCAGTTATTAAATTAGTAGCATTATAGTGACTTTTACAGATATCTTTTAAAAACTATGTATTTCAATGAGTCTTAGATGCTTTTTTCCCTATCATTTTAACAACACTGACATTGGAATGTCACTAATAATTCAGGCTGCATTACAACTATAATTGGCAGCATTTAATTTTTTTTCTTCTTACACAAAATAAGGCACAATCATAATCCATGGCGCCTTACCTTAAGTGAAATGTAGGGCAAACAATATATTTATGGCAGTTATAATCACATGGATGACATTTAAATTAAATTCAGTTCTTAAAAGTACTATAGGTAAAGTAGGCTGAATAATAAGAATAAAAGACCAAACTAAAAGTAAAATAATCCTTACTTATTTTTTCCCAAGTAACTTAATCCCAAAGGAAAAAAGAATCCAAAAGAATTAGTATGGTTAAATTAATTCAGTATTTACATATACAGGATATATGTGAATCAGGTGTTTTCAATGTTCAGTATTTAATACTGTCTTAATTTTTCACAAGGAAAGTTTACAATTTCTTACCACCATAAATGCTTGATTGAAAAGGAGGAAGAACTGTTTTACTTTGAATTGAATCTCATCACTTCAGTTTTAATTAACTGGTCACATAAAGAAAGTTTTTGTGTAAGAGTTCTGTGAGATACTAGAATATGTCAAATACAAAATAAGTAGCTATTCAGTTTTTGAACATAAAATAGTATTCAGTTTATGCGTACAAATGAATAGAATTTAAGAATAGATAAGTATAGTTAAGAACTTCAGTGTTTTTAAGTGAAACTTTTATAAAGTAAAACAATAATTTTGAAGTAGCAATAATATTTTATTCTTGCTCTCTTCTATTTTCATCAGGATGCAACCAAAACAAAATTATTAATCTATAATTGCATATGTGAAATAAAATATACATATAAATGTGTATGTGTAATAATATCTACAATAGATGAAAGGCACTATAGGACGTTTATATAGAAATGTACTAGAAGAAAACAAATGCTTCTTCATGTTAGCAAAGGTGTTCTAAGAAATAATAAATTGAAAAGAAGATTTCCTTTTTTCTACCTCTCTTTTTAAAATCTATTATGTTGTTGATGATGACAATATTGTTTTTGTTGTTGTTGCTGTTGTTGTGCTGAGGATTGAACCCTTACCTTTGACCTTGCTATGCAGGAAGTGCTCTAACACTGAGCTATGTTTCCAACCCTGGAATTCTAATTTAAATAAAATAAAGTCCTCTTTTACAGATGCTCAAGTTATGGTGACATATGAACATAGAAAATATATTTATTGTCCTTGGTAAGAGAAGAAATTTAAGTCTAACAAATGAGATAAATTTTTCAGCTACAATGCTTTGAAGATGAAGAGTAGTGCTATTGGGCTGTTGATTAAGGTTTGAGCTGTTTAATGCTCCTCAAATAGATGATTGGATGGTAAATTCTGTGCAATATTTAAAACTGTGCATGCCACTACCTAACTATTCCATTTTACTCTTCTTCCAGATATTTGAGTATTCTTCTTATCTTGTTCCAGTCACTTATCTTTTGGCCACTGGCAAGCAAGTAATTTGTGAAAGTTAATAATGTATTTTGATACACAGAATATCAAATTTTTGTTCATTGCAAACATTTTCTTAGTGTCATCATGACCCTACAGGACTGAGTGTAGAACTCAAAAATGTACTGATATTTTTATTTGTTTCTTGTGAAATTGATAACCACAGAAAGAGCTCACACTTTGGGACATTGAATATTCCTATGCACAAACCACCAGCAGTGCCTACCTTTGATACACCAGTCCCCTCAGAACAGGGTAGGGCAAGGTACTGAGGACAGCCGCAAGCAGTTCTGTGCAGAATAGGCACCATTTTGTGCTGCTCCCTTGGCCCTAGTGACTGAGAGCCTACACTGACTGGATGCTGTCAACCAATGCTCTGCTCTCCCTGCTTGAACAGATACAGAGTAATGGATAACTACAGGAAAGGGTACTAGGACAGTGGAATCAGCAATTATGGAATTTTTTGCAAAAAGCTTTGGCAGATGCATTTTTTAGTTTAGTCTGCCTAAAGTGGTGACAAAATTGAAAACACATGCTGTGTTTTGTGTTTTGGAAAGTATGAGAGCTGCTAGTGAACTCTAGTGTCCTCTGTGGAAAGGTAACTAAAGTTAATAAAGTATTTGCAGAAAATTCAGGGCTTGTCAACAACTGTTGTTATGAAGATGGTTGGATGATCAAGATGACAATGATTTATCCTTAAGAATTTGATGAACTAGTGAGTAAATCATGTTAGTAATAAGTCAAATCTTATTTTTAGAGGTGGAAGACACACCCCTAAATATACTATTGTGAAGTAGTTTTAAAATTTAAAAAAGAAGAAAGAACATGGAGCCATCTTCCAACTTCAGAGTTCTTGTGAGGACCTCAGGATACAACAGATAATAGATTGTATTGGAAAACTTTTCAATTCTTTTGAAAATGTGTACATTAAAAGCTGCTGTGTGTATTAATTTATTTTTTTAAAAAAAATAAGTCACCCTATAGGGAAATTATAATTACCTGGGAAACCAGTTGAAGTTTTGGTTTCATTTAGCTGCCAATTAGAAGTCCTGGGTACTGAACTTCCAAGGTTTGCAGGTCCTGGATATTGAGCACTCCATAGGGTATTAAAGTCAAACATTCTGGTGAAAGGAGAACTGGTCTCCCTTCTGCTCTGCCCCCACCAACACAGCCTGGATGGTGCAGGCTTCCAATCCATCAGGACACTCTTCTAACCTACATAACTGACTCGCACTTTGGCCTCCAGGACTCATTCAAATTTGTGAAATGAGTAAATAGGTGCATGGAGACACTCAGGACCTCTCTGTTTCTCTAGGCTTTCAGGTGAGGACCTCCACAAATGGCCCACACCAGCCAGTATTCCTGCTCAATCTCCCTTGATAAGCTTCTTCATTGGCAATCATAATTTTGGTAAGTCATTTTTTTAAAGAGATGAGCACTATACCCAGGTTCTCATACATGCTAATAACTCTATAAATAATCCATATACTCAACACCTCTGTCAATGTTTTTAAACAAAATAAGATTACTATAAAATGGTCTGGTGTTGGTGGGGGTTTGAGGAGGTGAAAATTGGAGGGAGCAACAGATGGAAGACAGAGTTTGTGGTAGCAGATGAAAGGCCACTGTGAGGACCACACTCCACGCTCTTCATACTGCTGAGGTTTGGGGAGACCTTTCTGTACCATGCCCATTAAAAAATAAAACCCTACCAGCCTAGCCTCTTCAGAACTAAATAAATAACATTAATCAGATAGACTGCATAGACATCTGTGGACTATTTAATCCATCAATAATGAATTCATTTGCTTCTCCATGAAACAATGACCATTCTTTAAAATAGTTTATATTGCCAGGCATGGTGGAGCACTCCTGTAATCCCAGTGGTTCAGGAAGCTAATATAGAAGGATTGCAATTTCAAAGCCAGCCTCAGCAATGGCAAGGTGCTAAGCAATTCAGTGAGAACCTGTATCTAAATAGGGCTGGGGATGTGGCTCAATTGTCAAGTGCCTCTGAGTTCAATCCCTGAGACCAAAATAAAAAATCATATTTTTTTGGTACAAGGTAAATACAAGAAATAGAGATAATTTCTTGCACCCAATCAGATCAAAAAGAAAGAAATAACAGGATAACGACAATACAAGAAACAGAAACCATTTAATGCCTGGAGGCTAAAATACACAACTCTGGATTAGGACTGGATTACAGATAAAATCAGGGGAGAAAAAAAATTCAGAAATAAATGAGAATAGGGATAAAATACATCAAAATTGATTGTGTAATTAACACCCATTAATCAATTACATACCTATATATCAATGGCAAATGAACTGAAAGAGACATTATGAAAACTATACCATTCACAATAGCCTCAGAAAACAATAAAATACTTGGGAATATATAGAAAAAAGATTTGAAATATTTCTACAATGAAAACTACAGAACACAGAAGAAAGAAATTACAGAAGACCTTAGAAGATAGAAAGATCTCCCATATCCTTGAAAGGCAGAATTAATATTGTCAAATTAACCATGCGACCAAAAGTGCTATACAGATTCAATGCAATTACTATAAAAATCCCAATGATTTTTTTTTGTAGAACTAGAAAAATCACCCATAAAATTCATTTGGAAATATTAGAGAACCAGAATAGCCAAAGCAGTCATTAGCAAGAAAAGTGATGCAGGAGGCATCACATTCCACAGACCTTAAACTACATCACCAAGCCATGGTAACAAAAACAGCATGGTACTGGCACCAAAACAGACTCACAGAACAATGGCAAAGAACAGAACAAACAGTAAAAAAACCCACATAAATACAGTTACCTAATACTAGAAGATGGATCCAAAATATACACTGGAGAAAAGATACCATCTTCAACATATGGTGCTGGGAAAACTAGAAATACACATGTAGCAAAATAAAATTAAACTTCTACTTTTCATCCTAAACAAAACTCTAAGTGGGTCAAGGACTTAGGCACTAGAACCCTAAAGACCCTGCAACTAACTGAAGAAAATGTAGGCCCAAATCTCCATCATGCCAGCTTAGCAACTTACTTTCTTAACAAGACTCATAAAGCACAAGACATAAAATCAAGAATAAATAAATGGGATAGAATCAAAGAAGCAGCTTTTAAACTTCTTCTCAGCATAAAAAGCAATAATATGAAGAGAAAGCATACTGAAAGGGAGAAAATCTTTACCATATGCACCTCAGATACAGCATTAATCTCCAGAATATATGAAGAACTCAAAAACTTTACAACAACAACAACAACAACAATGACCCAATCAATAAATGGACTAAGGATCTGAACAGACACTATGAAGAAGAAAAAATACAATCAACAAATATATGAAAAAATATTCATCTCTAGTAATTACAAAAATGCAAGTCAAATCTTCATTAAGATTTCATCTTACTCCAGTCAGAATGGCAATTATCAAGAATACAATCAACAATAAATGTTGGTGAGGATGTAGGGAAAAAGGTACAATCATACCTTGCTGGTGGGGAGGCAAATTTCCAAATTATCAGTATGAAAAGCAGTACAAAGATTCCTCAGAAAACTTGAAATTTACCTAGTTATCCCTATTTTCAGTTTATACCCAAAGGATTTAAAATCAGCATACTACAGTGATGCAGCCACATCAATGTTATAGCTAAACTATGAAACCTACCTAAGTGCATTTCAACAGATGAATTAATAAAGAAAACATGGTATACATACACAACCAGATATTACTCAGCTTTAAAGAAGAATGAAATTATGGCATTTGGTGGTAAATGAATGGAGCAGGAGAATACCATGTTAAACAAAATTAGCTAATCCCAAAGAACCAAAGACCAAATGTTTTCACTGATTTTTAGATGCTAATTGACAATAATGCTTGGAGCGCCTAGGGAAGAACAGAGATACTGTGGATCAGGCAGAGAGGAGTGAAGGGAGGGGAAGAAGAATGGAGGTAGGAAGAATAGCAGAATGGATCTGACATAATCACCATATGTGCATATATGACTACATGACCAGTGTGATTCTACATCATGTACAACCAGAAGAATGAGAAGTTATACTCTTTTCTGTATGATGTGTCAAAGTGCATTCCACTGTCATGTATATCTAAATAGAATGAATAAAAATGCTTTTAGGTGCTCAGGGGAAAAAAGCACATATAAAATAACTGGAAAAGTTTAAAAGGTGTATCAAATATGAAAGCAGCATTAGAAACCACATGATCCAATCCACCTATTTCATTAGAAACTTATTAAAATTCTAACATATTCCCAACCAGAAGAAATGGAAAAAGTCAAATAATTTATCAAAATTATACTACATATAGAATTGTATAAAAAATACTGTGATGCAGACATTTTTCTGGCTTAAAATTGGCACCCATGCTTCTCAAGAAAAAAGGTGATGGACATGGAGTCAAACTAATGGAGTTCCCTCTACTGCCATCTGTTTACTTCTCTGGCTTAGAATCCTTCATCCTTACAGCAAATTATACTACACCACCACAAAGATGAAAGATCAACCACAAGGATCACGGCAGGCACATGGAAGGAACACCAAAATTGGAGGTGAAAGAATTGGAGGTTTTCTTCCCTGATGAAGAACATTTATGGTTCAAGGACAGATCCTCCATTTCTACACCAATATTAATCATACTCTTATCAATATGACGGACTAAAATTAGCTTCCCTGTGTGCCTAACACTAGGAATTCAAAGAGAGGTGAGATAATATGAAAGTTTATTCAATCATAAAAAATGAAATTATGTCATTTGCAGAAAAATGGGTGGAGACCATAATATTAAACAAAATAAGTCAAACTCAGAAGGTCAAGGATCATATGCTTTCTCTCATATGTGAAAGCAAGAGAGGAAAAAGAAAAAAAGAATGGTGTGTGGAGATGATCTCTGGAAAATCAAAGGGTCATAATTAGAGAAAAATACCAAGGGGTGGGAGGTACGCAGGGAGGGGAGAAGTGCTGGGAAGCAATATTGGCCAAATTATATTGTTAAATTGTGTGCATATATAAATATGTAACAAAAAACTTGTTATGTACAATTATAATGCACAAATTAAAAATGTGTAAAGAAAAATAAAAGCCAATTGGCACTGATTATGTTTCAGCTTAAAAATCTACAAATATCTATAATCATTTTATGTCCCTCTGTCTCTTGGAAGCCATATTCCATACATATACATGTATGTATAAGTATTTCTGCATATACGTAAATTACTTTACTAAATATATACATAAATAGATAGATAACAATACTCAAGACTCACAAAAGAACTTAACCTATTCATAAGCAGGATGAGCCTCTGGCCTTCTAAACATAGAGCCACTTAATTAAAGACAGTTTGATTCATGCCCTTTATATAATGGCTTGTGGTTTTCTAACTTAAGTGCATTTGAGTTGGGTCATTTATTTATTTTAACCCCATTTTGAAATCTCTACAGATACATTCATGTCCTAAAACAGAAAGGGATAGACATCCTTTACAATCATTAAAATAAAATACCAAATAAAACTGCTATTATATATTTTCCAGCATCCAAAATAGTTCTAAATGCAAAGTAGGTGCTAAAGAAGGATTTTGTGAATAACAAAGGAATAAGAATCAAAAATAGAAAACCAAAAAAGTAACCTTACTCATATGTCTTATAATGTCAAAATAAAACTACTTACTTACATATCATAATATAGAAGTATGGTAGCTTATAGTTATAGGTATCTAATTATATGAGTATTTACTCCCTAATGAAGAACATTTATGGTTCAAGGACAGATCCTCCATTTCTACACCAATATCAATCATACTGCCAACCATAGGAAATTTCATTACTGAATTCTCACTCTGTGTCATATGTTAATGGAGGACAAGGGAATGCCACTCAACTGTAATTCAGGAGCTCATATAATTTTAAGAGTTTTATTAAAATCATCTCACTCTACTACAATCATTTTTAAAAGATTGGTTTATAAGTATGAAGAAGGAGTGATTCAAAATCTCATTTTATTACATCTACAGTAGAAATGTACCTTGATATTTGTGATTCAAATACATGATCAAATGTTTATATTGCCCATTGGGTACAGTTATTCAGTGTTCCATACAAATCCAGAAACATTTACTTACTTTACCCTGTCAGGAAATAGATTTAGAAGTAAAAATATCTGTTATTTAAAAACTGTGTAGTGATTATTGTTATAGTTAAAGCTTCATCTCAGGGTTTCATAAACTGACTTCCAGACCACTCACATGTAATTGAATCAAGCCTTTATTGAAGCACACCAGTGGTGGCTGAACAGAACATAAATCTGTTCCCCTGATCAGCCCCAAACAATTGCAAGGGCACTCCTTATAAGCCTGAAAACCGCAAAAGGGATGTTCAGGGGGTCTAGCCAATGCAAGCAAGCCAGGTTACAGAAGCAGGACAGTGCAGTCAAGCGGAGGGAAGCCTAACCAATCACAGTTATCCCAGTCACCCCAGTTACAGAAATAGAGCCCTGTTACCCTAGTTACAGAAACAATGCCCCATTAGGTAGTTCTGTGTTCTTAAATGTTTCTATAGCAAAAGGAAAGGAACATCTTGCTCCAGTCATGACTCTTCTACTTGGCATGGTTGTTTTACAGGATGAAGTCATAAAACAAAATGGAGTCACATTTGCTCCTACTACCACACTATGACTCTCAAAATATCAGTGGAAAACATACTTATAATTTGTCCTGAGAAAAAAGTCACTTAATATTAAAATGATAATTGAAAGATAATAATTGGAACATCTCAGTGAAATTTCCCACAGGTGGTTAACAAATCACAACATATAATCACCATTATAGCTGAGGAGGATATAAGTTGCTTCAAAAATGCATTTGTAACTTGAAGCTTTTTTTTATTGGTTGTTCAAAACATTACAAAGCTCATGACATATCATGTTTCATACATATGATTCAAGTGGGTTATGAACTCCCTTTTTTACCCCAAATACAAATTGCAGAATCACATCGGTTACACATTCACATTTTTACATAATGCCATATTAGTGACTGTTGTATTCTGCTACGTTTCCTATCCCCTACTATCCCCCTCCCCTCCCCTCCCATCTTCGCTCTCTACCTCATCTGCTGTTGTTCAATTCTCTCCCTTGTTTCCCCCCCCCACTTTCCCATCACAACCTCTTATATGTAATTTTGTGTAACATTGAGGGTCTCCTTCCATTTCCATACAATTTCCCTTCTCTCTTCCTTTCCCTCCAACCACTCATATCTGTTTAATGTTAATCTTTTCCTCATGCTCTTCCTCCCTGCTCTGTTCTTAGTTGCTCTCCTTATATCATAGAAGACATTTGGTATTTGTTTTTTAGGGATTGGCTAGCTTCACTAAGCATAATGTGCTCTAGTGCCATCCATTTCCCTGCAAATTCCATGATTTTGTCATTTTTTAGTGCTGCTTAATACTCCATGGTGTATAAATGCCACAATTTTTTATCCATTCATCTATTGAAGGGCATCTGGGTTGGTTCCACAGTCTAGCAATTGTGAATTGTGCTGCTATGATCATTGATGTGTCAGTATCCCTATAGTACACTCTTTTAAGGTCCTCAGGGAATAGTCCGAGAAGGGTGATAGCTGGGTCAAATGGTGGTTCCATTCCAAGATTTCCCAGGAATCTCCGTACTGCCTTCCAAATTCACCACACCAATTTGCAGTCCCACCAGCAATGTACAAGTGTACACTTTTCCCCACATCCTCGCCAGCACTTGTTGTTGTTTGACTTCATAATGGAAAGGTACATTGCACATGTATCAAATGAGGCTATAGAGAGAGTTCATTCATAAGTCCCCAGAAGCAGTACAGAGTACACTGAGTGAGTGGATGGCTGCTGGCACACACTCAGAAGAATCCCATAACTCCTCACTTTCTTCACTTCAGTCATGGTTTTCCCATCTGTTGGTAGATTGTTGGGTTTCTACATTTCTATCCCAAGTACAATATCAATATCCATTTTGCTATCTTTGGTTTTGGTCTAATTCTGCAGTATGTCACAGCATTTTTGCTCAAATAACCTCAAGTCCATGGTCAAAGGCTGGTTCTCCAATACAGATGCAAGGACACAGTCAGCTCTGATCAGCTACTGATGCACCAGGACAAAAAAAAAAAAAATCATGTCCTGACCAGCAAGCAGTGCTGCAAGAACTTCCACATCTCCAAATAGAGCACCAAAACAGGCACAGATGGATAATGGCTTATGAGCAGAAAGCCGATGTCACCATCAGCACAGTTTATGCCACAATATGCAATACTCACACACACAGTGATTACCTACCAGGATCATCATCATAAGGCCTGTTTCTGGAAAATGGGGTGCATGGTGTTAGCCAAAGACCAATCAACAGACAATTCTACTTTTCCGAAAATACAAAGACCCCATCCATTCACAGCTTCTACTTCCTTGGTCAGAACAACTTCCTGTTCCCTCAAACCCAAACCTCCATATATGAGTAAGTCAGACTAGCACTATGCATCCGTTTCTTAACAACACTTATCTTAGATATTGGTCTTTCCTTTTTCTCCTTCTCCTTGTGACTTTGAGAAGTTACACTTCACGGTGCTGATCAATGCATCCACAACCTCACTGGCTTCTGGCATACAGCTGAGCTCTCAGAGAAGCAACCTGTGAAATTTTAGGGAGGCTTTCCCACTGATGCAAGGCCTACACTGCAGGGACTCTTAGAAGGTCCAGACACTATTCCTGCTCATGGAGTATCTCACCTCTCAATTGCTGGGCCTCCCTGATCCAAGCTCAGAAGCCAGCTTCCAGCATTGAGGGCTTCTTCTTCCCCTCATGCAAAAGCAGGAAAGAGGCTTTGCTCCTGGAGATGTAGGTCTCAACAAGGTATGATCCTCCATCTTGGCATGTTGTGGTTGTCTGGGGGTTGGGGGTACAAAGTTCAACATGCTGGCATTTACACCAGGACACCTGCATATTCAACTTTTCAGTGGCAAGGTAGTTCTTAAGGTGGGTGAGCCTTAAAACAAATTGAATGGGACAGACAGCAAAGTTACTGAGTATTCACCTTGCACAAATTGATGCCAAATGTCAGTGGAAAGACACTGTTTACTGGCAAAGGTAAAATAAACTTCAAAGTACCAGAAGAGATACAAAAAGTGCTTTGGGAAAGGTAAGCTTGTTTTAAATTATAGGACTCATTTGTATACAAAACAATGACACCCTACCAACCAGCTAGAACCTATTGGTGTAAAAGTTACAAGTTTGAAGGAGACTCCTAATCAAGAAAAAAAAAATTGCCAAATGATTTTCAGAACCTGGATTTCATATTTGCTATTTTGATATGCTTAATAAGAAAAGGAAGTTCCTCTCTAACTAATGCCCACAAGCAGTCATCATGAAACAACTCCTCCACCCTTCAGTGACCCTACCTCACCCTCCAGGTGCAGGGCCTACATCTTTAAGGACACACATACCTACTGGGTATGTGTCCCCAAGCTTAGCATTCTCTAACCTCTGCAAATATCACTCAGCCAATGCCCAGACTTAAACTGCTACTCCTCAGCCAGTAGCCCCTGCACTGCCTCCCATTGCTTCCCCTCCCTGCACTCCCTACCCACACTAGCCTAACCCCAACATGAACCCTGTCCTGACAGGGCCCTGCATTCTACCTCTTCCCCTTTCTGAAAGCTCCACTGCCTCCCACTCTCCTGCTGCTCACTAATACATAGGCACACATCCCAGGGCTTCCAGGCAGCCAAAACCCTGTGTTGCGTGTAGAAGGCAGGTGGTCCTCCCAGTAGCAATTTTCAGGAGCACACTTCTCCATCATGTAGGCCACAACTAACCCCCAGTTTTCATCATTCCCCTGGAGTCAAGCATGATCCAGATCTGGGGGTCTCTCTTCCATCCTCAAGCATTGGTGGTGATGTCTGCCAAGTGGATGTTAAACCAGAGCCCACACTGCCTTGCTGCTCAAATGCAAACCAGTGCCGCCTAGCTTGCAGCAGGGCCTGCAAGGGTCTCCCATCCACTGACTCATGGCCAGCCTCAGAATCTCTCTCGAGTACCTGCAAGATCATACTTGGTTTGAATGTGAGACCTGATGTTTCTAGAGGTCATTCCCTTGGCATTGGAACACCATCCTTCCCATTCTACTTGGCACCTCATCCTATCAACACAACCTGACATACACAAAAATGGAAATTAGAGTGAAACATTGTCAGGAAATACTCTTCACAAGAAACCAGCTCACTGACTTGAGGCTTGGAAACATTCCCCTACTCAGCAAGCAAGTCCTGAAAACTACCAGGCCAAGTATCATAGACAACAATGCTGCTATGTCCATACACCTCTAATACCAACTACAATGTTTTACTAAGCATTCAGATAACAGGAATAAATTTATTAAAACTGAGCATGAACAGAATGACCTAAAATAACCCATGTTAATATTTAACTATCGCTAACATGTACAACTCTGGTACATCTAAGTTTCTACTGTTCAAAATATAAACATTGTTTACAACAGAATGTCAGAGAAAATAAGAACTTCACTCAACAAATGACTTTTTTAAAAATTTACATACAGAAGGAAACTGGAAGCAAGAAAGATAAGGAAAGGCAAGGCAAGGCAATGTCCTCACCATTATTACAGTAGTAACAGATCAAAGCTAAACTAAAACAATTCCAGATTCTTCCACATAGGAAAGATACACACAAATCTCAATATATAGCTAATTTTTTTCAACATATAATGCTTTTCTGTTCAGAGCTTCCTTGAAGTACCATACTGAAGAATCTTATTTTTTTTTCTTCCTACAAAATTATTTTCCCCCCTCAGGCTCAAAATAATTTTGAATACTTAATTGTGCACTTGTGAATTCTATTTGGACTCAAAGTCAACTCATCACACACTTCAAAAAGCATCTACTGTGGTCTTTCTAGATGTCTTTATAGACACTGGGGACCATGTTGACAAATACCACTAGACAGAGCTACTCTACTTATTGGGAAAGAACAAATAAAATAAAAGTCAAGGAAGAAGTACACAAAATGTTTCTGGCAACATTAAGTTGTGCATGGACATGGAAATCTTTAGCATAAAAAAGAGTGGTTTGACACCATTCAGTTGAACTGGGATGAAGGACCAGTGAAGAAGAAAACAACCACTCCTGAGACAAATCAGGTGAAATACAGACCTGCACAGAAAACCTCCAAGTTCTTCTTCAGAGGAAACACTACCACTGGCAACTCATGTTCTGAACTCTGACTTCAAATGACACTGCTTGAGGTCACTTATTAATGAAAGAAATCTCTCTTCCATTCCAGTCCAAGTGTGCTTCTCACACCCTACAGCCCCAAAGATACCTACCCATCCTGGTTCCTAAGCTTGGCATGCTATCACCTCTGCAAATCTGCTCTCCCCAACAAACACCCAGACTCCACATCATCTGCTCTGCACAGAACCCCTGAACAGGCTCCAATGCTTTCCCCTCCCCAGTTTCCTTCTCACCCCAACTTTCCTCCGCAACATTGTGCTGGTCCCCTGAAACTTCTTTTGACAGAGAATGAAATGCCTTCCCCTCCCCCTGGCCACACTAGAGCCTTCCTTACCTGCTTCTGAGTGGGGATGGGGTTGGCAGGTGATGTCATCCAGGACAGTACAGAAGACTCCAGGTACCAAAATCCAGCCTCTTGGGAATGCAACCCTGCTTACATGAAGCAGTAAGTTTTTAATTCTTACTGAATTAAGATTAAATGTCATTTGTATTTGCCTTGGACTCCCCTCTCAGAATCTGCTAAAAGATCACCTCATGCTTTTCCATGAGCTCTTGTTGTCATTAATATTATAACTCTTCTATCCATAATAAAGTACATATTTAAAAAGGTTAATTTTCAAGAAAATTCAAAAGCTTTGTGGATTTTTTTAAAAAATTGAAAGTTCTTCTAATCTATATTGTACATTTCATAATATGCTTGCCTGCTCAATAATTGCCCTTTCATATTCAGTACTTTAGAGGTAAGATTTGAAACAAGGTGTGGGGAAAAAGAAAAGGGTGGGATGGTATTCCATGTACGTATATTTTTGTCAGTGTTTGAACATTTTAATTAACAATACATTAAAAATAAAATAAGGACTGTTTCTGGTAACAGTGGCCACCCTTATCCAGGTGCAGTGGTGTACACTTTTCACCTCATCTACTCAGTAGGCTGAGACAGGATATCTCAACTTTGAGGCCAGTTTCAACAACTTACTGAGAGACTGACACAATTTTTTTTTAATTAAAAATATGTAAGTACAATTGTATGGTAAGGTGCCTCTGGATTCATTAACCAAAAACAAACAAAACAGTGGGGGAGGACATCTCCATTGGGAGCTCTCCTAGGAAGTTACTTCAACTCCCCTCCCTGTGCACCCCCACAGTCACACCCTCACTTCCACCCAGGTTTCTCAATTCTGGAGAAAAGCTGTGGCTAACTGATTAAGATGTGAACTGCTGTATAATGTTGCATTAGATTTACAGAACCCAGAACATCCGATGGTCCTCAGATAAAATCAGAATGTGTCATGCCTCTTCTTAGTCTTTAGTTATATGTCAACACAAGACAAGTAAATTTCTGTGACTTTTAACATACAGAAATAAATTTGTCTATTCAAAGAAAGTACAGGTACTACCCCCAGAAAGTCAATCTCCATTGTAATGGTCCATTCAGAAAGGAAGAAAAGAAGACACACCCTGGATGACCAAAATCCTGCTAAGGGAAACATTCTCTCCCACTGCCTCACAATCCCATCTTTCTCTCCCTATAAAAACCCTTTGTGTCCCTGTGATTCCCAAGACGGAACTATGTGAATGATAGCCCCCACACCCCACACTGTGCTGGATCTTCAGTAAACCTGACTTCTTTCCCACTAATTCACATCTCCTGACTACCGGTTTTCCAGTGATGAGGAGCCTGGACCTGGGTCTGGTAACACCTGGAGTCTGCCAGTCTTCTCTATAACTGATGATGACTCCAAATTCTTTAAAATAATAAACTCCCTTTTACATCATGTCTACAGGCTCCTGTTTCAACAAATTATTCTCTTCTATTTTCAGAGTAGCCCTTTTTATACAGATAGTGCTTTGTGATGAAACACTGATTATGGAGTGATTACACCCTGTAGCAACTCTTCAGGGTGATAATGGTCAAAAGGTACAGTAAGTCATGTTATTTACTTCTGTAAGTTCTCTACAAGCTTACAAAATGCTCACACACTATTTACTGAGTGTAAAGAATCATGAACCCACATACTTCTTGATGCACCACCTCCAGGGTGTAGAAGCAGACCATCTTTATCTTCTCCCAGAAGCAACAGATCATGATACCAACTAATCTGGAACCTCACACCTTAAAATGAACTCCCAACATTCTTTATACTTCTATGAGTGTGCTATTTACCAGCTGTTGGACAAAGGTTAGGTGCCTCCAGGACACAAGCTTTGTTTTCACCACATGATCTGAATGAAGGATGTTGGACAGTTCAGATAATGGTGTTTGAACCATCTCCTAAGCTCTTATCTTTTTATCTAAAAGGCATGGCATGTGCCTAAAACTTTTATTGAACTACCACCTGATTGAGCTCAATTAAATTTAGTGATCATTTGGAAAGTTAATCAGCAGAGAAATTCACAGAGGGGCCCTGTCTAGTTATAAACCTGTCACTTTGAAGCACAATAAAATCATTTCTAGATATAAGGTACAGGAAAGAAGACCGTTTTTACTTACTCTTCCATATGCTTTTGCTTCTCTCATACTGTTCCTGTGTCTTTTTATCTATTTTCTTATTTAATTCTTTCTTCTGAAGTAAAAATGGAAATACAAGGGGGAATAAAGTAAGCAAAATAAATGGCCATTTGTATTTATTTATTTTTATATATGTGTGTGTATATATATATATATATATATATATATATATATATATATATATATATAAATTGAAATGAGACTGAGTTCTTTGAGCTTCTTTCACAGATTGTTCTAACTCCCTTCAGCAACATCTGTCAACTTTTGGATGAACTAATTTGTTTTTTATATGATCACAAGCAGAGCCTGTCCCCCTACCTCACCCACCCCAAACATCTGTGT
Source organism: Marmota flaviventris (assembly GCF_047511675.1). NCBI lineage: Eukaryota > Metazoa > Chordata > Mammalia > Rodentia > Sciuridae > Marmota > Marmota flaviventris. Next base: position 2,603,701 of record NW_027288296.1, on the reverse strand, counting down.
TTAGAAAATCTGTTATGAATACTAAACAATATTTTAAATTGTCAACATATAACACATGCTAAACAATATTTTAAATTGTCAACATATAACACATGCTAAACAATATTTTAAATTGTCAACATATAACACACGCTAAACAATATTTTAAATTGTCAATATATAACACATGCTAAACAATATTTTAAATTTTCAACATCTAACACTGGCAAAGAGGACATAATGTTAAATCATTATATTATCTGGGCCAATGGGTTTTAATAAGAATGTCTTATATCTATTCAAACAAACTGAATTAATTAGATTGTTGGGCCTGTTACTGCAGCTTGGCTCAGGGAAAACACAGATAACAAAGCAGAACTAGGTTTCTATCTATACTCTATGAATTACTGAAACTGGGATTTGGTTAAAAGGCCTACATTTTGTGAACCTACATTCATGATTTTAAATAGGATTATCACTGCCTTTATCTCTTGAAGGTATTATGACTCTTTAAATGAGCATGACACACATGTAAGTTTTATTTTGGTTTCCATGTATCATTTATCATTGAATTTCTTCAAGAGTTACATGAGTTGCCTATTTAGAAATCTTTACAGCAAAGAAAACAATCAAGAATGTGAAGAGAACCTACAATGGGAGAAAAATTGTTGCCACCTGTACATCAGGTTTAGCATTCATCTCCAGGATATATAAAGAAATAATAAAACTTAACACAGTAAAAACAAGTATTCCAATCACCAAATGGGCAAAGGAACTGAACAGGAACATCACAGAAGAAATGCAAATTACCAAAAATATATGAAATAATTGTTCATCATCACTACAAATTAGAGAATTGCAAATTAAACTACACTGACATTCCGTCTCACTCCAGTTTAAATGGCAATTATCAAGAATGCAAGTGATAATAAATGTTGGCGAGGATATGGGCAAAAGGTTCACTCATACATTGCTGGTGGGACTGCAAATTGGTGCAACCAATACTGGAAAGCATTATAAAGATTCCTCAGAAAACTTGTAATGGAACCACCATTTGACCAAGTTATCCCACTTCTCAGTCTAAACCCAAAGGATATAAAATCAGCATAATGGACCCAATCAACCAAAGTCCAAATAATCTTTATGATATATGGGTACCAACAAATAATCAGGAGGGAGAGGGAAGAATACAAATTAATTGAATTAGACAAAGGGGAATAAAAGGATGGTAGGGAAAATGGGAATATAAAAGACAGAATGTATCAGACATAATTTTCCTATGTTCATCTATAAATACACACACAGTGAAAGCCCACATTATGTACAACCATAAGAATGGGATCCAAATTAGAAAAAGTTATATGCTATACTCTATGTATATATAATATTTCTGAATTCACTCTACTGTCATTTATATAACTAAAAATAGTGAAGAAAAATAATTTAAAAATTCCATACTATAAACCTGCATAGGATGTTCAATGAAATTCTAGTAATATAAATTTAGAAGAGTAATATTATAACTTTTGGCATAATTGATGAGTAAATTTGAGTATTATTATTTTATGCATCTATTCCTGCTCTAAGATACTAAAATAGGCAGCTACTAAAAGATTTGAAGTCCTTTGTAGTACTCTGGGACCATTTCCGGGAAGCAGTCTCATGTCTACAGAGATGCAGGATGTACATACCTATTCTTTCATGGGACAGATGGACCCATGCTACAGCTACACTGTGACTACAACCTTGTGTGTTGCATGTACTTTTGGTGGGAGCACAACTTTACTGAGCTTCATATCCTAGTTTATTCAGTGTCAGTGATGCCTGAGTGTACCTCGCAGTGCTGCCACGGGAAATACAGGGAAGAGGGCACAGTAAGTTCTCAGTACATGCTCTAGGTTGAATAGGCATTCCTTCCCAGCACATCAGCTTATTACCTCACCTGAAAATGAGGTTTTTGCATATGAAAATGTTATAAGAGGCTATAGTCAATTAAAGTAGGCTAAAATCTAATGACTCATGATCTTAGAAGAGTAAAATTTGGACAAGAATACCTGTGCAGAGAGAACACCATGTAATAATGGTGATGGAAAAAGGAAAGATCAAACTACACGTCAAGGTATGCCAAGTATTTCCCACAACCACTGAAAGCTAGAGGAGACAGGAAAAGTTTCTCCACTAGATATTTCAGAGTAAGTACATTATTATATTCCAGTTTGGACTCCTAGACTTTGGTACAATAAATTTATTTTTTAATATGCCCAGCAAGTATTATTTTTCTGAGTAGTCCTAGGAACCCAAAAGGACCCAGATATTTGGCTCCTCCTTGACACTAGAGGGGTTACTCCCAGACTGGTAGCTTCTTTTCATGATGGAAAAAGAGGAATCCCAATGTGGTCAGCAACATCCTGTGTCCACAAAGTCCTGGATAAAATATCACGAAAACTCAGTTTGGAATTCTAAGAGGAAATGATAATCTGAAATTCACATGGAAATCAACAATCCAAAAGATGAGATTCTAAAAAACTGATATGTAAACAGTGATTGAAGTACAGAGGTAGGGCTTGCAGTCTTCAGGGAAAATATCTGCAAATGAGGAAGGCCCATGACGCTGGAGGATCCCAAGTACCCCCATTTTATCATGGACATATGCAGGTGTAATCTAAGTAGGAGCTACATATTTTTCTGTAGGGCACTGGGGAAAGAGGCAGGGAAAGAAGGTGAAGACTGGACCCAAGGAGGACCATATGTCACCTTCATTGCCCCTGAAATTTCTAGACCAGGAACATCAATTGGAAGTTTTAGACCATCAACATTAGCAAACTCTGGAGGCCTGTAAGAAATACAGATGCTCAGGCCCACCCCTGGCACCTGAGTCAGACACTCTGAGTTGAGGACCAGAAGTCTGAGTTTGAGTGAGCTCTCCAAGTGAATCTGATGCACCCTATTTGAGATGCACTGTTCTAGTCTTGAACAAATGGCCTGGGGTAGAAGTGTCGATTTTATTCTCCATAAAGATACATGGGAAATTGCAGAACCATACCCAGAGCTTTTCTTTTCCAAGCTTCTGACCCTTCACCCTAGTCTCTCTTAAAATCATATATCCAAAAATATGTTGTTATATATACAAAATGGAACATGACTCATCCTTAAAGAAAAATCAAATTAAAGCATTTGCCAGTAAATTGATGGAACTAGAGACTATCAAGCTAAGTGAAATAAGTCAGTCCCCAAAACCAAAGGCCAAATATTTTCTTTTATATGTGGATGCTAAGACACAATAAGGGGTGGGGAGAGAATAACAGAAGTTCATTGTAGTAGACAAAGGAGAATAAAGGTAAGGGAACAGCATGACAATAGGAAAGACATGAGAATGAACTGAACATAGAGTTATGTTTGTATATAAATACATGACCAGTGAAATTCCACACCATGTGCAACCACATGAATGGGATCCTAATTAGGATAATGTATATTCTATCCATGTATAATATCTCCAAATGTACTCTACTGTCATATATATATATATATATATATATATATATATGAAACAAATAAGGAGTAAAAGGACATGGGGAGGGAAGAAAAAAGGAAATGGAGACACTAGGGAATGATATTGCTTATTTTTATATTAGATTCATATGTCAATGTGTAACAATAAATCCCATCATTCTATAAAACTATAATGCATTAACACAAATATGGAAAAAATTTAAAAGTGCATAGTGGCATATAAACCTGATTTGCAAATTATGCCTTGGTTCAATTCCCAATACCAAAAAAATGTTTTTAATTACATATATATGTATATATACATATGTACACACACAAAAAAAACACTATATAAACAAATTTAAGTACAAAAATTCCATGAGATAATCAATAAATTCAGAAAGTCCTGTTCACAACACTTAGCACCCATTAAGGTTTTAAATACCAGAGGGACTAGTGATAGAAGGAGATTTCGTCAAAATTATAGAAGCTGTGATAAACCAAATGTCAACATCAAACGAAATAAAAAAAAATGAAACATTTTTTTCTAAAAACAAAAAACAAAACAAAGAAGTAAACTTTCAACACTCATTGAATCCCCATCCAGAGCAAACAGGCAAGAGAATAAATCTAATGGCATACACATGGGAAATAAAAAGTCATGTTGCCTCTGTTTACTTATGACATGAACATATTACTTAGATGATTTAAAATGCTCCATCAGAAAATCTATAGTGCTGATAACAAATCTACTAAATAAGCTGATACAAGAATAAAATACATAAATCAATTGCATTCCTATATTGCAATAGCAAACTTGCTTCAAAACAATTGGGAAAAATATCTCATTCAAAAAACCCTAAAAAAATACTTAGAAAAATATCTAACCTAGGAGATGCAAAAACTCAACAATGAAAATTATAAAATGTTGAAGAAAAATAAATTGAAGACAACCTTAAGAAGTGGAAATACTTCCAATGTTCTTGAATAAGCAAAATCAGTATAACTTGATCATAAATCATAAAAATTGATCCCTCTCACCCTGCACAAAAGCCAACTCCAAATGGATCAAAGACCTAGGAATTAAATGAGAAACTCTACAATTGCTTAAAGAAAATGTGGCCCAACACTCCAAAATATTGACAAAATTATCAACTTAACAAGACTTCTAAAGCACAAGAAATAAAACTAAGTGTCAATAAGTGGTATGAATTCAAATTTCAAAACTTCTGCATAATAAAGGAAACAAGAATGTGAACAGAGGGCCTACCAATGTGAGAAAATATTTTTTCATCTGATCCTCAGGAAATTAATATTCAGAATACAAACAAAAGACTAAAAAATGAAACCCTCAATTACTATATGTACACAAAATCTAAATAAGATGTTCAACATCTCTAGGAATCAGGTAAATGCAAATAAAAACTACAAGGAAGAGAAAGTCTGTATTATTGTGCCCTTGCTCTTTCCCTATACTACAATAAAACTATTATATTAAAAAAGAAATACATAAAGATTTTATCTCACTCCACTCAAAATATCAATTATCAAGAATATTGTGGGGGGATCCACATATCAGGGAGAACATTTTTGGGTAAAGGAAGAATAAAGTTTTTGGATTAAACATAGGAGGATGAAGGGAAAGGAGGGAGTGGGAATAGGAAAAACAGTAGAATGAAACAGGCATAAGCTTCCTATGTTCTTATATGAATATACACCTGTGCAACTCCACAGTATATGTAGCACAAGAATGGGAAGTTATAGTCCATGTATGTATAATATGTCAAAATACACTTTACTGTACATACACCTGAAAAGAGTTTTAAAAGAAAATATGTATTGGGAAATATACACTAATGCAGTGTTGGTAGGGCTGCAAATTAGTACAGCCATCCTGGAAAACTGTATGAATATCCCTTTTGAAACTTAGAATAGAACCACCATCTGACCCAGTTGTCTCATTTCTTGGTATATATCCAGTATCTGAAATCAGCATACTATAGAAACACAGGCACATCTGTACTTATAGCAACACAACTCATAATAACCTAATTACAGAAACAGCCCACATACCCATCAACAGACTAATGGATAAAGAATACATGATGTATATACACAATAAAGTTTTACTTATTCATTAAAAATAATTAAGTGATGGCACTAGGTGGGAAGTTGATAAAATGAGAACACAATCCTAAGTGAAACAAGCCACACTCAGAAAGCAATGGGTTGAATGTTTCCCCTCATATGTGAATACTTGACCATATAATGGAAAAAGGGAAATCCAAAAAAAAAAAAAAATAGCAGAAATATCTGTGGAGTACAGGAAGGGGTTACAGGGAAGGCAGGAAGCATGGTGAATTTCAATGTTGTGTATGTCTATAATGCATCAATTTAAAAATCTATCAATAAATAGAAGATAAACAAACAGAAGCCAGACTCATTATTCTCTCTTTCACTCTTCCTCTAATTTTCCTTTTACTTCTATTTATTCTCTTCCCTCCTCATAGACAATGCACCCTATGTTGTCTATGGATCAGCCCTATTTGAAAATTGCAAATCCATGTCTGCCTAATCTTTTCTTCTTTCCTCTTAATTACCTCTATTTTTAACTTCTCTTACCACTGCTTAGTTTGTAAAATGTCAAACCCCACCATTAATGCTATAGAAGAAGTTAAAACACTGGAAGTCATTGGTAATATTAATTTGAGTTTATGATGGACATAATTCATTATTAACTACTATCTTTACTGATAGAAATTGCTGACCCTACAATTTCTGTTTATTTTGTCAATCAACATTGTTGTTGTCATAATAGAAACTAAATACTTAATTTATTACTATATGTTATACGCATAGTTTTTTTTTGCAGTTATTTGACTCCCCCTAATCTCTGAGGTACTGGAAACCTACAAGAAAACTAAAAGCTGGTAGAGTAGAAACCCCATGGCTTCAGATCCATTTGAATAGATGGGTAGACACTAAACAATATGAAAAGAAAACACAAAAGAAGAAAACATACAAAACAAAACAGAATGATTCAAAATAGACTCCACTGATACTGCAGAAAGGAAATGTCAAGGAATGAATTTAGAAAGTTTGTAGATAAGATAATCTAAGAGGTAAAAATGATGTAAGGATTGGAATCAGAGAGAAAATATAAGAAGTGAAAGGTTATGTCAAGAAGGAGATACAGATTTTGAAGAAGAATCAATTGGAAATTCTTGAAATTGAAGACAATAAACCAGATTATAAATTCAATGGAAAGCGTTACCAACAGACTAGATCATCTGAAAAATAGATATTGAGGTAACAAAGACAATATACATGATCTTGGCAAAGAAACTTAATCATGGAGAAAAGATGTTAAGAGAATATGAACAGAATTTTCAAGAAATGTGGAGTAATATATAAGTTCAAATCTAGGATTTATAGGGGCTCTGAGATATAAATTAAAGGAATGCAAAATATTTTCCATGAAACAAGAAGAGAAAAAATCCAAAATCTGAAAAAATTAAACAGAAAATAAAATACAGGAGGCATACAGGCCTCCAAATATAAAAAAAATTACAACAAACCGATTACCAGGCACATTATTATAAAAATGCCTAACCTTGGGGCTTGGGCTCTAACTCAGTGGTAGAGTGCCTGCCTCACACATTGGAGAACCAGGGATCAATCCTCAGTACCACATAAAAATAAATAAATAAAGATATTGTGTCTAGATAGATAGATAGATAGATATTAATGCCTAATCTACTGAAAAATACAGAATTTTAAAAGCAGCTAAAAATGACTGGTCATATTTAGAAGTAAACAAAAATGATTTCAGTTGATTTTTCAAGCCAGACCCTTAAAAATTAGGAGGGCATGAAATAATGTATACAAAACTCTGAAAGATAATGAATGCTATCAAAATTTTAAAAAAATAATTAAGAATTTTTGTTTTAGAAATGTTGTCTCACTATTCAACTAAGTGAATAAATTTTCTCAAACAAATCTCTCTCTATTTGCTTCACAACTAAAGAAGTTTTAGGAATTCAACATAAACTAAGACAATGTCCAAACTTTCAGGAATATGCAGATGTTGGGAGCAAGTACTTTTTTGCCAAATCTGTAAATAATGTGTGACTAAATGGTAAAGTTAGTTTTAATCTGACTTTTCCAAGAGCTGCACAAGACCAGTTGCCAGTTGGGAACTGGTAATTGCTACAAGTTTAGGTTCACATACTCAAAAGAAAGTACTTAGCACTTACCCTGATCCTGACTTCTGTAGTGTTACCACTGAATTCTACTCCAAAGCTTTTTGCTGAGCAATAACATGTCTCCTAGAGAAATTTTGTAGTAAGGTTTGTATAGAACATATTTTTAACATGTTAAGATATATGCATAAACAAATTTAAACTTATGAATACAGGCTTCTGAATAAATCAATTTTTATTTAGCTGTATGATTTTTTTATACTTGCAAAAATATTTAACAAGAGCATCAGTATATAAGAACATCCCCCAGCTAATTGTTGGTAATAGCTTCAATCATATAACAAAATCATCTCTCTCCAGAATAAACTTCAGGGTGGGGGATGTGGCTTAGGTGATAGAGCATTTACCAAGCAAAAAGGCCATGTTCAATTCCCACCACCACATGTAGCAAAGAAATAATAAAATTTAAAACTAAATATTTTATACAGATATTGTAAATACTAGATCATTTTTGAAAAGACATATAAATATATATGATAGCAGGAATGCATCTATTAAACAAAATATGAAATAGACAAAACTCAAAACAATATATGCAATTTAGGTATTGTATTATATTGAAATAAAAATATGTAATATAAACATGCTTTTGAAATTTCTGATTGGAAAAATGTTTATATTCCTAAATTTTGAAATATATTTCTGATTTTACTGTGCTTTTTACACAACTTTAAAGAGGTTGTTTTCCTATGTTGTAAATATGTATTTTTACACTTAAAATCACACATCATCAAGAAATTTAAAAGAACACAATTTGCTTATCAACACAGGCCTATACGTTTTTAATGAAAAAAGATATTATAGTTCATATTATCAATTTTCATTTTGCAGTTTTTACTCCCTGCATCATTCTGATCTTTTTTTAGGAATTAGAACACCAACTACTAACTTCATGGGGTTTAATAAACAAAAATTGCATGTTAGCATCGAATTAATCTTCAAATAAAAATTCTTGTTGACCTTTAAATCTATGAGATAATCCCTCAATTTTTCTCAGCCTAATATCTATTATCACAACAGCATGTGCCATATAGCAGATTTTTTTTCCTATGATGCTTATTTGGAGGTGAAAAAGTATAACTTCAGTTAATATGAACCTACTTATTATAAGGGAAACTAGATCCAGTGTCTTACTTCTTGGTTTCAGGCAAGACGTTTTACAAACCTTCAACCATAAAATGTGTGTATTATGTACATTGAATAATGAATGTGAAAACATTAAATGTAAAAGAAAGTGATTTATTTCATGAAATCACAAAAAGACCACTTCATGATAAGTCAGTATGCTAGAAAAATAAAGATCAATATCTAAATTATATGACAGTTTTAGCTAGGAAGAAGAAAAAATAAGTGAGGAACTATAAATAATGAAGTTTCTATTAAATGGAAAGGGTAGGTATAAAATGGCAAAGCTGGTAAGGGGAAAAATGAAAGGAATAAAATGTCAACAAAAGCATCAACAAAAACTTCACCTTTTATCTGATGTTTTGGGAATGCACCAGAAAGCTCTTCTTGTCCTGCCAAGATTCTCAACTTTTATCTTCCCCAAATTTTCATAATTTATTGATTTCAGATTTGGTTTATAATCTAACTCCTTAGAATATAAAAACCTTAAATGTTCTCATCAGATTCCCTTATTTCAGGGCTCAGAAAAAAAATGCTATTTAACTAAACTTTTTTGAGAAAATTGGATTATAAATTTGGAGATTGCATATGACTTTAATTGGATATATTCAGCTATTTGTCATTGAAAAATAATTTAAATGTTACATATTTTACAAGAATATTTCAACTTCAAAAACCCAACAGGTTTAGGATATTTAAACAATACCACAAATATCATAATGTTATTATTTATTGTAACTCAATGGGTCACAAGATAAAAGTGGCTGAATGTATTTAAACTTTCCCATAAAATGAATTTTATGCTACAATGTAGCTCACATTTAAGAAATTATACTTGAATTAAAGTTACATTATAATATGAATAACCTAATACTGACATTTTTTATTAAAATAAAATGTTTTTCATAAGTGGTGTCTGAAATTTTTCAGAGTAGAAAGTCCCAGACCTCACTACATCACAAACATTGACATAGCACATTTCAGAGCCAGTTATGAAACTGAGGTATTCCAGAGAATACACAGTTTCTTTTAAAGGTGGGGAAAAAGCCACTTCCTTTCACCTGTTTTCAACTCCATGCCCAACCCAGCAGGACAAACATAATTCATGACTACTTTCTTAGGAGGAAGTGTGGATATGCTTTCAATATTCTAGGTTTTGTTTAGGGAGAGACAGGTGTCTGAAGAAATGATTTGTCTCACTTGTCTCAAAGCTCATATGAGGAAATCTCTTACTTTCAATACCTGAGTTGAGCTGAAAACCAGAGAGAGCTCAAAAGGATTGTCTAAGCATCAGACTCTACAGTACTACAGTGATACACCAAGGGGAGGAAGAGAGTACACAATCTTCCTAAAGAAACCAGCAAACCTGTCTAATTCAGAAATTATATTTCAAGTCCAGAAAAGAAGCACTCCAATAAAATATTCAAGGGGCTTCCAAAATTTCTGACTAATTTATGAAACTTTTTCCCCATACAAAACTGATTCACAAAGTCTGGCAGAGATAATCGTCTTTTCAAATGCAAAAACAACAAAAAATTTATATCAGAAATAACAAGACACATGAAGAAATATAGAAACACAAATAAATAAAATAAACAAAACAACTCTCCAAAGACCAATCCTAAGACATTGAAGGTCTATGGATAATTTTATGAAATGAACAATAGCCCTCTTAAAAGTACCTACATGTGTTATGAGAGAATACACACATAAAACTACACAAAGGGGCTAGGATTCTGGCTCAGCAGTAGAGCACTCGCCTAGCACACATGAAGCCCTGGGTGCAATCCTCAGCACCACATAAAAATATATAAATAAAATAAAGATACTGTGTCCAACTACAAGTAAAAAATAAATATTAAAAAAAGAAAACTACACAAAATCAGGAAAATACATGGAAGATGTAAAAATGCCTACATGACAGTATAAAAAGATAAATAAAACAATAAATAAAATAAAAAATTCACTAAAAGTGTTCAGTAACAGACTTAATCCAGCACAAGAGTGAGTCATTGAAATCAAATACAGGCATTTTGAAATTATTGATAGAAATAAAGAAAAGCAAAAAAAGAAAAAAAATACAAGGGGGAGAAATGAATTACAGTAGAGGGGGTAGAGAGAGAAGAGGGGAGGTGGGAGGGGGGATAGTAGAGGATAGGAAAGGCAGCAGAATACAACAGACACTATTATGGCAATATGTAAATCAATGGATGTGTAACCGATGTGATTCTGCAATCTGTATACGGGGTAAAAATGGGAGTTCATAACCCACTTGAATCAAAGTGTGAAATATGGTATATCAAGAACTATGTAATGTTTTGAACAACCAACAATAAAAACTAAAAAAAAAAAAAAAATAATGCTAATTCATAATGGGGATGGTGGGGTATGGGAGGAATAGATGAACTTTAGACAGGGAAAAGGGAAGGGAGAGGAAGGGAGGGGACGTGGGGGGACGAAAGATGGTGGAATGAGATAGACACATTACCCTAAGTACATGTATGGAGACAAGAATGGTGTGACTCTACCTTGTGTACAACAGACACATGAAAAATTGTGCTCTATATGTGCAATATGAATTGAATTGCATTCTGCTGTCATATATAACAAAATAAATAAAAAATAAAACTATAAAAAAAAATAAATGTGAAGAAACTCTAAGGGACTTATGAGACAACATCACAAAGACCAATATGTGTTTTGCATGTATCTCTAAAGAAGAGAAAGAGAAGGGGAAAAAGAACTCATTTGAAAAAATAATAGACTTTTTTTTTCAATTCTGAGAAAGAAAATGGATACCCAAATTCAAGAAGCTCAAAGAACAATAATTAAGATGAATCCACAAAGGACCCACAGTAAGGCAAACTGTAATTATCAAAATTTAAAAATCAAGATTGTTTATAGGCTGGGGCTGGGGCTGGGGCTCAACAGTAGCACACTTGTCTGGTATGTGTGAGGCACTGGGTTTGATTCTCAGCACCTCATATAAATAAATAAAGAAAGGCTGTTCGATTTACAGTACTGCATATAAATAAACAAACAAACAAATAAATAAATAAGTTCTTATCAGTGACTAAAATAAATAAATTAATTAAAATAAAAATACAAAATTCTGAACACAAGAACTGAACAGTGATTTATCTCATATGATGGAGCTTCCAGAAAATCATCAGCTGATATTATGGAAAAAAATTTAGGTCAGAGATGATATATTAATTTTTCAAAGAAAAAAGATGCACCCACACAAATTAAAAACAATTTGACAATCAAGAAGAGAGCACTAGCAGTATGTTCCTTTAAAAATTAAGAAAAAATAACAGCTTTATTGGGAAAAAAAGTCAGTGAGTTAATTATCACTAGACCTAATTTATGGGAATTGCTATAGGGAGTCTTTCAAATGGAAACAAAAGAATGCTAGGCAATAACAAAAAAGCAAATGACCATATAAACATTCTGGGAAAGGAAAATATGCAAATACAGATTATTTTTAATTATCCAGATTATTTTTATTTATCAGAAAACATTATTTTATTTCTCATCACCGACAGCATGAAATGGTATTTTGAATACAAAACCCATAAAAATTATTTTTTTTTTCCTTTTTTAATTTTTTTTTCACATACACATGACTTTAGGGTGTATTTTAACATATTATGCATACATGGTGTGCAAGCCATTCCAATTTTTATTCCATTCTTGTGTGGGTACACTGGTCATGTGTTCATATTAACATACAAAAATTATGTGCAATTCATTCTACTGTCTTTTCTATTTCCATCTCCCATCCCCTTTAGTCCCTTTGTCAAATTCAGTGAACTCCAATACTTCCCATACCCTTGTTATGGGTTAACATCCACATTTCCAAGAGAACATTTGGCCTTCGGTTTTTTTGAGACTGGTTTATATCACTTAGCATGATAACTTCAGTCCCATCAATTAACAAGCAAATGCCATATGTTCATTCTCCTTAAGGCTGAGTAATATTCCATTGTGTATGTATACAACATAATTTCTTCATTTATTCATCTCTTAAAGGGTAGGTAGGTTGTTCCAACAATGTGAATTGTTAATATTATTCTATTACACACTTAAAATGTCTGAGATCTTATTTTAAAGGAATTATTATTTGATTTTTCTTAAATGTAATTTAAATTAATTCAATCTTACATGAAAATTATAGATTTAAAATGCCAGCATATTTTAATACAAAATAACTATGTACATATCTAACTTAAGAATGTTCAAATGGCATTACAAAATGGGGTATTTAACAGTGCTTGGGCTTGTAAAATAAAACATACAATAAACCTGTTATTCTTTTGTTTATTTTAAATTATAATTTGAACAAAATTAATCTGTGAGTTAAAAAAAAATGGCCAAGATAGTAAAATCCAATAGGTTTATATCACACACAGTAAAGATGAGGGAATTAATGTTGCCCCTTAACCAATATGCTTGAAGGACTATATATAATAAGATAATAGGAAGGGAGGGACCTGTGAGAACAGAAGCAGATTGGAATGATGCAGCTGCAGGCTGACAAAAATAAGGAGGATTAAAGGTTATCACCAAAACTAGGAAGAGGAAAGGATGGATTTTATCCAGAGTCTCAGAAGGAGCACAGCCTTATTCACACCTTGATTTCCGATTCTGACTGCTAGAATTTTGAGAGAATAAATTTATGTTGTTAGCTACACAGTTTGTGGTATTTTGTTATGTAACTCCCAGGAAATTTACATAGCCCCATTCAGGGCTGCCCTATCACATATCACTTAACCACACGTGGGCAGAAATAATAAACAAACCATAAAGAGATTACAAATTGAAAACATAATTTTGGTAGTTAAAAACACTAACATTTACCTACTGTTACTATTACTACTACTACTAGAAAAACTTCTAGTCATTTCCAGGAGTTACCATGGAATAGGGATAGAATAGGTATGCAATTAGTTATTGTGGAGATTTGGTCTCTTAGGGTGTGGATTTAGATATTTTCATTGTTATTTTGGACTCATGTACAAAAATGAAAACAGCTCAAATATTTGAAAATATATACAGATTTGAATTTGTATTCTAATTTTAGGACTTCACTATCTTTTAACACAACAGGTAGTTGTTAAATTAATTTAAAAATCATAGTTTTCTTTATTTCTATTAGTTTATGTTGTATTGAGAGAAATATATCCATTCCAGCTAGCCAGTTTAGAATTTAGTGTAATGGAATCTGAAAGAATAATAAAAATATTCCAATTTTTATTATTCCAATACTTCTGTGCTAGAACATCAAAACACTGCATTATGTTGCATACATGTGCATATGTATATACAAAAATATTTACATATATGCTTAAATTTTTTAACGTGTACATACTTCACAGTGTTCTTAGAAAATTGTATAATATACATTGTAGCTAATCAAAAAGTAATTTTAATTACTATTCACAAAAATCCGCTTTTCTTATAGATGCACATCTGAAAATAAAACTGAAGTATCTATAAATATGCAATTTTTGTTTAAAATGCCATTTTTAGGAAAGAGTATAAACTAGACTGATCTCTATTAATAATGAATTAACATAATATTTATAATAAATATTTTAAGGACTATACTAAATTTATTAAAGTTTTCACTGTGATGAGACAGGAACCATATTTCTGCAAAATAGTTGAAATGCTAATATTATGTTTATTGTAGGCAAATTATATATTAATTACGTTTCTAAAGATGGTAGATAAAAAATTACATAAAAATTACTGGCAGCCTTCATTAATTGTGTATTGATTCTAAACTGTATTGAAATGCTTATGCAGTTCTATTAAAGATACAGGTGATAATGTCACTGAGAAGAATTTACCTACAACTTGTTCTTCTGCTGCAAAGTGCTTAATGTCATGCCTGTAAGTACTTGAACACACAATGTGTTCTACTGCTTAATTTATAATATATGTGCTCATTATAAAATGTCACACTTTTTTAATGTAATTTCAGGCAAGATTTCTAGAAATGAACTTAATACTAAAAAAATTTCAAGTTCTACAATTAATTTATCAAATTCATTTTCAAAAGAATTAGAAAATTTCTAGTTCTCCGTTGTTATTCTCATATAATAGATCTGCTAGCTTGTGTCCACACTATAATGGTTTTATACTATCATGATACAGTTAAATATTTGGTAGAACTACTCACTTTTATTTTCCAGATATCTCTATTAAGATTAGTTATGCTTGATCATACTTATGCATCCTATACAAATTTTTTCATTAAATTTAAACTATTTAAGTATATCCTTTATAGCTTAACCTTAAAAATTATTTTTAATTCACAATATCCTGATATTTTGATTTCCTCAAAAACAATAACAGTGCTATTTATTTCAGTGAAGTGTTATAGCTTTTATTCAAATACCTTAGATCACTTTTTCAAATTATTTCCAGAAATATTGATGCAGATATTAAAAAGAATTTTTTTACCTTATATCAGTCTGCTGATACATAGGGTTTTTATTATACTATTACCTTAACAAAAATGTTTAACATGGCATTTTGTTTGTTTTTAGTATTGATTTTCAGTGCATAAAAGCATGTTAAGTTCTAAGTTTCAAGGAGCAGAAATCACTGATAGATTCTGCATTAAGTCTCAGTAAGAAAGAGAAGATGATGCTTTTAGAACATAACTCATCTTACTTCTGCCAGTCTCCTCAGCATTTAAAATTGGGAAAAACAATCACTTCTATTGAAGAATCACTGGAAGAACTAAATTAGGAAACTTCTATAGTATGTTTAGATATTGACTAACAAAAGAAATTCATTATATTTATGTTAGTTTCTTTTTTGTTTTTATTTTTATCTTAAAGGTACATCTGAAGTAATGTGACAATAGTAAATTTATTTTTAGAAGGAAATTTCTGATGTAACTGAAAATAATAGGAAAAGCTTCAGAAGATAGGTGTCATGAAGACAATTCGGGAGGCTATTAGTAATAACATTTAAAATAACTGCAGCTGAATGCATTCTAAGAATGTCACCCAACAGTGTACAGACAATGAATAAATTTTTTCAAACATCTGTTCAGGAAATGAACCATTCATCACCAACTGATTTATGACAAACCAAACCCAGAAAGATTAGCTGTCACAATTTAGATCACAGGGAGTCAATGACACTGTCAGGGACTAAATCTCCATGATCCTCCAGCACTGTTGTAATATGACAACAAAGGACCATGAGATGAATGACAGTGACAAGAGTCGCTGCTATTTTTCTTGGGCACTGTATACATATGTCTACAGCTGTCTCCACATCATTTATTTAAAACTATTGGAAAATATTATAAACAAGCTGCTATATTTATTGCTACCTTTCAGATAGAGAAATAGGAACAGAAAGAAAATAAGTAAATTCCCTCAGCTCCCAAATAGCAAATGGTTCAGATCTTGATGACATGACATGAAAGAAAACACATCTTCTGGTCCTTCATAGAGGACAAGGGGACTGTTTCTTCTCTTGTCATATAAAAACCAATAATATCAAGTTGACTTTTCAATATCCAATCAAACCTGTTTCTAAATAAATGGATAGACATATAGATAGATTCCCACATTAATCAGAGAAAGAGAGAGAAAAAATAAACATTTTCCAAAGTCCTTGTTCTTATTTTCATATTCAATATTTGTCACTAATACCACAGCCTCAGTGAGCCTCCTAAGATTAGTATTCTTAAGCCATATTTATGATTAAATAATTGATATTATCAAAGAATGGTTCAGAACCATGCTCACTATACAGTAGATATAATTAGCTGGAAACTAGTTATCATTATGATTAAATAATTGATATTATCAAAGAATGGTGGCACAACCATGCCCACTATACACTACATATAACTAGCTGGCAACTAGTTATTAACACACAGAAATATAAATAAAGTAATATTCCAATTTTTCAGTAATATAAAAATTATCAAAATAAGTCCTATGAGTTTTATAATATTATGATTAGGACAAAATAGCCTCATTCTTTTATTTGTTCCACCTAAATAAAAAAACAACCTTTAATAGGTTACCTTAGAAAATACAGGTTTATTTCATGAAACTGTTATCAACTAATTGGTTCTTTTTTCATTTATTCTTATTCATTTCTTCTCTAACACTGGACACTGAACCCAGGGGACCTATACCACTGGCTAGATCCACAACATTTTATTTCAGTGATACAGATGGAACAATTTTTGATAAAGGGTCTCACAAAATTTCTGAGGCTGCCCTTGAACTTGCAATCTTCCTGTGTAATTGTCATTATGTTCTATCTTTTCAAATTAATATTATTATTTGGTATGAATATATCTCTGTAATAAAACAAGTACTATGATTAAGACCTTTAAAATTTTCAACATTGAAATATTACCTCCCATTACATGTGTTCTAACTAAAAATGAAAAAAATCAAAGAAATGTAAATAACATAAAACAGTTGAAAACATTTTTCTCAAACGTTTAAGATCATGTAACCTATTGAAGAATACATTATGAATTTTCTAAACAAATTATTTAGGTAGCTATAGTAGATGAGAAAAGGAGGTTGTGATAGTTTATACTTTGCAAAGGGTGAAAAAAACTAAGATTAAAAGAATAAAGGAAAAACAAAAAGAAAAACATAACTGATAATCTGAACTTCTCAAATACATTTCATAGTGATGGTCTTGCCCACATCATCAGGCTCACTATTATTACTGATATTATCTGATCAATATTTGATATTCAAATTTCAGTTACAGAATAATGAGTGTAGCAGAAGACCACACATTCCCAACTTTCATTTTTTGGTTTATTGTCAGATATTTCATTTTTCTGTTTATTAACTATTTAATATCAGATACTTCATTTTTAAGTTCAAATTTTATAGCAAAAATACACCAGAGTACCCATACAAATACATATTAATTTACCTAATATAAAAATAGTCTTTCTGTCCTTCTCTCTCTCTCTAAATATTTATATATATACATAATGCATATATATATATATATATATATACACACACACACACACACACACATAGTCATACATTTGTACATATACAAACACACAAAGAGAGAAATATTCAGGAAATTCCGCTTTTACTGGAAAACATGACAAATGATGAAGTGAAAAAATAAAAAAAAAACAACTTTTTCTGACTATAACTGGTTGTATGAACAAAAAATTGACATGAAATATGTGTTATTACAAAGACATGCTATTATAAATGCATGTCTCAACAGAGCAAAATGTCATCAGAAGACATCAGACAAATGCCTTAAAAACTTGACTATTTCAGCTACACAGTTTATTTTCCATTTTAAGACAAAACCAACTGACAATCAAGTTTCCATGAGGCATGAGTACAACACACTGGACAACATAAACCTCAAAGCATTTCACCAAGCTCCTATCCGACTCAGCTATGGTCCCCCAATGCCTGTCCAGTCAGGGCTTCACCCCCATAGGCCTCAGTACAAGCATCCACTCTAGGCATTGCCTCACAGGGAAAGGTACAGTGTGCGCCCTCCTCTTGCAGTACCCCCTCCAGCACCTGGTGCCGACACCTCTCCAGTGAGGGCTTTGCACCCCCAGGCCTTAGCAAGAGCATTCTCTCCAAGCATCTCCTCACAGGTACAAGCACAGTGAAGCCCCTTCCCACAAACTACCCTACCCAGCTCCTACCCCACCTTGAATCTCCAGTCCCCTGAAGCCTATTCAGCCAGGGCAGTGCCCCCACAGGCCTCAGTATGAGCACCCTCTCCAGGCACCACTTCACAGCAACTGGCAAAGTGTGCCCCCTCCTCACACACTACCTCACCTAGCACCTACCCCATCCAGTTCGGTTCCCCAACACATCTCCAACCAGGGCCATATGTCACATACCACTGAGGACACTGAAGCCCTCCCTACCTGAGGCTCTCCTCCTGGGTCCAGCAGGAAGGATCTCCAGGACTTGAAGGAACATGCTTCTTCATGGTCTGCTGGTCACTTCTGCATACCTGGAAACACATGGCGCAGAAGCAGTTTGCGATATGCTCACCCAAGGTTGTGTGAGTCATGCATGCACCTGTGCGTGAGGGCAGTGCTTTGCACAGAGATATTAGTAGGCAATGCTAAGCAGCAACAGGCACAGTGCACCTCCTTCTAAGGCACTACCCCACCCAGCTCAGGTCCCCTAATATCTCCAGCAAGGACCCTTCCCCCACAAGCCTCAGCATGGTCACCACTTTAGTCACTGCCTCCCAGGGACAGGCACAGTGTGTCCCCTCCCCTGCACTACCCTACCAAGCTCCTACCCCATGGGGTTCCTACCTCAATCACCTCCTTCCCCATGAGTTCCTACCCAACTCTTCTCCTGGTTCCCTAAGAACTCTTCAGCCAGGGTCCCACCCCCCACTGGCCTACGCAGGTCACCCCTCCATGAACGGCCTTACAGGGAGAGACACAGTGTGCCTCCTCCCCATGCACTACCCCACCCAGCTCTGGTCCCAGGATGCCACTCCAGCTGGGGTTGCACCCCACGAGCTGCTGAACACACTGGCACTCTCCTTACTTGAGGCTCTCCTCCTGGATCCATGATGGCCAACAGGAGTGCAGTGGTGAGCACCAGGATGCCCCTATGGGAGGCCCCACATCCTCATTAGGAACTGGGATGTAAAAAGGATGGCAGGGACATCTTCTCAGATGGCGACAAAGCTGCATGGCCAGGAGCAGAGCAGCCCAAGCATCCTTCAGCAGGAAGGACCTCACCAAATTGAAGACATGTGCTTCTCCACCATCTGCCAGACACTTCTAGGCCAGGGGAAACCCACTCTGCAGAAGCACTTTGTGGTGCATCTGTGTGTGTGTGGTTGTGTGCTTGTGTCTGTGTGTATGTGCTGCGTGCAACTGTGAGTCGAGGGTGGGGCTGTGCTCAGCGATATTGGGGCTGGGCCATGTAGTGGGTAGTGTGGCAGAGCAGAAAACAGAGCACCCTGGAGATGGAAGGATGGCTCGTGTTGCAGGAGCTGCTTCCACTGCAGGGAGGCGCCACAGAACTTGCCCAGGTGGTGGTGCTGTTGGAAGCATTCCCTGTCTCGACCAGAGCGCAGGAGGCAGCCCTGGAGTCCCCTGGAGTTAGCGGTTGGGGTTGATGCACACCTTTTGCTGTTTGGAGCCTAGAGAGTGCTCACAGTCCTCCTTGCTTCAACTCGTGGGAGGACTGCAGTTCTGGCCAATGTGTTGCTGGGCACTAAATAACTCGTGCCAAACTTGGCAGGGGCAAAGCTGCAGGCTTTGTCTTTTTAACTAGTTGTCATTTCTTATTTAGTTCCCTTACCTATTACTGGCATGTTATATTTCTTCATACTAGAGTATTGGTAAGTTGTATGTTTTTAAAAATTTGACATTTTCTTCTAGGTCATCTGTTTTGTTGCATAATTTTCCATAATCTGGTTGTGGCGACGTGATCGTTTGGCTGCCCATGACTGATGAGGTCCCCTGCCATTTACAATTATACGAATGAACTTGGAAGATATTTTGCTAAGTGAAAGAAGCCAGGTCACCACTTAGCAATTAAGTCTATATATATATATATATATATATATATATATATATATATTATCCTTTCAACAAACTTGGAGTTCAGTTATAGTTTTGACTGTCAAATAATGTTTCTTGTGGTGAAAATAACCACTCTATCTGCTCTTGTGACAAGGTTTATACAACAAAATTCAAGAAACTTAATGAGGTATTAGTTTCAAGTTCGTTTCATTTCTTCCCATGCTTTAATTCTCACCCTGACCCTTAGAATATTGCAAGCCTGCACAAGTTAGCCTATGGAAGGATGAGAACATGTGAAGCTCAAGCAATCTAAATTGAAGTTATCCTCAAGAATATTCTAAAAATCTTAAGCAAAAAAAAAATATCCTGGAGGAATCCCAATACTCATTTCAAATTACACTGAAGAGACATAAAACAACAACAACAATAAGAAGCATGGTAATCATGTAAAGTTTACACAGAAATCAATGTACTAGAATTCAAGACACAGAGAAAAACCAACATGTATATATTCATTTGATTCTTGACAAAGGGGCCAAAAGCATAGTTTGGAGAAAAAAGAGCTTGGCACATGTTTTTATTGAGTAGCTGTTATTCTTATTGTAGAATACTTAAATATATATTTTAGATGTTAATCCTTTATTGGGTATGTGTTTTGAAGTTATTTTCTTTAATTTTGTAACTGCATTTTCATTGTTTTGATTGTTTCCTCTGCTGTGTAGAAGCTTTTTAGTTTCACTTCTCCATTTTAGTTATTGTTGACTGTGGTTTTGGTTTTATAACCAAGAAATCATATCCAAGAAAAGTTACTGATAAAAAGCTCCTAATTTCTACAGTGGTTAATTTTTGGTGTCCTTCAGTGCAGGTATTATATTTAAGTCTTTAATATCTATTGATGTTGTTTTTTGGTATGATGTAATTCAAAAATTTACTTTTATTATTTTACTGGTGTATATTCAATTTCCTTATTAGCATTTGTTACAAATATTGTCCTTTCCCCATTGTGTCTCTTTGAAAACTTTGCTGAAGTTCACTTGGCATATATGTGTGTTTTATTTCTAAGTTCTCTGTTTCAATGTTCCATATTAATGCCATTATGTAAGAAAAATAACATTTTAATAAACTATGTAGTATATTTTGAAATCAAGAATTGTGATGCCTCCTTCAACATTACTCACAGTCAAAATTAAATTGGCTACTTGTAGCTTTTGTGGTTTCATATGGATTAATGTAAAAATAAATATTGTCTTTGCTTGCTATGTCTGTAGCAAAGGTCATTGGCGGAGGATACTATTGAATTTAAAAACTACTTTGGGTGTTAGAGATATTTTAACCATATCAACTCTTAACACATAATCACAGGATGTTTATTTTTTGTACCTGCTTTAATTTCTTTTATCTATATTTCATAGTTTTCAGTGTACAATTTTCACCTTTTAAGTAAGTTGTCTCTGAGTTATCTTACTGTTTTTGATGCTATTGTAAATGATATTTAATTTTTTTGCTTTTAAAGTTTATTGTTAGCATATGAAATGTAACTGAATTTTGTTTGTTGATTTCATATCTTGTAAACTTACGGGATTTACTTATTTTGACAAAATTATTTGTAGACTCTTTAGGAGGAATCTACATGTAAGATTAAGTCATATGAAAACAGAGATATTTTCAATTCTTTGCAATGCAGATATTTTTATTCCTTTTCATCCACTATTTCTCTGAATCATACTACCAGATTTATATGGAAGAAAAGTGATAAAGGTGGGCCTCATTGTCTTGCTCCTGATATTAAAATAAAAGGTTTATATTTTTTTATTGTTGATTATAATGTTAGCTGTGGGCTTTTCATATATTGATTTGATTATATTGAATTGAAATCCTGCTTACTAAGTTTATTATGAGATTTTTGCCATGAAAATATGCTAATTTTGTAAATTTTTTTCTCTACATTTATTTAGATTCTTTCTTAATCATGTATTTATTTAAATGTGATATATCATGTGAATTGAT
Source organism: Marmota flaviventris (assembly GCF_047511675.1). Taxonomy (NCBI): domain Eukaryota; kingdom Metazoa; phylum Chordata; class Mammalia; order Rodentia; family Sciuridae; genus Marmota; species Marmota flaviventris. The sequence goes on along the minus strand of NW_027288296.1, from coordinate 2,581,273 downwards.
TTGAGCATTTGTGTGATCTTTTAATATACTATTAGATGACTTGCTGTTGTTATTCTTTGAGAGATTCACATCTATTTTAATCAGGGATATTAACCTGTAATTTAATATTGTTTTAATACAATTGTCTAATAATAGTATCAGGATAATGTTGTACTCATAAAATTAATTGTGATATCTTATTTCCACTTTTCAAGAAGAGTTTAAATTAAAGAATTGGCATATTTTAAGAAATCAGGAGAATTTACCTGTTAATCGGTCTGGTCTTGGGATTTGTGTTTATAACTGGTTGCCATTTCTTATTTAGATCCCTTACCTATTACAGCCGTGTTCTATTTCTTAATACTTCAATATTGGTAAGTTTTATGTTTTTAGAAGTTTATCATTTTCTTCTGGGTCATCTGTTTTGTTGCATATTTTCCATAACCTCATAGTAATCTCTGCTGCATGATTTTTCCCTTGTGGAATCAATTAGAATGTTTTCTTGTTCATTTCTGATTTCATTTGTTTGAGTATTCTCTTTTCTGATTTTTATTTTAATCTAAGTATTTTTATTAGTTTGGCTTAATTTTCTAAGAAAAAAAAATCTCACTGATTGTTGACTTTTTCTCTATTATTTTATAATTCTCCCTTTTATTTATTAGTGCTTGATTGTATTTATTCTGTATTTTAATGACTTTGTGCTTATTTTTCTGGTATGTTGCTCAGTATAGAGTGGTTTTCCAGAATATGTGAGGCTCTCGGGTCTATCACCAGCACTGCAAAAAAAAAAAAAAACAAACAAAACAAAACAAAAAAAAAAAGATCATAATAGTAACGTTAGGTAGGCTGTGTAAGCTCTCCTTTCTTTTTGTAAATTTATTGAATTTACTTATTCTGACAAAAATTGCTATAAACTTCCTGGTTTTTCTACTTCTCTTAAGTTTCTGAGTTGGGTTTTTATTTTCATTTCTCTCAAGATACATTCTACTACACATTCTGATTTCTTATTTGCTTCATTTTTTTGTTCAGGAGTATGTTGTTTAATTTCTACATACTTATAAATTTTCCCATTTTTCCTTTCTTTATTAATTTCTAGTTTCATTCATCTGTAGTCAAAAAACATACTCTATATACAGTGTCAATATTCTTAATTTTCTTTACATTTTGGGGGGAACCTAACACACAACCTGCCCTAAAAACATATTTTTGTACACTTGAGGGAAAATGTGATTTATTTCTTTGTTGATTGGGTATATTAGTGTATATATTTCTATAAATTTAATGTATTACTAATTGTTATAATATCTAATAATTTATATAATTTATTATATAATGATATGTTTTTTTGGACAGTACATGTACTTATTTCCTGTTATCCTAAAAACAATACAACTTTTTTTTAAATAATTTTTTATTGTTGGCTGCTCAAAACATTACATAGTTCTTGATATATCATATTTCACACTTTGATTCAAGTGGGTTATGAGCTCCCATTTTTACCCCATATACAGATTGCAGAATCACATCAGTTACACATCCATTGATTTACATATTGCCATACTAGTGTCTGTTGTGTTCTGCTGTCTTTCCTATCCTCTACTATCCCCCCTCCCCTCCCCTCCCCTCCCCTCTTCTCTCTCTGCCCCCTCTACTGACATTCATTTGTCCCCCTTGTATTATTTATCCCTTTCCCCTCACTTCCTCTTGTATGTACTTTTGTATAACTCTGAGGGTCTCCTTCCATTTCCATGCAATTTCCTTTCACTCTCCCTTTCCCTCCCACCTCTCATCCCTGTTTAATGTTAATCTTCTTCTCATGCTCTTCGACCCTACTCTGTTCTTAGTTACTCTCCTTATATCAAAGAAGACATTTGGCATTTGATTTTAGGGATTGGCTAGCTTCACTTAGCATAATCTGTTCTAATGCCATCCATTTCCCTGTAAATTCGATGATTTTGTCATTTTTTAATGCAGAGTAATACTCCATTGTGTATAAAGGCCACATTTTTTTTTTATCCATTCGTCTATTGAAGGGCATCTAGGTTGGTTCCACAGTCTTGCTATTGTGAATTGTGCTGCTATGAACATCGATGTAGCAGTGTCCCTGTAGCATGCTCTTTTTAGGTCTTTAGGGAATAGACCGAGAAGGGGAATAGCTGGGTCAAATGGTGGCTCCATTCCCAGCTTTCCAAGAAATCTCCATACTGCTTTCCAAATTGGCTGCACCAATTTGCAGTCCCACCAGCAATGTTCAAGTGTACCCTTTTCCCCACATCCTCGCCAGCACTTGTTGTTGTTTGACTTCATAATGGCTGCCAATCTAACTGGAGTGAGATGGTATCTTAGGGTGGTTTTGATTTGCATTTCTCTGACTGCTAGAGATGGTGAGCATTTTTTCATGTACTTGTTGATTGATTGTATGTCCTCCTCTGAGAAGTGTCTGTTCAGGTCCTTGGCCCATTTGTTGATTGGGTTGTTTGTTCTCTTATTGTCTAATTTTTTTAGTTCTTTGTATACTCTGGATATTAGGGCTCTATCTGAAGTGTGAGGAGTAAAGATTTGTTCCCAGGATGTAGGCTCTCTATTTACCTTTCTTATTGTTTCTTTTGCTGTGAAAAAACTTTTTAGTTTGAGTAAGTCCCATTTGTTGATTCTAGTTATTAAATTTTGTGCTATGGGTGTCCTATTGAGGAATTTGGAGCCTGACCCCACAGTATGTAGATCGTAGCCAACTTTTTCTTCTATTGGACGGCGTGTCTCTGATTTGATATCAAGCTCCTTGATCCATTTTGAATTAACTTTTGTGCATGGCGAGAGAAAGGGATTCAGTTTCATTTTGTTGCATATGGATTTCTAGTTTTCCCAGGACCATTTGTTGAAGATGCTATCCTTCCTCCATTGCATGCTTTTAGCCCCTTTATCAAATATAAGAAAGTTGTAATTTTGTGGATTGGTCTCTGTGTCCTCTATTCTGTACCAAATGTCCACCCGCCTGTTTTGGAACCAGTACCATGCTGTTTTTGTTACTATTGCTCTGTAGTATAGTTTGAAGTCTGGTATCGCTATACCGCCTGATTCACACTTCCTGCTTAGCATTGTTTTTGCTATTCTGGGTCTTTTATTTTTCCATATGAATTTCATGATTGCTTTCTCTATTTCTACAAGAAATGCCGTTGGGATTTTGATTGGCATTGCATTAAACCTATAGAGAACTTTTGGTAATATCGCCATTTTGATGATGTTAGTTCTGCCTTTCCATGAACAGGGTATATTTTTCCATCTTCTAAGATCTTCTTCTATTTCTCTCTTTAGGTTTCTGTAGTTTTCATTGTATAAGTCTTTCACCTCTTTTGTTGTGTTGATTCCCAAGTATTTTATTATTTTTTTTGAGGATATTGTGAATGGAATGGTTGTCCTCATTTCCATTTCAGAGGATTTGTCACTGATATACAGGAATGCCTTTGATTTATGCGTGTTGATTTTATATCCTGCCACTTTGCTGAAATCATTTATTAGCTCTAATAGATTCTTTGTAGACCCTTTTGGGTGTGCTAGGTATAGAATCATGTCAACTGCAAATAGTGATAGTGATAATTTAAGTTCTTCTTTTCCTATTTTTATGCCTTTGATTTATTTCATCTGGCCAGTGTTTCGAGAACTATGTTGAACAGAAGTGGTGATAGAGGGCATCCCTGTCTTGTTCCAGATTTTAGAGGGAATGCCTTCAAGTTTTCTCCATTCAGAATGATGCTAGCCTGAGGCTTAGCATAGAGTGCTTTTACAATATAGAGGTATGTTCCTGTTATCCCTAGTTTTTCTAGAGTTTTGAACATAAAGGGATGCTGTACTTTGTCGAATGCTTTTTCCGCATCTATCGAGATGATCATATGGTTCTTATTTTTAAGTCTATTGATGTGGTGAATAACATTTATTGATTTCCGTCTATTGAACCAGCCTTGCATCCTAGGGATGAATCCTACTTGATCATGGTGCACAATTTTTTTGATATGTTTTTGTATCCGATTCGCCAGAATTTTATTAAGGATTTTTGCATCTAGGTTCATTAGAGATATTGGTCTGTAGTTTTCTTTCTTTGAAGTGTCTTTGTCTGGTTTAGGGATCAGGGTGATTTTGGCATCGTAGAATGAATTTGGAAGTTCTCCCTCTTTTTCTATTTCCTGAAATAGCTTGAAAAATATTGGTATTAGTTCCTCTTTAAAGGTTTTGTAAAACTCTGCTGTATACCCATCCGGTCCTGGGCTTTTCTTAGTTGGTAGTCTTTTGAAGGTTTCTTCTATTTCCTCCATTGATATTGGTCTGTTTAGGTTGTCTATATCCTCCTGACTCAATCTGGGCATATCATATGACTTAAGAAATTTTTCGATGCCTTCACTATCTTCTATTTTATTGGAGTATAAGGATTCAAAATAATTTCTGATTATCTTCTGTATTTCTGAAGTGTCTGTTGTGATATTGCCTTTTTCATCCTGTATGCTAGTAATTTGAGTTCTCTCTCTTCTTCTCTTCATTAGCATGGCTAAGGGTCTGTTGATCTTATTTATTTTTTCAAAGAACCACCTTTTAGTTTTATCAATTTTTTCAATTGTTTCTTTTGTTTCAATTTCATTAATTTCAGCTCTGATTTTAATTATTTCTTGCCTTCTACTTCTTTTGCTGTTGTTTTGCTCTTCTTTTTCTAGGATTTTGAGACGAAGTTGTTGGTTTTTTTTTCTTTTTTTAAGGAATGAACTCCAAGCAATGAATTTTCCTCTTAGAACTGCTTTCAATGTGTCCCATAGATTCTGATATGTTGTGTCTGTGTTTTCATTTATCTCTAAGAATTTTTTAATTTCCTCCTTTATGTCTTCTATAACCTATTGATCATTCAGTAACCTATTGTTCATTCTCCAAGTGATGTATTCTTTTTCCTTCCTTCTTTTATCATTGATTTTCAGTTCCATTCCATTATGATCAGATAGGATGCATGGTATTATCTCTACTCCTTTATATTGTCTAAGAGTTTCCCTGTGACATAATATATGATCTATTTTTGAGAAGGATCCATGTGCTGCTGAGAAAAAAGTGTAACTGCTTGATGTTGGGTGGTATATTCTATATATGTCAATTAAGTCTAGGTTATTAATTGTGTTATTGAGTTCTATAGTTTCCTTATTCAACTTTTGTTTGGAAGATCTGTCCAGTGGCCAGAGAGGTGTGTTGAAGTCTCCCGTGATTATTGTATGGTGGTCTATTAGACTCTTGAACTTGAGAAGAGTTTGTTTGATGAACATAGCTGCACCATTGTTTGGGGCATATATATTTATGATTGTTATGTCTTGTTGGTGTATGTTTCCCTTGAGCAGTATGTAGTGTCCCTCTTTATCCCTTTTGATTAACTTTGGCTTGAAATCTATTTTATTTGATATGAGTATGGACACTCCTGCTTGTTTCCGAAGTCCATATGAGTGATATGATTTTTCCCAACCTTTCACCTTCAGCCTATGTATGTCTTTTCCTATCAAATGCATCTCCTGTAGGCAGCATATTGTTGGGTCTTGTTTTGTGATCCATTCTACTAGCCTGTGTCTCTTGATTGGTGAGTTTAAGCCATTAACATTTAGGGTTATTATTGAGATATGTGTTGTTCTTCCAGCCATATTTGTTTATTTCTGTTACTAAACATGGTTTGTTTTCCTCTTTGATTATTTTTCCCCCCTTTACTGTCCTACCTCCCACTGTTGGTTTTCATTGTTATTTTCCATTTCCTCTTCCTGTAATGTTTTGCCAAGGATGTTTTGAAGAGGTGGTTTTCTAGCTGCAAATTCTTTTAACTTTTGTTTATCATGGAAGGTTTTAATTTCATTTTGCATCCTGAAACTTAATTTCGCTGGAAACACAATTCTTGGTTGGAACCCATTTTCTTTCAGTGTTTGAAATATGTTATTCCAGGATCTTCTAGCTTTCAGAGTCTGTGTTGAAAGATCAGCTGTTATCCTGATTGGTTTACCCCTAAATGTGATCTGCTTCCTTTCTCTTGTAGCTTTTAAAATTCTCTCCTTATTCTGTATGTTGGGCATCTTCCTTATAATGTGTCTAGGTGTGGGTCTCTTATGATTTTGCACATTCGGCATCCTGTAGGCTTCTAGGATTTGGGATTCTGTCTCATTCTTCAAGTCTGGGAAGTTTTCTCGTATTATTTCATTGAATAGATTGCTCATTCCTTTGGTTTGAAACTCTGTCCCTTCCTGTATCCCAATGACTCTTAAATTTGGTCTCTTGATGTTATCCCATATTTCTTGGATGTTCTGCTCATGGTTTCTTAACAGTCTTGCTGAGCTGTCTATGTTCTTTTCAAGTTGAAATGCTTTATCTTCATTGTCTGATGTTCTATCTTCTAAGTGTTCTACTCTGCTGGTAGTATTCTCAATTGAGTTTTTAAGTTAGCTTATTGCTTCCTGCATATCTAGGATTTCTGTTTGTTTGTTTTTTATAACCTCTATCTCCCTCTGTAGTTGATCTTTTCCTTCTTGGATTTGGTTATGTAATTCATTGTTGAAGTGATCTTTCATTGTCTGATTTTGCTGTCTGATGTCTTCCTTGAGACTCCAGATCATCTGAAGCATGTATATCCTGAATTCTTTATCTGACATTCCATCTGCTGCAGCTATTACCTCTTCTAACGTTGAGTTGACCTGCATTGCTTGTGGACCTTTCTTTCCTTGTCTCTTCATACTGTTCACATTCCTTTCTACTTGGTTAAACTGTTGTGCTATTGAATTTTCCCCCTATATATTTATATTGGTCTTGTATAGTTGCAAAGTCTCCCTTGCAGGCGCGGGCAGTGGCTCTGCCCCTCCTCCAATTGGGGCAATGTGCCTACCACGCCATCAGGCCGCTGGGCCTGCTCTGCCGGTCGGTAGCAGGTCCACCTACCTTGCAGGCATGGGCGGCGGCTCTGTCCCTCTGTGGGCCGCTAGGCTTGTTCTGTTGGTGGTCGCAGTTCTGCCTACTTTGCAGGTGCAGGCAGCGGCACTGCCCCTCTGCAGGCCTCTGGGGCTGTTCTGCCAGTGGGTCGCAGGTCCGCCTACCTTGCAGGCGCGGGGGGGGGCAGCTCTACCCTTCCTCAGGCCACTGGGCCTGTTCTGTCTGTTGGTTGCACGTCTGGCCTGTTCTGTTGGTGGTCACAGTTCTGTCTACCTTGCTGGCGCAGGGGGAGGGGGCGGCTCTGCCTCTCAGCAGGCCGCTGCTCCTCTTCTGCAGGTGGGTTGCAGGCCCGCCTACCTTACAGGAGTGATTGGAAGCTCTGCCCCTCCACAGGCCACTGGGCCTTTTCTGTCGGTGGTCACAGTTCTGCCTACCTGGCAGGCTTGGGGGGTGGGGGGCGGCTCTGCCCCTCAGCAGGCCGCTGGGCCTGCTCTGTGGGTGGTCACAGTTCCATCTACCTTGCTGGCACAGGGGGAGGGGGCGTCTCTGCCTCTCAGCAGGCCGCTGCTCCTCTTCTGCCGGTGGGTCGCAGGCCTGCCTACCTTACAGGAGTGATTGGAAGCTCTCTCCCTCTGGGGGCCACTGGGCCTTTTCTGTCGGTGGTCACAGTTCCACCTACCTGGCAGGCGCAGGAGGTGGGGGGCAGCTCTGCCCCTCAGCCAACAATACACCTTAATAGCAGTATTTCTTTTTTTTTTTCTTTTTTTAGAGGGTTTAATTTGGTTCATGGTTATAAAATTCCAGCTCAAAGGCCCACATTTGTTTATGTCCTTTTTGATTGTAGAGTTAATGATGATGCAAGGCATCACATAGTGAGAGGCATGGAATGATCACTCCTGTTGATACAACATACTATCATTTCCATTAATTAAAAGCAGCAAGTGTAAATTCAACCCATCAAATCATAGTAAAAAAACCCTCAAAATCCTATGTAGGTACATAATATTCTGCATTCATATAACCAGTCAATGCCAAGATTAGGGAATTTTAAAACTTCAAAAGTATTTAGACACCTCTCATAGATAATAAGCAATTATTGCATTTACTATTCAAAATAAAAAAAAGCAATTAATATTGTTTGCTCACTAGTCTTTCCTAGGGGAAAGATTATTTTTATACCACAGTTACTATAAAAATCAATCTATATTACAGAATTATATGGAAATACAGTAGCAGCACAACTAGTCAGTCTGGACTAACAGTTTATGCATAGAGGTGCAAGAATTTTTCTGCACCACATTTCCTTTGTAATGAGCATATTCTCTCTGTAATGTATCATTAAAATGTTACATTTTCCACCATTAATTTACTCAGAATTTATTAGTGAACCAAAAGTTTCCTTTTTCTCATTAAAATAAACCACATATAGATTATATTGCCATTTTGGACTGGAATAATTTATTCCTTTGAAAAGTATCTTAAGCTTTTTTCTTACAAATTTCTTATAATTGAGAATGTTAATACTTTTTTGTAATTAAGTCCTTCATAATTCTTTATTGCTGTTCAATTTCCAGGATGTGTTTCTATAGGTTAATGTACTCCAGATTGCATTGTAACGCGTGCAACACTACAATACTATTAACAACCCTTGTATATTAATCAACTTTTTGCTACAAAGTAATTTACAAGAGTATGTGAAACTGATAATTACACACATTATTGTGCTATGAATAAATTTTATTTAGTGAAGTTTTCTAAGAAAATCAGTATTTGCATACCTAAAATTTATTTCAAACTGAAAGGCCTGAAGAGCTGCTTCAGATTGCCCTCAAGGCTTTTTAACCCACACTAACAGGAAAAATACAATAAGGTAATTTTTGCAGCCCTGGAGGAAATGCATGGTATTATGCCTGTGTCAGGATTTACAAAATGTTTTCAGTGGCATGTGGTGTAGCATCTTTTCTGTTTAAGGGGAAAAATCATTCTTCAAGAATTTGCTTTTTCATACTATTTTAAAAATTGTAAAAAAATACTTATTTACGCTGGGTCTCTGTAACCTAGTGTGCATCAAGAGGGAAAGGCACATATTGTTCCCTTAGAGTGGCAACACTTTTCAACAATAGTAGTAAATCACTTTATTATGTATATTATAACTCTACTGCCACATGACCAAGTCAATCAAGAGGGCTTAAATGACAGCTGGGCAAATTTTAATGTGTTCATTTCTACAGTTTTTTTTTTATGAAAAGTTATGTGAAATAAAAGAATCCTATAAATAGTAAAAGGAGGCAAATAGTGCTCTATGGCTTAAGTAAATGGTGTTAATACATTTGTACATAGGTAAAGTTTCCTCTGCCTATAAAAAGGACAAAAAATGCTAGAGATAGCAAAACTGTTTATATCAAGAGTTGGGAGCAGGAAATACTTCATTCTAAGTTTTGGTGCCCTAAATAGCTAGTAATACAGCTATTTATTTTTTTTTCTTTAGGCTAGATCAACCATTCCTTCCATCTCTTCATTCTACTCCTTCCTACAGAAATCCACATCAAATGAAACAAATTTACAGCACACTATTATTTGAGGATAAAGCCTAAGGCAACACTTCTAGCAACCCAGCTAGAACCACAACCCTCTGAAACAGTAGAGTTCCTGGGAGAATGTGAAACAGCCATCCAAACAATATTTGCCTACTTTTACAGAAAGATACTGGAAATAAACAGGGGCATGGAATTCAACAGTTGGCTAGAGGTGTTTTACATTCAGTTGTTTGGAAGCATAACCAATTTAGGTTCTCTGAATCTTCTGGTTAGAAAACACAGGATTATATTATTAACTCTTAAAGTACATTGAGACAAGAAAAAAAGTCACTTGAGAATAACAAGGTCTTTGCATTTAAGGTGAATCTGCAATAAGAGACCTGCTCAACTCACAGATCTGGAGATTCTTGGGGGAAGATGAGCCCTAAGTGACCAGCTGTCACTGAGATATACAGGTGATTACTTAGTAGATGCCTGCCAAGGTAAACAAGATGTGGCTACTGGGCAAGCTTAAGAAAGAGAATAAATCTTGTCCTTGACATGCATAGTTGTTTTTACAGTGATACCCAAATTCTGAAAAGATGATTGACTTTTTACAGGGAATTAATTAGACAAGACAACTCACTTTCAAAGTAGCTCAACTCTTAGAATTTCCTCTGTAACAAGGAATTGAACTACAAACACTTCAAAACACTGGATCATGCTCAGTCAATAAGTTAAAACTATGAGGATCAAAAGGTTATAATGGCGGCAGTGAAAGACAAAACCTATTTACCAAAGGGTTGGAATTAAGATAATCATTTAGTATTTTCTGTACAGAATGGGTTACCAAGGAAGAATATTTTCATTATGGCTCTAGGGTGAAGGCCTTTCAAAGTCCCTTGCCCACTCCCACAAATCAAAGCCCCAGTGGCAATGAAAGTACCAGGAAACCTAGCCTCCCTCCTACCCTGCCCCCAAAACCATACCGGGTGTCTGTAGTCCAGTTGTCCCTGCTTCACAACCTGCAGAGGAATCAGCTGCTGCTCACTTCAGTAAATCCAATACTCAGGATAGGGGGGAGAGAGAGAGCTTTTGTGCAGGGCCACAGCCAGCCAGGCTGATAAGGGTATGGCATGTCTTCTGCCCAACGTTCCAGGGTGCCATTTGCTTCAAGGGAAGACCTGGAGACCTGAATAGGGCTCTCCCTAGCACTGGAAGTCTTCAGCCAGAGGGGTTACAGGAGCCACACCTCTCAGGGCAGGTCACTCTCAGAGCCAGAGGCCTCCTTGTGTCTGGTAATAGTGGCAGTCACAGCCATCCCTCCGGGTTGTAGGGTGGGGCCAGGATGTCCAGGAAGGCAGCACATCCGTCCACCACGTACATCTGTTGCAACTTGGCCCTGTGAGGCGTGAGGATGCAGAGGCCGCTGACTTCAGTATACTCAGCCATAAAGTGCCAGCACTCCTGGCCAACCGCCTCCCACTCTAGGGCCTGAAGCGGGGGCTTGAACTACTGCTCTGTCAGCAGGGCCTGTGCCCGCTCTCCGCCTCCAACTTGTCAGTACAGCTGATGTGCACGTGCAATAAAGGACCTTGAGCTTATCGTGCATGCCAGGGTGGTCGTGCAGCGGAATGGACGTGCAGCTCTCCAGCAGGAACATTCCAAGGCTGAAGCCATCTGTCTCCTAGACATGCATGTAGGTGACCGGCAGCAGATTGGGCAGCAGGTTGTGCGACAGCGATTGCGGCGTGGCCTTATGTGGGGCCATGTTGAGTCCTTGGCATGAACCTGGGTCAGCAGGCTTTTCAGCTTGCTCATGTTTTCCAGGAAGCCAGGCAGCATTGGCACTTCGGAGCCAAACGCTGAGCCAAGATTGGCAGTGCAGTGGCTGTCCCCGCTGCCCTGAAAGTGAGGCATGCCCAGTGGGCGATCAGTTAGGTCAGGGAAGACGTGTTGTCTTGGGTCTGCTTGGCTGTTCCTCCATGTGCCGGGCCGGCTCCCTCCTTTCCTCTGACCTTTGCGGTCCATGGCGGCCACGATGGCTAGCAGACCTGGACTAAGTGGAAGGCCCCTTGCAAGGATCTTCCTGTGGGGTTCATGGTACACCAGCCACCGTCACTATTAATATACTTTAAAAATAGGGCCTAGCACCTAAGGAATGCTCATTAAATGTTTATTGGTGATGAATTCTATTTATTTGTAAACATATATCTTTAGCCCTACATATTGTTCATAGACCCATAGTGGCATTGCATAAATCATTCTTCTCTGTCTTGCTATGGGTTTGTTGGTGTGAGGCATCTGTTGGGGATGTTTCTGCTTTGAAGATCCAAAGTCTCCTTTAGGTGCAAAATCAAAATCCCAAGATCTAGACATCAGGTCAAGTATGAGGCTACAGATCTGGGCTATAGATTTTTGTTATTTCACTCAATTCTGCAAAGTATTTGGAAACTGTTGCTGCCCCACCTGGATCATAAGGTAACATGCTGACATGATGGGGATGGCAGGTGGGAAGATAGATGGCTCTTGGGTCCTTAACTGTTGAGAGCCACAGCCGAAGGGGCCCCAGCAAACTTCCAGCTGCCAGCAATCCAGCTGCCGGCTGATGATTGGCTCACAGCGGCCCCAGCAACATCTAGCTGATTGGCTCCTCGGCCCCAGCAACATCTAGCTGATTGGCTCCTCTGCGGTGATGCTCATTGGACTGTTTCCCTGCCCTTTCAGACCACGGAGCTGCTCATTGGGGGACTTTTTGGCTCTGCCCACGTGACCCAGCCAATCGGCCTCAAGAGCAGGAGGATTGTGGGAGGTGGAGAGAAGCTTGTGGGGGGAGAGACAGGCGAGTGGAAAGCCGGTGGTGGCAGTTGAGGCTCTGAGGGGTTTTTCCTGAGATGCTGTTTGTTTGGCGTGTTTGGTTCTAAAAATAAAGTTAGTTTCTTTTGACAAGTGGCTCCTGATTGTGCCCAGCCAGACTGCGGCACTTAACCACATGCATCATCACAGCACAGAATTATCCAACTCTGGACTAGCCCTGTTTCTGAGCAACTCCCTATGTTGAAATCTCTCTTAGTTGGGGCTTCTGCTACTGGGAGTTGAATGCATGCTAAGCAATCCTGATTCCCAACTGCTTACAGGATATAGTAGGTGTTTCTTATAAATTGTATTGGAAGACCTGAACTGCCCCATGTTGCCAGCTTCACTTCAGCAGTTTTCTCCATTTTTGTACTATCTACCATTCCTCTGTGCGCTCCAGGCTCTATGTCAGGTTTGAAGTTTTGTAAATATGCTCTCCCTCATTCTCACCTACTGCCTTGTCTGCTAGATGTTCATCGAACCCCACCCCTACCCATTTTTAAGGTTGCTAAGAATGCAACTTGAGGTGCACTCTCTTAACAGTTTTTTTTTTATTTATATAGAAGCTGGTTAACTCTAGACACAATGTTGTAGAGGAGATCTCTAGAACTTATTCAGTTGAAACCTTATACCTATTTAAATCAGCTCCCTACTTACCTCTCCCTGCAGATCCTAAAAACCACTATTCTACTCTGTACTTTTGTAAATTTGACTGTTTCAGTTGTGTCATGTAAGTGAATCATGTAGTATCTCTCCTTTTGTAACTGGCTTATTTCACTTAATATATTGTTTTCAAGGTTTATACATGTTTTCAGATATTTTAGGATTCCTTTCTTTTTGAAGGTGGCATAATATTCTAAATTGTATGTATACACATTTTTTTATCCATTCAGCCACTGATTGACATTTAGTTTATTTGACATCTTGGCTATTGTGAGTAGTGCTAGTCTTTTGATTTTTTGATAACTGTCATCCTGTCAGGTTTAATGAAGGATAAAAGTCATGTGGTCCTATCAATAGCTACAGAAAAATCAGTTCATATTCTTTCATGATAAGAATTTTCAACAAACTAGGATCAGAACATAATTAGAGGTTATATATGACAAGTCCACAGCTAATATCATATTCAATTGTGAAAACTGGAAAGGTTTTCTTCTAATATCAGAAACAGTATGCAAATGATGCCCACTCTTATCGTTTCTATTCATGTTCAGCACAATACTAGAAGTCCTTGTGGGAGCAAATGGGGGTTGGGGGAAGAAAAGACACTTGATTAGGAGATAAAATTGTTCCTGTTTGTGGATGATATAACCTGAAAGAAAACCCTTGGGGACTGGGGCTGTAGCTTAGTGGCAGAGCACTTGCCTAGCATTTGTAAGGCACTGGGTTCGATCCTCAGCACCACATAAAAGTAAACAAATAAAATAAAGGAATTTTGTTCACTACAACTACAAAAAAATATTTAAAAAGAAAGGAACAAAAAACCTTTGGGCTGGGGATGTGGCTCAGAGGTAGAGCACTCACTTAGCATGCATGAGGCATGGTGTTTTATCCTCAGCACCACATTAAAAATAAACAAATAAAATAAAGATATTGTGTCCACCTATAACTAAAAAATAAATATATTGAAAAAACTCACATACACCACAAAAATCTGGTAGAATTAATACATGAATTTAGAAAAGTTGTAGGATTAAAAACAAAGAAACAAAGAGCAGTCACATTTCTATGTACTAATAATGAATTATCTGAAAGGAAAATAATACCATTTACAATAGCATCAAAAAGAATAAATTATCTAGGAATAAACTAAGGAGTCAAGAGACTTGTACACTGATTCTGCAATATGTTGATGAAAGAAATTGAAGAAGACACAAACAATTAGACATGCCTCATTCATGGATTGGAAGACTTAATGTACAATATGTATACTACTCCAAACAACCTACAAGTTAAACACAATCTTTATCAAAATTCCATTTGAATTTTTACACAATGAAAAAATGTTTTAAATTCAACTAGAACAACAACTGACTGTGACCAGCCAAATAAGTCCTGAGTAAGCAGGACAAAGCTTGAAGCATCACATTACCTGGCCTCAAAATATGCTACAAAGTACTACAAAGCACAACAGTATAAAACTGGCATAAAACAAACAATGAAACAGAGTAGAAAGCTCACATATTTACAGTCTTTTTTTTTGACAAAGGTACCAAGAACCCAGAGGGGAGAAGGACTATCTATTCAATAAATGCTGTTAGGAAAATTATGTATCTACACACAAAAGGATGAATTGGGTCCTCATCAACAATTACATTTATTGATCAACTCAAAGGTGATGTATATATGAATATGCCACAAGGAAACCCATTATGCTATATAATGAATATGCACTAGTCAAGATAGACTCACATAGCCAAAAATTTGGGAAATTCTGCAAAATATATCTCCTTTTGAAATTTCAAATAAGGATATATTACAGTTTCATATTACAAATATTATGGTAAAACAATCAACTCCAGAGAGACTAAAGATAAATGTACCAGAAACTATAAAACCACAGGGAGACAATATAAGAGGAAAAGTTCTATAACACTGATCAGGGCAATGATTCTTTCAGATATAATTCCAAAGAAAAAGAGACACATGGAATGTCATCAAATGGAAAAAAAAAAACTTCACAGCAAAGAAAATGATTAACAAAGTGAAGAGAGAAGCCACAGATTGGGGGAAAGTATTTGCCAACCATATATCTGACAAGTGTATTACCCAAAATATATTAAGAACTCAATAGCAAGAAAACATGACTTGATATTTTTTTTAAAAATGGGCAAAAGATTGAAATGGACATTTCTCAAAAGAAGACCTATAAATGTTGAATAGGTACATGTCGAATGAAAAAAGATGCTCAATGTCACTAATCATCAGAGAATGCAAACGGAAACCACAATGGGCCATCACCTCACTGTAGTTAGAATGGTCACTGCCCAAAAGTTGAAAAATAAGAGGTGCTGGGGAGGGAGCAGAGAAAAGGGAATCTTTGTGTATTGTTGGTGATTGCTTCATTGTGTCTGTCTTTTCTTTCGCAACTTTTTCCATTTTTTAGTAACTATGTTATCTTGAACTGTATTTAGATGTTCTAATTACTCATAAATTTTCTTCTAAGGTCTGCAGGAGTGTACTTTCAAAAGAATGCTGTGCCCAAGTGTCCAGGGTCTGGATATTGTTAGTTTTCTCTTGCTCTGCAGTATGATTTCCTGAACCTCATGGTTTTTCCAAACTTGTGCTTTAATAAACCCAGATCTGATACACCAGTGATTGTAGACATGAGCAGATCCACTCTTTGTTAGCACTGAGATAAAATCCAGTACCTGTAGTTTGAACTGATGTGTGGGTGACCATCCTATCAATTTCACCTTAGTTTTTTTGGGGAAAAAAAACTATGGTTTTATTTTCCCTTAAGGTTATTCACTGCTTTAGGATCTGATGAAACATGTAAAAATACTTGTTGGTAAGGGCAGGATGTTCTTTTACTTTCTGAATACACTTCCATCCTGCTCCTACTTTGTGTTTTACTCATATAACTAAATGATGTGCTCCAGAATAAGCTGTCCTCTAACCTGATTGCTTTGTCTTTTGTAGTCCTGGATTTTATTTCCCTGATTCTAAATGTATGACTGAGGCAGAAGAAGCACTGCTAGGAGGACTTGGCTCTTGTAGGTTCAGCTCTGGTTCTCTAAGTCAAGAAGCAGGTTGCAGGAGTTACAGAGCAGAGCTTACACATTTTCAGAAGCAGCTGCAGTTTAATTAACACGATTTGGTTGTTTATATACTGAAATCAATATATTTTTGGTATGTTTTCTGTATTATTTACTTATTGACAATCATTTTCAAATTCTTTTTAAGATGCACGTTGTCTTAAATTTTGAGACTGCAGAGTTTTCTGAATATCTTCATAAATATTTAATGAGCTGTTAGCAAAGGTCCCATTAAAACTGTGTGGTAAGTAAACATGAATTTGAACTGGAAATTAATAATTGTTATTGAAAGACTAAAGAGATGGATATGAAATGTCAAAAAGAAGACTTTTTTTAAAAAGTACTGCATTTAAATTTCAAGCAACACTGAATAGTTTTGAGTTATATTGTTTTCTCCTCTCTCTTTTTTTAAAGGAAGTATAAAAAGTTACTCCTTTCTGAATTGAAAACAGTTATGATTGATTCCAACTACTGCATGAAGATACTAGGTCATTCCAAAGATTATTCTGTGAATATTAAGAAAAGAAGGAAAAATGAAGGAGAATCTGTAAGACAAATGGGGCCTAAAACTTATGAAATTATTTTAGCAGTTGATAGAGATTTATAGCAATAATTCCTTTAAAATGTATTGTTTAGAGATTCTTTATCTCATTTCTGGATGCCTAATACTGGAATTTGTCTCCCCTCCCCTTTACTAAAGATTTTTCTTCAAAAAACAATAATTAAGCATAAAAGCATTCATGTCTCTCTTTCTCTCTTTTTTAAGGAATCACCCTCATGGGAAGCTGAATATCTCAAGGGCTATCATTCAGGAGCCACCTAGAATAAAGTGGCTGTGATCCCAAGGTAATTTTCAGGTATGAGTTTCTAACAGTAAGAATAGCCAGTGTAATGCTTCTATTCAGCTTTTATTTTCCAATGAATAAAATAGTTTAATAAATCTTACCAGATAGTTGAAAGTGAGTTACTGATTACAGATGGTTTATTTGGTTATTTTTCTGATTAATAACATTTATTTTTCCTCTATGAATATTTTAGATATTTTAGCTTTTTTTGGTCAGCTTTAGTGAAAGCTTTAGTGTTTCAAGTGCAGGGATTTTTGTGTGACCCTGTGTGTGTGTACAGTTTTTGGACTGTACAGCTTTTTGGGGGAATACATCACATACCATGCAATTCACCCACTTGAAGTGCACAATTCATCAATTAACTGTTATTGTTCTGGTAAAATCCACATAACATAAAAGTAATCATTTGCTCATTTTAAGTGTGCAGTTTAAGTGGTATTGAGTACACTTACACTATTGTGCATCTGTCACCAATATCCATCTCCAGGACACTTTCATCTTAAGAAACTGAAGCTCCACACCCACTAGACACTCTCTCCCATTCTTCCCTCCTCCATGCTCCCAGCAACCAACCATCCTACTTGGGCTTCATGAACTTGACTACTCAAGGTGCCTGGTATAATTGCCTGAATGCAGCCTTTGGCCTTTTGCAACTGTCTTATTTTACTTAACTCAGTGACTTCAACATTTATCAATTTTAGTCTGTGGCCAGCGCAGACGGTGTGAAAGGTTCAGTCATGCAGCAAAATCCTCAGGGAGTTTAAATTAAAGACACAGACACCATTTTACTTTTAAACCAGCTCCTGGATGGCTCCTCAAACCCTCAGTCTCAAGCTCCCCAAGGGGGGCAGCCAGGTTTTACTGAAGATGTGAGAGAGAGAGAGAGAGAGAGAGAGAGAGAGAGAGAGAGAGAGAGAGAGAGCCTGCTAAGGAGAGGGCTTTTATTGGAGAACAAAGGATTCCAGGGAAAATCCCATCCAATGAAGGTCAAGGGGGGCAGTGTGGCAATGTCAGGTGCGATGATTGAATCTTTGGGGCAGTGGTGAGACACGCCTCCACATGGACAAGCTTTCGAACCCAAGAAGGGTGGGGAATGCTCTGCCACATTAAAAGTGACTGAGCACCTCACACCCAGCTGGGGAGGAATCTCAGTCATGTGCAAGGATGATCTCCCACAGTCGATGTTTTAGAGTGGGACTTGGTTTTTTTGTAAGGCCAAGTAGTATTTCAATGTATGTGTTCACAGATCATGTGGTGCATGTGCAGATCAGTTTATTGATCCATCCATCCATCTATCCATCCAAGGGCTTGGGTTGCTTTCATCTTTGGGCTGTTGTGAACATACTGGGGCCATGAACATAGGTGCATATCTTTCAATTGATTTTTTGAAGGCTTTCAGCTATACACCCAGTAGTAGAATTGCTAGTAGTTAAAGTTTTAAATAACTGCTGTACTATTTTCTAAAGTGGCTGCACCAAATAACAGTACCCATAATATCTCTATAATTTTAAACACAGAGAATCCTAAAGACCTCAGCCAATATTAAAGTTCCAGTGACTTCTAAATGAAATGTCTTCTGAAAGCATCATATAATGAGTATTCCAAGTCCAAGTAGCCTCTGGTCTACCAACTCTGTGACAGTGGGAATTTTACCCCAGCATGTACTTCACACCATGCCCCAGTGAAGCCTTGCATATGGAAGAGGTCAAGGTGTATCTGTTAGATAATTGTTTCTATGGACAATGAGCTTAGAGCTTAATCATGTAGCACTTGTCAGAATAGCTGGCGACCAGTACCTGAGGTAGCATTGTGGAAACCGGGGTATCATGGGACCCACTTGTCTGTCTTTATAGCATGTGTTTAAGGCAAATGGCAGCTCTACTTGTTGGTTTGCATCAGTTCACTTTAGCCCTCAATGAATAGTAAAGTATTGACATTCCCTGTGTTTCTAGAATGCAGAGTGGTTTTTAATTTAGAGAGCCTAATGATAGTGTTGATCTTACCCTTCATTCCTAAACCCAGCCCCTTTCCTGCCCTGTATCCTGTACAGTCTGGCTTCTCTTAACCTGCACAAGGAGCTGTGAAGCCTGGGAACCACAGAGCTCAACGTTCAGCTGCTTAAAGAAGGGAACATCATTCTTCCAACCTGAAAAACAGTCCTACAATTTAAAAGCAGAATTCCATTTTCCTCAAGGACACTTCCAGTAAACCAATGCCCCCCTTTAATATATATATATATATATATATATATATATATATATCAGTTTATTGATCTATCTATCTATCTATCTATATCCCTCTATATATGTGTGTGTGTGTGTATATATATATATATATATATATATATATATATATATATATATTGCAAATTAAATGCCCCCCATGAGCTTGAGTTTTAAAAGACTTCAAAGGAATTCAAATGTCTTCTCCAATCCAGAAATTTCAAATTCCAGTCTTCATACTGGGAAGTTGGCCTCAAGTAGGTTTTTTAAAAAAAAAGAGAGGAAAAATAGGAACCTTTTATTCTCCCCAAGAAAAATAAAAACATTTCACTTCCGTTCATGCATCACAAATAAAACACAGAACTGCAATATGCATGAACTACCTAGATTGGAAGGGACTTTAAAAGTGGATTTTTTTTTTTTTTTGCTAGGGAATGTTTGTAATTCCAGCAGCTTGGGAGGCTGAGGCAAGAGGTTCAGGATTTCAAAGCCAGCCTCAGCAACAGCAAGGCATGAAGCAACTCAGGGATACCCTGTCTCTAAATAAAATGCAATATAGGGCTGGGGATGGGGCTCAGTGCTCAAACCCCTCTAGGTTCAATCTGTGGTTCATAAAAAGGACTTTGTTGTATTATATGCATGTATCAGGATAGCCTCAGGAATTTCGTGTACCAACAAGAAAAGAGAAAGCAAAGAGAAATTTGGCAGGATTGTAGGAGACACATTGCAATGTGATAGGTGCAACCTGAAAGCCAGAGAGCAACACCCCTGTTTTTTTTTTTTTTTTTTTTTTTTTGTTTGTTTGTTTTTTAATCTTTTCCATTTACTTTTCCAAGTGTCTGAAACTGATAATCATTTTCCCATACTTTCCACCCCCCTCTCCGAGATAAAACCCATCCCTTTTCAGGCAGAGTATGGTGGCTAAATAATTTTACCAGGGTCCCCAAGGGGAGACCTTTGCTTCACCTGAAATAGGAAAAAACCCAGAGCTTTGATGGACAGGTGATGTGCTGCTTGGCAGGAATCTGTCTTCCACCCAGACCTGGTTGGAATTTTCCAGATTGTTTCAGAATCCTCTCTGGAGACACCTATAGTCAGTCCTTGGAAAGGAAGAGGGGGAAAGGAAGGGGAAAGAATTTCATCTGAAAACCGAGGCCTGCCCGTTCCTCTTGGTGCTGACCATGCTGGCTGAGGAGCCGAAGAGGCGCTCAGGAAAGATGCAGGTGGCGGCCACTCACCAGTACTTCTGGAGCACCTTGGGTAGCACCGGGAAGAGCTCCAGGCTGTCGGACCCCCACATGAGTGGGTTCCCGTGGAGGCTGAGGACCTTCTGCGACTTGAAGTTGCTCAGCTCCTCCAGCAGCTGCTCGTGCAACTCCTCCTGTTTCTCGGCGCTGCCTATCTGGCAGAAGGTCTCGGCCAGCATGCTGTTGATGATGCTTCTGGGCTTCTTGGCCACAGGCCCCTTGGACACTGAGTAGAGCTTGTCCTCCGCAGGCGACAGCAGCGGGAAGCTGCTGTCCTTGGCCTTCTCCAGGAGGCCTTTGGCTTCCTCCACCACTAGGTTTTCCAATTGCTGCCTCTCAAAGGCCGACAGGAATGGGAATCTCTTATAGCGAGAGTCCAGGAAGGTGGCCACATTGAGGAACAAACATGTCTATCTCAGTCGTCTCCTGGGAGGTCTTTTAAGAGCTCTTGGGCAATGATCTCCTTGGCCATGCTCATCTCCTTGCAGTTGATCTCTTTGATGTTGAGCTTTGTGTTCAGCAGCAGCGGCTTCACCATGTTGATGGTTGGGTGCTTGGATGAGGACAGCATCTTGGCCACCTGCTTAAAAGTCTGCAGCAGGTCCACCACACTGCCAATGGTGGCTAACTTGGTGGCCTCCAGCATGAGATGGTGGTTGTTGCTGTCCTCCACCAGGATTCCCACGATGGCGAACTGCTGCTCCTTGAGCCACTGTAGATGGCCAGGGTGCTGCCCCACCAGGCCACCTGGTTGCTGATCAGCATGCTGTTCTCTGTACCATGCTGCTTCTGCTTCTTGTGGAGCATGTACATGGCCACCAAGGACTGCTGGATGTTCGCCACCAGCCTGAGACAGCACGCCAGCGGCAAGCCCAGCTTGGGCAGCTGGAAGGCCTGCTGGATGCCCGCTTTGAAGATCCACTCCCCAGACACAGCATCTGCATGAGGATATCCAGCAGGGAGCAGGCCTTGGCGATGTCCTTCCCGCAGTCCTTTGTGGTCCTGAAGACCTTGGTCCTGATGCCCCACTCAATGAACATCTCCTAGAGCACATGCGTGATGGTCTCTGCCACATTCTCCTGGACACCTCGAAGGTCTTTAGGCACCTGGAGGCCACCGACAGGCAGTTAGAGGACGCAAGGCCCAAAATGTGCATGGCCAGCGTCACATAGGCGTGGTTCTGGTTGTTGCTGTGCCACAGATTGGTGGAGGTGCCGCACTATGCGGTGTCCGCCAGCTTCTTGAGCACAGCCTCCCACATGACACTGTAGCGCTCTGGCAGAACCTTGCTGTAGAAGAACTTCCTACTGGGCAGCTCGTAACTGGGCTCTGTGGTCCTGAGCAGCACGCAGAACATGGGATCGTCTACAATGGAAACGATGCACAGCCTCTCGCAGATGAGTGACCGAACCGTGCCCATCAGCTCCTGCTGCCTTGTGCCCTAGAAGCCATGGCCAGGTTTCAGGCCAGTGCGTTCTGTGCAGGTGGCAGCAGCTGCTGCTTCTGCGACGATGAGGACGACTCAGGATTGAGTTTGGAGAAGGTCAGAGCCTGAGGTATCTAGTGGGAGTTGAGAGGAAATGTCACACACTCATGCACACACATGAAGAGAATTGTTAAAAATTTCCAAGAGTAAATTTTACAAGACCAATGCTCTAATTCTTGAGCTATGGAACCAACTCCAATAGTAAATTTTCATAGTAGTCTTTCCTGGGAAAGAGAGAATACAATTATAGTCTTCAGGGTTCTTAGGTCCTGAAATACTCTCATTCCCACACCTTAAGTACCTCCTGTATTTTAATCTAAATATTTGAGTACCTCTCTGCTGTCCTGCACTTTCCACCCTGATCCTCTCTGGGAGATTCAGTTTTCAATACTTTTGTTAACCTTTTTTTTAAAGCAAGTAAATTTCAACATACAGGTTTCAACATATAAAGTCATCAGTGCCCAGAAAATGTGGAATTTTCCAGCACTCCTCACAGCGTGTACTTCAAACCTGTCTTTCAGGGCTTTTGGCTGAGGCCATGTGTTAGTTTTGAAGACAGAATTTCAATATGTTGGTGACTGGACTCATGTCCATCAGTCCTGCCTTTTCACAGTTCCTTTTAAAGCAAAGAATCTTCATCTTGGAATTTAGAAAGAAGCACAAGTCTTTTGTTTTATTTTTACACCAGTTCTGCTAATGATGGGCTCCTTTTCTTCTATCATCTGCCGCCTCCTGGGCTAAGCTGGGCAGGCAAGCGGACTAAGCTGCTCACTGGTCTTGTTGACAAATACAGAAGTATCTGTGAATCCATTCCAAGGGGCTTATTAGATTTTCTGATGGAGAAGCAGATAAACCAACAAAATTATATATTATCATGTACACAATGACCTCAAACTTCTAAGAATATGTAGTTTAAAATATAATTTTGTTTTCCAGCAATTTCATGAAAAAAAAAACATGCTTTCCTAGAACTTTCTTTTTTTTTGGGGGGGGGGGGGTGGAAATGTTCACTGGGGATTGAACTCAGATGCACTCCACCACTGAGCCACATCCCCAGCCCTGTTTTATTTAGAGACAGGGTCTTACTGAGTTGCTTAGAGCCTCGCTTTTGCTGAAGCTGGCTTTAAACTCATAATCCTCCTGCTTCAGCCTCCCAAGCTGGTGAGATTACAGGCATGTACCACCATGTCAAACCTAGAACTTTTAATATTTTGCTTGGATGATCTTGATCAACTTCTAAATAAAAAAGGGAAATTTTGTGATATACAATGATCTCTTATAAAGATATCTTAATTACTTTCAACATAAACCACTCAAGTTAAACATATTAGAAAGTATATATATATATATAAAGTATATATATATATATATATATATATATATATATATATATATATATATATGAATAAGATGGAGTATTACAAAAAACCCTAATTGAATCATAAATACTTCAAGGTAAAAGCAGGGCTGGGCCGACTTTGGCCACAGACCAACTCTGGCTGATGGTCTGTGTTTTTAGAGCCTATAAGATAAGAATTATTTTTTTACATTTTTACTGAATTGATGGAGGAGGTAGAGAAGGGGGAATTGTGTTTCCCTTAAAGCCTAAAATATTTAATAGCTAGTTCCTACAGAAGAAAGTTTGCTGACTACTGATATAAAGGGTAATGTGACTGAAGCAGCAAATATCTACTAAAGCAAATATTAATGTGATATTTAAAATTTATCTTTATGTCATCTCCTCACATACAAAAAGTTATCAAATTTATCAACATAACTTCTAATAACTCTGTTCTCAGTTCACATATCTCTAACTTTGATGACCACTTTATCCAAACCCATCACCTCTTACCTGAACTTCTGTATCATCTTCTCTATTTCACAATATTCTTCTTTCTTCAATGAATTCCTAACTCCTTGTTGGAAGGTGTTTTAAAATATAAGATTTTATGTAATTCACTTGGTTAAATTCCTTTAGTAGCTTTTAACTCACCTTAAGATAAACATTTTTGAAAGTTCTTCATGATATCATACCTTCAAATCTCTAGAGTCCAAAATTATAACCAACATTGCTTATCTTTTCTGTATTTTCTGACCCCACCAGCCAAAACCATATTCTAATCCAGACTTGGAGTCTTTTGAGTCTGAGTTTCCATTTGTCTGTAATATTCTCCCACCCTCACCTTTTCTCTTACCTAGTTCTTACTTATCTTTCAGAAGCTCCATTAAATACCAGTTTCATAAGGAATCCTACTTCAAACCCATAAAATAAATCACATATTTATAACATATACTCCCATAACATTGTCTATATTTCCATCTTAGTATTTACTATGATTGTACTCTATTAATCATGGAAGACATATTTTTGGTTTCTTTACATTTTACAGAGGTAGGGCCCATTTTACAGAGGTAGGGCTGTCTATCAATCACACAGTGTGGAGTACTTCTTAGGTACTTAACTCTCAGTTGAATAAACAAATAAATAAGGAATAAAGAAGCAAGTCAATGAATAAGACAATAAATATAGAAAACACATCCAATTTTGTAAACCAACTCAACTTACAGTGTTGTGTTTTAGAAATATAATTATATGGGCATCTCAGAACTCTTGAAAACTTAAATTTTATTACTCATATATAGACATCCACCTTTGTAAGGAATTAAACTTTCTGAATCAGCTGGAACTTTCTTCCCATTTTGACTCTTCACCTTTCATTTTAACATCTCTCCCTGACATATATTCACTCACAGTGTGTTCACATATGTGTGCACACACATGCACCATGCCTCCTGTCATCAAGATTGCAGGGGTTCCTGAGAACTCTGCATTCTCTTTCTTCACATTGTCATTCACCATCTCCATTGCTTCCTGACACTGACATCTTGGGTTTGAGTTTTCTCTGCTACTTTCTATTTTTTTGCTGCTATTGTCAATCTCTTGTCTATATTCTCTTCACAGTAGTAAGGTTTATGTACAGAATAAAGGCAAAGAGAGGCCCCTCCATCTAACTGTCTACACTGTAGGAATTTCTAGTCTCCTGGTTAAAATTCCTACAACAATATAAAAAATCTGTGGGTAGGCCTAACAATCTTGTAAGCAGGGATTAGTTACACAAAGAAGCAAGGGATGGTTGGAAGAAAATTTTGAATGCATTGATAATGGAAATTTTACACTGTATTTGGATGTTCATAGTAGCACAGGTTCACTTCTTTAAAAGACCTTATAACTGGAGAAACCAATCAAACTGTTCCCTGTGTAAAAAAAAATTGATGAATATGCTATTGTGCTGTATATTTGAAAATTGCAGAGAGTGTAGAATTTAAGTGTTCTTATCATATTTTATGATTTAGATATTAAGTGCCTCATTCTCTCACTAAAGCTCATGTGTGAGAGAATGCAAGAACATTCAGAGAAGAAATGATTGGGTTATGAGAGCCTTAACTCAACTGGTAAATTAATCCCTTGATGGGATCACCTGAGTGGTAACTGAAGGCAGGTAGAATGTGGCTAGAGGAAGTGGTACTGGGGGTCATGCCTTTAGGGTATATATTCTGTACCTAATGAGTATAGTCTCTCTCTGCTTCCTAATCATGTGAGATACTTCCCTCTGCCACCACTCTTCTGCCATAATGTTCTGCCTTACCTCTGAGACTCCTGAAACCATGAGCCCCCAAATAAACTTTTCTCCTCTAAAATTGTTTTTGTCAAGTCTTTTGGTCATATCAGTGAATAGATGACTAAAACAGCATACAAAATGATCTTCTGAAATACATATACATTGTAAATGGAATGACTAAATTGAGCTAATTGACATGTGTATTGCTCCCACATTCTTGTTATCTTTTATGATAAGAACACTTATGTACAATTTATGTTTGTTAATTAAAACTTAAAAATTATATTTATGAAATATATGGGTAGGTCTTTCACCAATTCTGGGCTTCTCCATTCTTTTGGGACATCAAATAAAATTCTCTCCAAGTCTTATGAAAATCCTAAGAATAAGGAACTCCTTACCCCATATATGCTGTATTTCTTTTGTCTGTGGCACCTTTTTTAGCACAGCCACAGACATTGCTCAGTTTTTTTCTTATTTATAGTTGTAGTCAACCATACATATCACTCTTTCCCTTCTCTTCCTAATCATCAGAAAGATAACCTCAAGTCCCCATGAAACAAGGGAATTTTGTAAAAAATGATGACAGTAAGTTCATCTAAATCAAATGTGCAAGAAACTCCATTGTTCAACATAGTTTTCACAGCCATATTCTCAAAATTAGAGTGAGAAATATTCCTATTTATTGGATTTTAGCTACTTCTTATTTCTTCAGGACTTTATATACTCTAAAACCACCAAAATAAATTTTAGAACACTTTCATAAACCCCATCCATATCCATGAACCTCATTGTTCATTTCTCCACAACTTACTGGTCCTGAGTACTTGTCATTTTCTGTCTTTGTGAATTTAAAAAAAATCAAATCCATGTACTTATATATGGAATGGAGCATTATATATGAGAAGAGGATAACAGTGTCCTTTCTTTTGCTTCTAGCTTCTTTATTTTGCCACAATGCGTGTTTGGGGATATGGGCACATTGGTTCTAATCTTGTTCAACAGATCAGAGTAGACCACCAAGAAGATCAGCACCTACTCAGACTGCTTTCACATTCATGATTCCAACCTCAAAATGACAATGTTTGGAGTATAGCTCCTAGAAAGCAGTGGCCCCGGGAATCAAGGTCCCCTACAGGATAAAGACCCAGTGCTGACTCCTGTGTCTCTCCAACCTAGGCCTGTCACAATGGCTTCCTAAGGATTTGGATATCCCGATCCACCACTTCTTTCTAATCTACCTTTTTACTTTTGCTTATTTATCTGTACTACTCTGCCTTTTCTCTGGAGTATATGATATATAAAACACAATGATGCAAAATCCACATGAGGCCTGGGGATGTGGCTCAAGCGGTAGCGTGCTGGCCTGGCATGCATGTGGCCTGGGTTCAATCCTCAGCACCACATACAAAAAAAATGTTGTGTCTGCCAAAAACTAAAAATAAATAAATAAATATTAAAAATTCTCTCTCTCTCTCTCTCTCTCTCTCTCTCTCTCTCTCTCTCTCTCTCTCTCAAGAAAATCCACATGAAAAATATCCCTAGCTGAGGAATTTCTGTATGGAAAGAATTGGCTAAAACTTTAGAAACACTTTGGATAGCAAATTGTGAGGGAGGCACAGATTCCACTACTACTTAAAGGTAGTTTTGGCTGTGACAAGTAGAAAATAGTTAGTGTTTGGGTCATCACCATAGGATTTACCAACATTCCTCCGTCCTCCATTGCCATAAAAGTTGTAGGTGCAGGGTAAATTAGTTATGCTTTGTTCCTGTAGACCGTGAACCCTTTGAGACTATAATCCATTCTTTCTCTATCTTTGTATCTCCAGATCATAGCCTAATGTCAATGACAAAGTACTTACTCAAAGCATGTTTCATAAACAAGTAGATGAATTAATGAGTGAACAAATAAGTCAATTACCCAATGAATATTCACTTAGTGATCATTTGTGAGGGAAGTGCAGTGGGCAGGTCAGAACCACAAGGAAAGCATGAAGTTACCACCCACAAACATGGTTATGATTGGCAGGCAGCTAGTGAAAAGTGTCAAAGGACCAGGACCAAGATGCACTTTATTTGCAAGCATGATCTGCCTTGAGTTTAACAGTTGTTGAATTTAAACTTATCTCACTAACTGCTTCCTTGCAGTCTCATAGAATAATTCTGCTTAAATTTTACTTAATTGTATCAGAAAGATGCTTGCCTGTAAACCTGTATATCTTCCCTTTTTTCTACCATTGGTTTATACTTGAAATAGAACTGAGTCAATGGAACTCTTTACAAAGTATTTCCACTTCTTGCTCTTTCCTTGGGCACCTCACCTGAAGTTAGGGATGATCATGTGACCTTCTTGGGACAATAGCAGGTGTTACTTGTAGTCATAACCCTTCATATCCACAGAGCACAAGTCTTTATCCTCTGGCACAATGACCTGCAATTTTGATATTTTGTCTGGTACCTAGAATGGGCACATTGTCAAGTAGAGCTCTCAATCAACCCTCAATAGGCTCAAAAGTGATAAATAAAATTTTATTTTAAATTGTTAAGATTCTTGCCCTTCTTTGATATGATAGCATGGCCTAAATTCTCTCAAGGAAATAATAGATACAAAATAACAAAGAATCTATATAAATATTCTCTTTTCTGATTAAGTAAACATCTTTGAGACCACTCACCCTTGCTGGAATCAAGGTATTACATTCTAGCCTACTGACCCTGGATGAGTTAGGTAAACAATCTGGGACTACAAGATTTCTAGAATAATTATAGCTAACTTCAAGACTTGTGAGGACTAAATGAGGTTAACATCTAAGAAACAGAGCAATGCTTTGAACAGCCTAGGAACCATATACATGAAAGTTATTGTTTATACTTTTAGTCTTATTGGACTTGACTTTCACCTTGGTTACCCCTTGTGTTTAATTTCAGAGCTGTCTAGTCAAAGACCACATCTCAGAAGAGTTTTGTTAATAATTCTGTGATTAAGAGCTACAGAAATGAAAGTAAAACAAACAAACAAACAACAATAACAGCAATGACAAACTTTGGGGAAGTAAAACTGAAGAAATTACTTTTAGATTTATTGATCTTATGGTGTACTGAGCCTAACATTTAATTATCACTTGGCAATGTGGCCCCTTCTATAGCTAATCATAACTTAATATTTCCTATAGGGAAAGAGAATGACTTTCTAGTAAATAGTTTTATAACAGCCTCTGAGTTCAATTGGAGGTTGTAGAACCACAGATCCACACTGGGATATGAAGGGAACTCTTTAGAGTTTAAGACAGGAGTATAACCAGCATGAATAATCCCCAAAGTCTGGGTTTCATATTTTTTTGTGTGTGTGACTATGACATGCCAATAAGAGATCTGGAAGGAAAAGAAAGGTGGACACCCAACTGGGCACAATGAGGATGATTAAGATCATAAGTGACATGAGAATTAAAAATCAACTTATAACTTGGGGCTGGGGTTGTAGCTCAGTGGTAGAACGTTTGCCTAGCCCATGTGAGGGTCTGAGATCAATACTCAGCACAACATAAAGATAAATAAATAAAACGAATGCATTATGTCCATCTATAACTACAAAAAAATTTTAAAACATATTTTAGCTGTAGATGGATATAATAACTTTATTTTGTATTATTATTATTATTATTATTATTATTATTATTATTATTATTTGAATTCCAGTACTTAGTGAAACTCTAGGGCAGCAAATAATGTGTAAGGGTAACCAGTACTGCACAATAGTTCTTGTTTTGATACATTCCCTCTGTAGTGATTTATTAAGGGAGACTGAAAAAGCCTGATAAAATGCATAAACAGTGCTGAACAGTAAACAACTATGTCTAAGGATGAAAAAAATGGGACCCACATGCTGTGCATGGAAATTACCCTTAACAATATGGCCTATTGTTGAACAGATTAGGAAGCCAAAGGTTGATTGTAATCAAATTTGAAGTTTCCCATCCCTTATAAAAGCAACACTTCCTTGTGCAAATGTTTCAATTTGTTGTAGTTAAAAACTTCTTCCTGATTTAATCCTTGAAGAAACCAGTTCTTTTGACTGTCAAGTGAATGGAAAAATTTAGACAGGGAACACACTGGACTTCATAAAATGAAACAGAGATTGTATGTTGAAAAAGAAATAAAATCTAAAGAATTAACAGGAGCAAATTAAACCAGCTAGAGAGCTCCAGATAGGGATTTCTTTTGTAGTTCATTTAAGCTGGGGGAGAAGTTTTGTGGGTTGGCTAGGTGCTGAAATCTCTTTTTATTAAAATATATATATTTTTACATAATGCCCTATTAGTAACTGTTGTATTCTGCTACCTTTCCTACGTAAATATGTAAAAATGTAGATGTGTAACCGACGTGATTCTGCAATCTGTATTTGGGGTAAAATTGGGAGTTCAAAACCCACCTGAATCAAATGTATGAAATATGATATGTCAAGAGCTTTGTAATGTTTTGAACAACCAATAAAAAAATAAAGTAAAATAAAATAAAATATATATATATTTTATTTTTATTTTTTAAAATGTATTTATTTATTAATTTGCATAATGATTCTTTTTTTTTAAAGATAGAGAGAGAGAGAGAGAGAGAGAGAGAGAGAGAGAGAGAGAGAGAGAGAGAATTCTTTTAATATTTATTTTTCAGTTTTTGGTGGACACAACATCTTTATTTTATATTATGTGGTGCTGAGCATCGAACCCAGTGCCCCGCATATGCCAGGTGAGCATGTTACTGCTTGAGCCATATCCTCAGCCCTGCATTACAATTCTTAATACACCATTATATAATAATTTATCATTTAATTATATATTATATATAAGGCATGTTGACACCAAATTCACATCTTCATACATGTATTTTGTATAATGATGGGGATCTCCTTTCATCATCCATGCTATTCCCCTTCTTTCTCCTTTTTCCTCCCACCCCTATTCCCTATCTAAAGGTAATATTTCTCCCTTGCTCTCCCTTCCAACCCATTTTGAGTCACCCCCCTTATATCAGAGAAGACATTTGGAATTTAATTTTTGTGGACTGGCTAACTTCACTTAGCATAATCTTCTCTAATGCCATCCATTTCCCTGCAAATTCCATTAACTTATTCTTTTTTATTGCTGAGTAATATTCCATTGTGAATAAATGCCATATTTTTTTAATCCATTCATCCACTGAAGGACATCTAGGTTGCTCTAGAGTTAATAAATTGTGAATTGTGCTGCTATAAACATTGATGTGGCTGTGTCCCTGTAATATGCTATTTTTAGGTTTTAGTCTGAGAAGAGGAATAGCTGGGTCAAATGGTGGTTCCATTCCAAGTTTTCCAAGGAATCTCCATACTGCTTTCCAAATTGGCTACATCAATTTGCAGTCCCACCAGCAGTGTATGAGTGTACCTTTTCCCCTGCATCTCTCCAGCACTTCTTGTTTGTCTTCATAATGGCTGCCACTCTTACTGGAGTGAAATGGTATCTTAGAGAAGTTTTAATTTGCATTTTATGATTGCTAGAGATGATGAGCATTTTTTTCATATATTTGTTGATTGATTGTATATCCTCTTCTGAGAAGTGTCTGTTCAGGTCCTTGGCCCATTCATTTATTGGATTATTTGTTTTTTTTTTTTTTTTTTGATACTTATCTTGTTCAGCAATTTATATACCCTAGAGATTAGAGCTCTATCTGATGTGTTAGGGGTAAAAATTTGTTTGCAAGATGTAGGCTCCCTATTAACCTCACATATTATTTCTTTTGCTGAGAAAAAAAAACTTTTTAGTTTGAATCCATCCCATTTGTTGATTCTTGGTTTTAATTCTTGTGCTATAGGCATCTTATAAAGGAAATTGAGGCCTAGCCCCACGTGATCGAAATTAGGGCCTACTTTTTCTTATACTAGATGCAGAGTTTCTGATTTAATCCATAGATCCTTGCTCCATTTTGAGTTAACTTTTGTGCATGGTCAGAGATATGGATTTAATTTCATTTTGTTGCATATGGATTTCCAGTTTTCCCAGCACCATTTGTTGAAAATGCTATCCTTTCTTCAGTGAATGCTTTTGGCAACTTTGTCTAATATAAGGTAGTTCTTATTTTGTGAATTATGTTCTGTGTCCTCTGTTCTATACCTTTGGTGTACTAGCCTGTTTTGGTGCCAGTACCATGATGTTTTTGTTACTATTGGTCTGTAGTATAGTTTAAGGTCTGGTATAATGATACCAACTGTTTCACTCCTCCTGCTTAGAATTGCTTTAGCTATTCTGGGTCTCTTATTTTTCCAGATAAATTTCATGATTGCTTTTTCTATTTCTATGAGGAATGCTATTGGGATTTTGATTGGAATTGCATTGAACCTGTATAGTGCTTTTGGTAGTATGGTCATTTTAATAATTTTAATTCGGCCTATCCATGAGCAAGGTAGATATTTCCATCTTCTAGGGTCGCTTCTATTTCTCTCTTTAGGGTTCTATAGTTTTCATTGTAAAAGTCTTTCACCTCTTTTGTTAGGTTGATTCCCAAGTATTTTTTTTTGAGGATATTGTGAATGGAATAGTTTTCCTCATTTCTTTTTCAGAGGATTTGTTACTGATACACAGAAATGCTTTTGATTTATGGGTGTTGATTTTATATCCTGTCACATTGCTAAATTCATTTACTAATTCTACAAGTTTCTTGGTAGAGTTTTTTGGGTCTTCTAGGTATAGAATCATATCATCAGCAAATAGTGCTAATTTCTTTCATCTGTCTAATTGCTCTGGCCAGTGTTTCAAGAACTATGCTAAATAGAAGTGGTGAGAGAGGGTAATCCTGTCTTGTTCCAGATTATAGAGGGAATAACTTCATTTTTTCTCTGTTTAGAATGATTCTGGCCTGAGGCTTAGTGTAGATAGCTTTTACAATGTTGAGGTAAGTTCCTGTTATTCCCTACTTTTTCTTGTATTTTGAACATAAAGGGATGCTGTTGCCATATTTTGTCAAATGCTTTTTCTGCATCTATCGAGATGATCATGTGGTTCTCATCTTTAAGTCTATTGATGCGATGGATTATGTTTATTGATTTCCTTATGTTGAACAAACCTTGCATCCTGGGGATGAATCCCACTTGATCATGGGGCACAATATTTTTGATATGTTTTTGTATCCAATTTGCCAGAATTCTATTGATGATTTTTTTCATCTATATTCATTACAGATATTGGTCTGAAGTTTCCTTTCTTTGAGGTGTCTTTGTCTGGTTTTGGAATCAGGGTGATATTGGCCTCGAGGAATGAATTTGGAAGTACTCCCTCTTTTTCTATTTCCTGAAATATATTGAAGAGTATTGGAATTAGTTCTTCTTGAAAGGTCTTGTAAAACTCGGCTGTATATCCATCTGGTCCTGGGCTTTTCTAGGTTGGTAATCTTTTGATGGCCTCTTCTATTTCCTCGCTTGATATCGGTCTGTTTAAGTTGTGTATATCTTCCTGACTCAATCTAGGCAGATCATATAACTTAAGGATTTATTGATGCCTTCACTATCTTCTATTTATTAGAGTATAAGGTTTCAAAATAATTTCTAATTGTCTTCTATATTTCTGTAGTGTCTGTTGTGATATTGCCTTTTTCATCCCATATACTAGTAATTTGAGTTCTCTCTCTTCTTCTCTTCATTAGCATGGCTAAGGGTCTGCCAATCTTATTTATTTTTTCAAAGAACCAACTTTTAGTTTTGTCAATTTTTTCAATTGTTTCTTTTGTTTCAATTTCATTGATTTCAGCTCTGATTTTAATTATTTATTGCCTTCTACTGCATTTGCTGCTGATTTGTTCTTCTTTTTATAGGGCTTTGAGATGTAGTTTGAGATCATTTATTTGTTGGCTTTTTCTTCTTTTAAGAAATGAACTCTATGCAATAAATGTTCCTCTTAGTATTGCTTTCATAGTGTCCCAGAGATATCAATATGTTGTGTCTGAGTTTTCATTTACCTCTAAGAATTTTTTAAATTTCCTTCTTGATGTCTTATGTAACCCATTGTTTATTCAGTAGCATATTGTTCATTCCCCATGTGTTGCAGGAATTTTTCTTCCTTATTTTATTGTTGGTTTCAAATTTCATTCCATTATGATCAGATAAAATGCATGATAGTATCTCT
The DNA here is from genome assembly GCF_047511675.1 of Marmota flaviventris. NCBI lineage: Eukaryota > Metazoa > Chordata > Mammalia > Rodentia > Sciuridae > Marmota > Marmota flaviventris. The sequence goes on along the minus strand of NW_027288296.1, from coordinate 2,547,673 downwards.
ACTTCTTTGTATTTGCTAAGAGTTGCCCTGTGACATAATATATGGTCTATTTTTGAGATGGATCCATGTGCTTCTTAGAAAAATGTGTATCTTCTTGATGTTGGTTGATATATTCTATATATGTCAATTAAGTATAAGTTATTAATTGTCTTGTTGAGTTCTATAGTTTCTTTATTCAACTTTTGTTTGGAAGATCTGTTCAGTGGTGAGACACTTGTGTTGGATTATTGTGTTGTGTTTTATTTGACTCTTGAACTTGAGAAAGGTTTCTTTGAGAACATAGCTGCACCATTGTTTGGGGGATATATATATATATATATATATATATATATATATATATATATATATATATATAAATGATTGTTATGTATTGTTGGTGTATGGTTCCCTAGATCTGTATGTAGTGTCCTTCTTTATCCCTATTTTATTTGATATGAGTATGGACATCCTTGCTTGCTTCTGAGGTCCATGTGAGTGGTATGATTTTTCCCAACCTTTCACCTTCAGTCTGTATATATCTTTTACTATCAAATGAGTCTCCTGTAGGCAGCATATTGTTGGATCTTTTTTTTTAATCCAGTCTACAAACTTATGTCTTTTGATTGGTGAGTTTAAGCCAATAACATTTAGGGTTACTATTGAGATATGGTTTGTATTTCTAGCCATATTTGTTTATTTTTGTTATTTAACTTGATATGTTTTTCCTCTTTGATTAGTTTTTCCTTTACTGTACTACTTCCCACTGTTGCTTTTCATTGTTATTTTTCATTTCCTCTTAATGAAATATTTTGCCAAGGATGTTTTGTAGTGCTGGTTTTCTACCTGCAAATTCTTTTAACTTTTGTTTATCATGGAAGGTTTTTATTTCATCTTCAAACCTGAAGCTTAATTTTGCTGGATACAAGATTCTTTGTTGGAACCCATTATCTTTCAGCATTTGAAATATGTTGGTCCAGGATCTTCTAGGTTTCAGAGTCTATGTTGAAAGATCATCCATTAACCTAGTTGGTTTACCTCTAAATGTAATCTGCTTCCTTTCCTTATGACTTTTAAAATTCTCTATTGTTGTGTATGTTGGGCATCTCCATTACAATGTGTCTTGGTGTGGATCTCTTGTGATTTTGCACATTTGGCATCCTGTAGGCTTCTAGGATTTGGATTTCTGTTTCATTCTTTATGTCTGGGAAGTTTTCTAATATTATTTCAGTGAACAGATTGCTCAATCCTTTGGTTTGGTCCTATATATCTTGCTGTATCCCATTAACTCTTAAATTTGGTCTCTTTATGCTATCCCACATTTCTTGGATGTTCTGCTCATCGTTTCTTACTAGTCTCGCTGTGCTGTCTACACTCTTTGTGATGATATACTTTGTCTTTGTTGTCTGATGTTCTATCTTCTAAGTGTTCTACTCTGCTGGTGATACTCTCATTTGAGTTTTTAATTTGGTTTATTTTTTCCTTCATTTCCAGGATTTCTGTGTTTTTTTTTTTTGTTTTGTTTTGTTTTGTTTTGTTTTGTTTTGTTTTGTTTTTGTATAACCTCTATCTCCCTGTACAGTTGATCTTTTGCTTCTTGGATTTATTTATATAAATCCACTGTCAAAGTGATCTTTCATTGTATTCATTTGCTGTCTAAAGTCTTTCTTGAGACTTTAGAACATCTGAACCATGTATATCCTGCAATATTTATCTAACATTCCTTCTGCTGCAGATATTACCTCTTCTAATGTTGAATGGCTCTGCATCATTTATGTTCCTTTCTTTCCTTGTCTTTTTATACTGCTCATGTTTCTTACCCAGCTCTGTGTGACTGTCGTTTTAATGTTTTTCCCCTATGTATTTATATTGCTCTTGTATAGTTCCAAAATCTCTCTGGTCAGCCACAGAACTGCACTGGTAGCCACACCCACTGATAGATGATGAGTAAGGTTTTCCAAGATGGATTCCGTCTGTTTCCTGCGTAGGGTGTTTGGTGAGGTGGGGGGTGCTGGGGTGACCTTGTGCTGTGTTCAGAGCTCAACTGGTGACCCACAAGCAAAGCCTCTGCATTCTGTGCCACCTTCCATCTGTACCAACCACACAGCAAGTGGGACGGCCTTCTATGTGTGCCAACCGCGCCGCCCTTTATTTTATTTTTATGTGGTTTCGGAGATTAAACCTAGTGCCTCACACATGCTAGGCAAGTGCCGTACCACTGAGATACAATCCTGGCCCCACAAAAAAACTTTTTTAAATGAACACATAATTATTGCAAGGAATTTTCTTTCTTTTGATTCATTACTTTTGGAAACAAAGTGACCCTCCTAGGTTAGACAACCAATAGCTAGTTTCATTAAAATTGCTATCAAATTGAGAACTCCAGCATTCAAACTGTATTTCTCAACACATTCCAGTACTTTAGAAATTTTAATGGAAATCATACATTTTTTCATGATAAGAGTCATATCTGAGCAAGACAAGCCACACTCTTACTCAGATTTGGAATTATTTAAGATGCTTGAAAACTGAGTAGCTTAAGTGTCTGGAACCAGACACTTAACTGTGTAGCTTAAGTGTCTGGAACCAGAACTGGGTTCAGAACTCAGTTCCACAATTTCTGGGTGAGCTTAGATAAAATAGATATTTTTCCCTATACTAGGTAGGTAAAATAGAAATTACCTAATAAGGTTTTTGGGAAGATTAAAGCAGATAATATGTAAAGCATCTGGTATAGATAATTCATTTTGATGACATAATAGGAAGTTTTAGAAGCTTTGGAAGAAAAATAATAACACAGAATCCTGGATGGTGAAAGGATTGTGAATCTTTCAGCTAATAACAAGATGTTTATCTGGACTGTGCAGAGCCTTGAGTACCTGGAGTTGGCTTAGGAGCTCTGAGAATTTGAGGCCCTGCCCAACACAACCAGGGAACTTCTTTCATCTGTGTTTGTAGTTATAGCAGTGCACTTACTATCAATAGAAGTATCCACTGCTATTGAAAAATAGGTTCATAACCATTGATTCAGAGAGGTTAAAATGTGTATCTGATGTAACCTGAATAGAGTTTGTCTATTGATGTCTTTTCACTCTTTTCTTATTCTCTGGGTGGAGATATTTACTTAGGGACCCTATAATCTTTCATTAAAAAGTGAAAAGGCAAAGGTTCCATCATAAATGGCATTTTTATGAATTCATAATACATTTGCATTACATTAAACATTTGTCCATATTAGTTACTGAGTTCTCACTCTGTCCCATTGAAGTTAACCAAATGACAACTAGCTTTGAAAAAGAATCCTGCATAATATGGTGATGGGAAGACAAAAAAAAATTACCTATGCCTCTGACTTGCCATACTGTGATAGGAGGAATTACTGTCACCTGTGAGGCACTAGACTTATTCTCAGAAAACATTTTCTGGAATCAATACTGAGGTCTTTAGCATAAACCAATTAATTTTGTTGTTATTGCTCACTCACCCAAGTTAGATATCAGACTTCACCAAGGGCAGGTCTGTATTTAGGCATTTATTTATTCTCCAAGGGGGTAGAAAACAGCTACACTGGCTATGGTTTCTAGAATTGGGGTAAGCAAGAGGATATGCATGATACTGTGTAACACACAACACTGTTGTCCCATTTGATCCACCTTTTTTCTTTCCTTCCATCTTTCCTTCTGTTCTTCCTTTGTTCCTTTCTTTCTTCCTACCTCTTTCCTCCTTCCTTACTTCCTCTTTTCTCCTTCCTTCCTACCTCTTTTCTCCTTCATTTCTATTTCTTTCCTCCTTCCTTCCTTCCAACCATTTTCTTCCTTCCTTCCTTCCTTCCTTCCTTCCTCCCTCCCTCCCTCCCTTCCTTCCTTCCTTCCTTCCTTCCTTCCTTCCTTCCTTCCTTCCTTCTTTCCTTCCTTCCTTCCTTCCTTCCCCTTGATGACTTCATCTGGCTTATACTCTAATAAGAACTTCTTAGGTTGGGGATGTAGCTTAGTAGTAGAATTCTTGCTTAGTTTTTGCAATGTTCTAGGTTCAATCCCTACCATTGCAAAAGTTCCCAAACTCAATGTTTATAATAACTTTTATTCTTTATCTTCCCCCACAGTTTTAGTGGCTGAAGCAAGGGCCTTATGTATGCTTATGTATGCTAGGTAAATACCCCTATCTCCAACATTATTCCTTTAAGTGACAGAATTCAAACCTAAGCAATCCACCTTCAGAATCCACCAGCCTAACCATGACTCTTTACTGCATTAAGTGTCATTTTGTAGAGAGAGAAAAAAAGTTGATTATAAGCCACAGGCTCGTGACTAGCCTAAACCAAAGGCTTTGTTGTATTATGCAGACAACCCTAAGGGAGTCACACAGGACTGGGGGTTCAGTCTCTGAAAATGAAGCACCTGTATCTCAGACAAAGCTCTATTTGTATATATTTCATTCAAGAACCTTGAGGAAAAGATGACTATTATAGACATAAATGCTTTCCTTTCCCTCCTAGCCACAAAGCATCTTTTATAAAAAAATGTTTTATTTGGAAATAATTTTAATCTTATACAAATGAATTGAAAAATAGCATAAAGCACACATAGATGGAGATTCTACTCAACACAATCTACAGCTAACATCTTACTCAATTTTCTTGATCATTTATAAACCCTTTCTTTCTCTCTCCCTGCATATGCAAACACATAATTTCTATGTAACATATGCACATATGCATGTATAATGTGTATGCAGTATGAAATATTTATAGCACATATACATAACCATGCATAACTATGTATATGCATAATAGTGTGTTTTTACTAAAGTGGTTGAGAACAAATTTTCTACATGGCCAAATGACATATTAAATGCATGGTATTTATTCACTTAAGAGATCTTGAGAAACAAAATATGAAAGTGAGTATTTTAAAATATGGATCTAAAATATGCCTGCCACATTTTAGTAATAATAATAATAATAATAATAATAATAATAATAATAATAATAATTCACAGGTATTGATACAATGATCAGCATCTCTAATGCTGAAAGGATGATGTTGAACTCCAAGAGTTCAAGTAGCTGCCCCACAGGACAAGCTCATCCTTGCCTTCTATTTGACTGACTTCAAAATACATGCTGCTCTCACTAAACCCAGTTGCCTCTCAATAAATATGTGCAAACCCATGAATTTTAAATGAGTTAATAAGCAAACACAATGCAATTTTTAGTAGCCTAACTGACCCATGTGCCTGAGTATGTGCATGTGTGCTTATATGTGTGGGGGTGGTGTCTGTGTATTTTTTTGCTTTCAATTTAATATTCCAAACTTGGATATGTTTAATCTTAAAAATTGGAAAGAATAGTACAATGCATATCTGTGAGTCACCACTTAGATCCAAAAGCTATTAATATTATATTATTTCTGGTGACATTAATTTAATAATATTATTTAATATACATGTTATGTGTAATATGCTTGATATTTTCTGATTTTTCACTGGGTTATTTGGGAAGAAATAAAACCTGAGTTTCTCATCTTGTTTTCTTGGACTTATATTCAAGAGTGACTGCCAGCTAACAGGTGTTTCTAAACTACGCAATACTATTATGGTAACAAAAAAGCTATAAGAGCATCTTAGTAAAAAGGAAAAGAATCACTGCAGCTAAATCCTGTTCAGGAAATGTTGCAAGTAGCATGGGCATTTGAATGATGGACATGACATTCAAATCATCCATTGGTAGGGGCCTAAGACTGGGACCACTTGAGGGAAGATTAACTTTGCCAACTTTGTTTCTGCTCTGAGGATTTGTTAGTTCATTTGTTCTGCAACATAAACAAGATTATAGATGTTGTATATAATCAACATCTATTGATTGTATACAACATAATATATAATATATTATACATGATTATATATAATCATGTATATTATACATGATTATATAAATTTATAGTACAATTCCAATCCTTGAGAACCTGAGACTACTGATGAAACATGTCAGTAAATAATGAAAGAAACAGTCCTCTGGTGATCCAACCAGTTGAATCAATCTAAAAGGAATAAACTGATAACATCCAGGAGACAGTGGGCATTTGCAGTAATTTTAATAAATGCCATATATGTGTATATCAACACTGCATGTAAATTAATATAATGATTACATTACATATGATATGAGATTTAATGTATTCTTCCTCACCTAATATTCTGTCAACACTTTCTCATGTAATTGAAATTCATTGGATATTTTATTTTTACTGACTGTGTAGTATTTCTTAGTATGAATTTATAATACTGATTTAATTGTTTCCCTTTCATGTATTTTACACCAAATTTGTCAGTGTCATACTCAGTTCATGAATGTAGCCAATTCCAAATTTGGCTGAAAATTCTTATATTGACAGCCAATGCATCAAATCAACATGTCCTGAGAAGAACAGAAAGCATGTAAAATTTCTCATAGTGACATGCAATGACTGTAACTGACACATGGAACTTGTATCTCATCTCCCATGGTAGCTATGGAAATTGAGGGTCAAACTAAGAAAGGCAAATGTCTAAGATTATGCAACTTGTCAATGGAATAAATGTGATTTACACCAAAGACTGTTGTACAACAATATCCACAGGGTGCCTTGTGTGTGTGTTTGTGTGTGTGTGTGTGTTTCTTGTTCTCACTGAGGAGATTTTAATGGGTAACTTGGTGTCATGATTGTTGTGGGAAAACCCACAATTCAGTCTTAGATTTCTTACCCCTGATATTTCAGTCCCACTGACTCCCACATGCAGGCAACACATGTATTCGCATATGCACATGCACATGAGAAGGGTGTGAGAATCTCATGGCTTATCTTTGGAAATGTCAGTGACTTTGAAGGGAAGCAACCAAAGTCTACTGTCTTGTGCTGTCCCTGTTGCTGTTGCCACAGCATGGTACTGTTGAAGCACAGGCAGACTGGCTGCCCAGTGCTGTCTCCTTTGTCCTCATAACTGGACACTCACCTGCCAACCTCAATATCCTCTCCCTAAGTGCCCTGTTGGCCTGGAAGTATGATATGATCCCTGATCCCTGATTGCTCTCTGGCTTAGCTCCTCCATTCAAATAGCTCTGTTCATGGGGCAGAGTCTCCAATATTCATTACACATGCAAGACACATAGGTCCTTGAGCTGCCTGACTCAAGTGTGCAGTCTATTGGGCTTTACATACCTGTGGTCTAAGCTTACCTCTCCTTGCTGGTAATGCAGCTTCTTGAGTTTACACTACTGGTGGGGTGACCTGCTAAAGGTAGCTCTATCTACATTTTTACTCCTTCAGTCAAAGACAAAAAGGTGTCTTTTTTGCTCTTGGCTGTGTGGAGGAGCTGGTTTACTAATCCAAAAGGAAGGGACGATGGAGATTACTCCTTCTAACACCACTCTCGGAAAAGGGATAAAGGGCTTTGTTTTTAAAGTCTGAGTCTTTTTTGTTGTTGTTTTTTCTCTCTCAGACAGGAGACAATTTTTTTCTTTGTGTCTCAAAATTCCAGGGCCTTCTTATAGGAAATCATATTTTGTTTTGGAGAGAAGGAAATGCTTTTCAGAGGTTAAAGAGAAAAGCAACTGATTCTCCAGTTATTTCTAACTGTAGAAGGAAGATGGAAGGTGAGGGTATTGTTACAGGCAGGTAGCATGTGAGTTCTAGCACAGTATTATGCCAGTACTCTGGCACGGAACACTGGTGCAGAGGCCTAAATGCTGTAGCTGGGGTGCTTGGTGCACGGACTCTTAAGCAGAGGAGGTGGCTTTCAAAGAAACTGGCTGACCTGAGGATATAGCTGGAAATGGTTCTGTTTGGTTGGGATTAGAAGGGCAGGTTGAAAGAATAGACTAAGAAGGAGCAGTAACACCCATGGGAGCTGTTACCCAGGTCTTCCTTTGTTAGAAATGGATCTTTGTAGAAAACCACTTTTGGGATTATGGAAGATACTCTGTTTCTTTGACTATGTAAGGGAGCATGGAAGAATCCCTGAGAGTTTAAGAACAGATTTAGTGCCAATCTGGCATTTGGATGCCAAATCAGATTAAACTTAATGGGGAGACATTAAGCCATGTGAGACTGCACCCAGATGTTGAGGAATACTCTATAGAATTACCCAAATACCTAGAGTTGTCCATCCAGCTTCACACTTTCCACTATGTGGTTCAGGTTCCACAGTTTTATAGAACCAAGTCTAATCTTTTCAACCTCAGGATCTCTGAGTCTCAGAGCTATACAGAAACCCTTTCCTGACTCAGGTCAGCTTCTTCTTCCATCTCCTTTGTAGGAGATATTTGTTCAAAAGAAATGTGTGCCTGGTTTTGTACACTAATCAAGTTTCATCCAGGTTTTACTATATGTATGTGTCATGTTTTGGCTATTGTATTGCAGGAACACAATTAGTCTTGTGGAATAGCAGCTCCATTCCTGATCTTCAATTTATAAATACCTTTTCCTTGACCATTGGTAGAATACTAGCAGCACTGATGTAAGGAATCATTTGGAAATAGCCTGCTACTCTATGCTCATGTGGAAATGCCAGGTCCTTTCCTATCTTCTCAACTCAACCTCTTCCACTCTACTCTGCCTTCTAAACCTAGCAGGAATATGTCTTGCTCGTTTATCCTAGGCTTCTTGGGAGTTGTTGTTGTTCTTTTTCTTCTTCTTCTCCTCCCCCCTCCTCCTCCTCCTCACCCTCCTTTTTCTTTGCAGATGGGATATTGCGGTTTTTCCCAGGTGGTCTTGAACTCTTGATCCACCTTCCTTAGCTTCCCAAGTAGCTGGGACTGCAGTCTTGCACCATAGTGCTTGGCTGGGGAGTTTCTTTTTATCTTTCATGGTGCATGATTCTTGTAGATACGATGGAGTCATGTTTTCTGGTCCTTTTACCATTTAAGTTTTATTTCTTATTTTATAACATAATCCCTCATTTATTTCATTGTCCTTCTCCTGTACAATATTTCTCAGTCCACATTCCCTCTGACTTGTACACTCTCTGTTTTGGAGCTTAGACATGGGGATGAAATCTGCCTAGATATATTTATTTATTTATTTATTTTGCTGGGTCTCTGGTTTTCAATTACTTTAGGAGAATAACAGCACTCCCAATTCATTTTGTTTGGCCTTATGATCTTTTGGACTTTTGATTTTGACTTCCTGTCTTTGTTCTTGCATGCTACCTGGATAATGCTTTAGTGGAGGCTAGTGTAATTAGTAGCCTCCCTTGTCAATGGTGCTCAGGGAAATAAAATCATATTCTATAAGAAGCATAATGGTATGGTGTTTGGACTCAAGCATTTAAGGACCTCTCTCATAGGGAGCTTTTAGCTCCTTGGCATCATCACAACATGGAGAGTTGTTCTCCAAGACTGAAAAGAGGCTGAGTAGAGCCCTGATTTTTTACCTTGAGTGTTCAGATTATTGGCAAGATTTGCAGTCTTGTACACCTCTGTTGTACCTTTCAAAATTGTCCAGAAGAAAGAAGTAAAAATCCCCGGGCATATCAAATGATGAACAAGAAATATACCAAAGAAAATACAGAACTGTCCAGCACAAATCATTGTTACTTCAGGGCATCATCACTAACTCATTGTTTTATTAGTATTTATAGAAGGCTACAATCATTCACTGCCTAAAATGTAGATTCAGTCATTCTCAATAGATCCTGAGGCATCTTAGTAGAATACTTCTTCTTGTCAGAATGGAATAATCCAAACCTATCAACCATGCTCAGTATCCCATCCTATCCCCTCCCTTGGAGAAGACTTGTTATTGATTACTTTCTCCCTTCTGTATCTTTGACCCTGTTTTTCCTGAGCTCTTTCCTGACAGCATTAAACATGTTACAGCCTCTTACAATATCTTAAAATCTATTATTTGCCAAATAATTTTCATAATCTTTTCTTATAACTAGACCACTGACCAGTGGCCTTCTGAGTGAAAAAAAAAAAAAACTGCTTATAACCTCAGAAATATTAACAAATTGAAGTGTAAAGATCATAATGCAATTCTGCAACCAAAGCTCATCTGCTCTTAAAACAAAATTAGGACTACTCCTCATATGCCTCAATAGCCTTTACTCCCATCATTCACAGAAGTCCAGACCTCTTCATGCATTTACTACCATCTAAAATCCTCTTACTGTTATTCTCTGTGAACCAGATATGTTTCAATTCTACAACTTCCCCCTATGTTTCTTTTACTATACCTTCTGGAATTTCTGCTTTATGATTGGCCAATAGCCTGATGTATTTGTCAACTTGGATTGCTATAAAAATACCATAGATTGGGTGGTATGAACAATGCACTTATATTTCTTACAGTTCTGGAGTCTGTGAATTCCAAGATAAAGGTGCTGATAGGTTGTTTTTTTATGTTTGTAGTGAGGTCTCTCTTCCTGGTATATCAATGGTGACTTCTTACTGTGTCTTCACACAATAGAGACAAAGTGAGCTCCAATCTCTTTCTCTTCTTACAATTACACTAGTTCCATCATGGAGTCTTACCCTTGTGATCCTATCTAAACCCAATTACTTCCCAAAAGACCCATTTGAAAATATTATAACATTAGGGGTTAGGCTTCAACCTAGGAATTTTAGGATTAGAAAATATTCAGTGTATAACATTGTGTTCTGCCCCCCATAACTGGGACTCTTGTATACAAAACTCATTCATTCCATCTAAATAGCCCTCAACTTCTTAATGCTCCAGAATTGACTCTAAAACATAATACTCAAAGTCTTATTGAAATATCAAAATCAGACATGGGTAATAATTGAGTTATAATAAAATCCATTGTTCCAACTGTAAAACTGTGAATCTAGATAAGATACATGATTCCAAATTACAATAGTGAGACAGCTAGAGGATAAACATTCCCATTTTAAAAGAGAAATAGGGAGTAGGTGTAGACTAGTCTCAAACAAGTCTCAAACTTAGCAAGGCAAATGCCATTACCTCTTAAGACTGGAGAATAATCCTCTTTGGTTTTATGTGCTGCCTTCTGGACCCAAGGGCACAGTGTTCTTTTCTTTTTTTATTTGTTCATTTTAGATATATATGACAGTAGAATATATTCTAACATATTCTACATACCTGGAATATAACTTCCCATTCTTGTGGTTGTACATGATATGGAATTACACTAGTTGTGTATTCATATTTGAATATAGGAAGGTTATGCCCAATTTATCCTACTGTCTTTCTAATTCCCATCTCCTCTCCATTCACTTCATTTCCCTTTGTCTAATCCAATGAATTTCTATTTTGGCACAGTGTTCTTATCTTTGGGACCCATGGGAACTGCTTTCTGGACTCTATAGCCATGCTAAATGAGGGTTGTGTTGCCATGACTTCTGGTGATCATGGTCTGGACTATTGAAAGTGGAACCTGCATTGTTCCCTCTTTTCTGCCACCCTTTTAAACCAAGGATTAAGTAGCCCTGGTGATTTTTATTTTCAGGCTCATTGTTCCCATGTTCGAGGAATAGTGTGTCAGTAGCCAGATAGCAATTGTGGCCTGGTCCTGGAGAACTTAAGAAGTTGACAGCCCTCCTTTGTTTCTTTCCATTGTTCCTGCATCCTCAACTCTCCTTTTGCCATTTTTTATTTACTTAGGACCTTTAACAGAAACATGGTGATCCTTAATGACACTGATTCCTCTGAAGCCTTCATTCCCTATCATCTGCCACATATTTGAAAGCAAGGTGGCGAAGTAGGTGTCTCCTTAATTCTCACCATCATACCAACACTTATGAACCAGTAGCTCACCACCTTCTTTTTCAAGATTTCATGCTCACAGTATCTGATTCCCCATCATGATATGATGAATCCCAGTAAGGGAAACAGATAGCAAATTCACAGGAGGAAAAATCAAATAATGTTTTAAAAAGAGAGTATTTGCAAAAATACATAAAGAGAAGGACATAAAGAGACCAGTAGGAATAGTGGAGAAAACTGGACTAGTTACAGTGATCCCCTCAAGGGAGCACTAGGGGATGAGTTGACATCAGATACCAGAACAAGAGACTCATAGTGAATTTGCTGCTTTAAAGTGATCAGTGACCTTCAGCCAAGGGACACAGCTTCATGCCGTCTGAGGAGTAAGTATGCAGACACTCCTCCTCCAATCTACTGAGAAGCTTACTACTGACTGGATCCTGCCAGAAACTACAGAATAAGGGATTCCCTTGAAGTATTCCAGAAGGAAGTCTTTGGGTGCCAGAGGATGCACAGAGCTGATTTGAGGGACACATAGACATGGTCCAGAACAATCATTCTCTTCTCTCCCTTACCACTGCAGTTGGCTGATCTCTTGTTCTCTTATTCTGTGAAAGCATTTTTTTGTCATAGCCTTAATCTTGTCCACACCTTGTAAATCCTTCTTAATAACCTCAGAATCTAGGTATGTATCCTACCCAATATGCTGGCCTCTTGGTTCTTTGACCATTATCTCTTTAATGGTCCCTTTCTTCACTCCCCACAAGGCTTACACACCCACAGTCCACCCTGGAACTTGTTACTGAAGGCAGCAATGGCTTCCATCTTTTTTTCCTAGCAGCTCATGGACTCAAATAATCTTACTGAAAAACATTTCTTCTTCGCACCATTAATCTTCTAAATAATCTACCTCAATGCATTTTCACTAACAGCCCCTTTTTTTGCTGACTTTTTGATAGCACAATTCAGAACCTAAGGCTGCTTATTATTATTTATCTCTTGAAGTTCGTATACCTTGTATTCTCCTTCTGTTTTTTTTTTTTTTTTTCATGGTGATATCTGATTCAGTAATGATTCAACCATCCAGCCACATGTTGTGAGCCTGCATGCAGATAGCAGAACACAGCAAAGGGCACAGCTGAACATAGCAAGGGGTATGTAATGCAGCCAGGCAGGCTGGTTTCACTTTAAGGACATTGTCTAATACTCAAAGGAGCTATCCAGTTCTGCCTGGCCACTAGTCTGAATTTCTCTTATGAGTTGCCTTCCTCACTCTCTAAATTAACTGTTTTGTATATTTTTGGTTTCCCCCAAACTTTTCATTCCCCCTTCCTGTACTTTCATCCCTACTAACATTTCACTTAAACATTGACATGATCAGTTTGAAATTTCTTCAGCCTTTCACTTCTAAATCCAGAAACCTACTTACGGCTAATCTCTTGTCTTTCTCTCCAGAAGAAAGTACATAATTTTCATAAAATTTACTGTCTCCACCCCTTCATTTGGCCTTCAGATCCCATCTCTTTTGGCCTTTTCCTGTCCTTTGATTAAATCTCCATCCTCCAGTTTTGCTTCTCTCTCTTTCAATTGGGACCATGCCTGCATATATATTTCTCTTTCAAACTCCAACTGAAGGTCCAAGAATCATTCTTTTGACTCCATCCTTCCTTCCAACATCACTTTCTTTCTTATATTACTTCTTTTGTCTTGGGTTATTATATTCTAGACTCTTATTTTCTCCCACCTTACTGGCAGTTTTTCCAAAAGCTTTTTTTCTGGAATCTTCTGCTCTATCCAATCCTCCCCTATTCAGGTATGAATTCCAGAACTTTCTTTTTCCTTCAGAGTTCTCATCCACTTTTTAAAATACCAACTATTTGCAATAAATTATCTTACCCCTACGATTATGCTCTTGCATGAGGATAAGAAGAAACAGAGACACATGGGAAGTCACATCTATGAGTCTGGCCTTCTGTCAACTTTCTAATATTCAGCCCTTTTCTATCTCCAAAACAGACCTTATGCATCATAATACTTCAACCAATTACCTTCCTAGAAAGTAGAATCTGCAGACTAACTGTTATGGCCCAGGGCAAAGACAGGTATCCCCTGCACAGCTCATTCCTCCTATTCTGCAGGCACTTGGTCATACTCTTTCTAGTAATCAGAAAACCACAAAAACAACATCATAAGCCCTCTCCAAACAGATATCAAGTCATCCACTTCCAATTTACATGATCTGGCACAGAAGATTAACTTGATTTGCTACCCTTGATATAGACAACTTCCCAAATTTAATAATGTTTTTACTAAACAATCTCCCTTAACTCCTTGATTTGGGGATCCCATTAAAATGATAAAACTCTTTTAAAAGTGAATCATTCCATGAAGCAGTTCTAATATCTGTATCTACAAAACACTCTTATATTTAGTTTTATGTTATAATTTTTCTCTGTATCTTTTCCTTCCTGAAGGCTTAAATGCCCAGCTTATTTATAAGAATCCATAGGCCTTTCCATCACATAAGTGGTATTAGTTGAGATATACTAGCCTTGCTCATCTTCCCCTAAACATTATAAATAATGGATCTATAAAACCTGAACTCTCTCTCTTGCTTTGTAGCATTCCTGGGAGAATTGTGATTCTCAAACTTCATGCAGAATAAGAGGAGTTGGAAGCAAAAGGTCCAATTGCTGGTTTTCTTTTAGGTTATCAAAACATTTCTCTAAATGGATTCTAGAAAACAACTTTATTTTTATTTCTCAGCCTGTGATCTTTACAAACACACAAGAAAACATTCTTGACAGCAATACTACTTCATGAGCTCATCAACTTCAGTACGAAGTCTAGGGACCAATTATGGAGCTCTGTTTCATACAGTAAATTCTTAATTCTCTCCATCTTGATTCAATTCCTCTTCACTCATATCATGGTCATGTTTTAAACATCTTGTTTTTCTAAATTATATATACCTGGATTGTTTGTATGCTTGATTTTTTAATCATTGGCCTCCTGTACTCTAAGCTCTTTATTTCTGAGAGTAAAAATGTTTGGAAATCCATGTGTTAGGATATTAGGGGCAATAAATCTCCCAGGAATAAATATGGTTTTTATTTTACATCATCTTTCTCTGAAGCCATGCCATGGAGATACCTATTTTCAAGTCTATTTTTTTTATCTAGTTTAAAAATAATTCCTTTAGTATCTTAATATAAAATTTGTATTGGCAATATGAAATTTCCTAAAACAATAAAAACGTAAACTATTCATGAATATTCTATTTTATATGATGTCTTGTTTAATAAATTAGAATTTATTTTTATTCCCTGTTTTTTTACTCAGCCTGCAAAAAAAGAAATACAGGGCTCACATTTTTCCTATGAAAAACAGTTGTGAAAGGTTCATTTGTCAAACATCTTTGGTATGAAAAAAGTTGGGAGATTTCTTTAGAAAGCATATGAAAGTGAAGGTATTAAGGATATGTAGGAAGAAGAGAATGCTATTAAGAGTACAGTATCATGGGCTGAAATGTAGCTCAGTGGTAGAGGAGGTACTCTGCTTATGCAAGTCCCTGGGTTTGATTCCTAGTACTGTGGGAAAAAAAGATTATGACAAAATATTTTATTTTTGTGTGATTTTGGTTCACTTTAATTTTTTTTTCTTTTTAAACAATTTAAGATAGTTGTACATATTTATGTGATTTAGTGTTGATAATCAGCACATATTTACAGTGTGCAATGATCAAATGAGAGTAATTAACTTTTTATCTACTTACATATGTATAATTTCTTTATAGTCTGAAACTTCAATCTCTTTTAATCCTGCAAAAATATTTGATAGATAGTTATAAACTAGTCTCACTAAATTAATATGATATCTTAGAACGTACCTATCTGTTCTTTGGTACTGGTTTCTGAGGCCCCTCTAGCTCTCCCCACCTTTTCTAAGCTCTACTAATATTATTCCATTCTCTTCTCTGAGATCAACATTTTTGGGTTCCACATGAGAGAACATGCAGCATTTGTCTTCATATGATTGAATTAGACTTAATATAATTTCCTTTACTTCTACCCATTTTGCTACAAATGACAAAAATGTCTTTCTTTTAGGGTCTAATAGTAGTATACATATACCACTGTTTTAGTCAGGTTTTTCATCACTGTCACCTGACAAGAACAATTATAGAAGAGGAAAAGTTTGTTTGGAACTCAGAGTTTCAGAGGTCTCAGTCCATAGATGGCTGGCTGTATTGCTTTGAGTCCAAGGTGAGGGAGAACATCATGGTAGAAGAGTGTGGTGAGGGAAGCAGCTTAGGACATGATCAGCACAACTCAGGGATAAGGACAAAATAGAAACCTCACAGGCATACCCCTAGAGACTACCTTTTTCAATCCACCCTGTACCTGCCTGCAGTTACCACCCAGTTAATCCATTCACATTGATTAATGCACTCATTATGTCAAAACCCAATTATTTCACCCCTATACTTTCTTTCACTGTTTCACACATGAGCTTTTGGGGTACACCTCATATTTAAACCAAAATAATCACATTTTCTTTATCTATTATCTGTTGATGGATACTTTGTTTGATTCCATACCTTGGCTACTTGTGAATACTGCAGCAATAAACACCAGAGTGCAGATACATTTTGATTGCTGATTTCATGTTCTTTGGATGTACAATCAGAAGTAGGATAGTTGGATCACATAGTGTTTTCTTAATAACCTCCACACTGTTCTCCATGGTGGCTGTACTAATTTACAGTCCCAATAACAGTGCATGAGAGTTTCTTTTCTTCATAACCTCAACAGTATTTATTTTTATTGTATTCATAATAGCCATTTTAAGTGCAGTGAGACGTATCTCATTGCAGTTTTGATTTGCATTTCCTTGATGGCTAGTAATGTTGAACATTTCATCAGAAACTTGTTAGTTGCTTGTATATAGGCCATCTCTTTATTCTGCTGATTATTTTTCATACACAAGATTTTTAGTTTGGTATAATTCCATTGTTTATTTTTGCTTTTTTCGCCTCTTCTTTGGGGGTCTAACAAAAAAACCATTGCCTATATGTCTCAAAGTGTTCTCTTTTAGTAGACTCATACTTTCCTACATTTAGGTATTTGATCCATTATGTGTATGTTTTTGCATATGATGTAGACAGAGGTCTACTTTCAATCTTCTATATATGGATATTGAGTTTTTCAATAATCTTTTATTGAAAGGCTGTCTTTTCTTCAATATGTGTTTTTGGTGCTTTGTTAACAATCCATTGGCAATAGAAAGTGGATTTTTTCCTGAGTTTTCTATTCTGCTCCATTCCTCTGTGTGGTTTTAAAGGCAGTACCATGATGTTTCTGTTACTCCAGTCCTCTAATGTGTGTTGAGAACAGGTATTGTGCTGCTTCCAGATTTCTTCTTTTTGCTCAAGATTGCCTGAACTATTTGGGAGGTTTTGTGGATCCATATACATTTTAGGATACTGTAGCAATAAACACCAGAGTGCAGATACATTTTGATTGCTTTTTGTTTGTTTGTGTGTTTCTTTGTTTGTTTGTAGTTCTTGTTTCTGTGAAGAATTCCATTGGTGTTTTGATGAGAAATGCCATTAAGAAATATTAATTTGGGGCTGGGGATGTGGCTCAAGCAGTAGCATGCTCACCTGGCATGCATGAAGCAGTGGGTTTGATCCTCAGCACCACATAAAAATAAAATAAAGATGTTGTTTCCACCAAAAACTAAAAAATAAATATTAAAATTTCTCTCTCTCTCTTAAAAAAAAAAAGAAATATTCATTTGTGTTTTTTACGTGGGTATCATCATTTTTCTTATTGGACTAAATAAACTATACCTTTGAGATTTTACACAGGGAAAAATAATCTTGGATTTTATACAGGTAAGGCTTTGGTATTTAATAACAGAAGAAATTTATATATGATTTTGGAAACAAATTAACTGTTTTCATTTTTAAGATATGACAAAAATATTTAATCTTTTCTATTTAAAAAATACTGAAATAAACAGTTGTTTATGAAATTATGCTTTCTGTGAATTACTTTCTTGACTGAAATTTCAATTTAGAGTAAAAAATAATTCCAAAGTAAAGAAAAAGTCAAGATTATGGTGGAGAAGAATAAGAAAAAAAGAAAGAAAGAAGGAAAGAAAGAAAGAAAGTAAAGAAAAGAAAAATTCAAGGTACTTTTTAAATATTCACTTATATATTTATTTATATATGCATTTATTTGTATGTAAAACTGAGACTCAAACCCAGTACCTCACACATGTGAAGCAAGTTCTCTCTCACTGAGCCAAAACCTCATCCCCCTCTTTTTTTAAAGTATTACATGAGGACAGAAGAAGAGAAATTTCTGTGAGCTTGAAAAATTTTAATAAAGGTAAATAGTCAATCCTCTTGCTAAAAGTTAGAGAATGAAATTCACATAAAACTGCAAGAAAATGTTTTGATTAATCCAAGGTTATAAGAAGAAAACAAGAAGCATTATAATATTTGAGTTGACAATGAATATGTGCTGGAAAGCTATGGTCAGGAAAGATGGTATAAACATATGAGTGTGTCTGTACAAACACACATACACAAATATATACATATATGTATATATATAAGTGTATATATATATATATATATATATATATATATATATATATATATAATTTATTTATTTATAATTTCTAATCCTATTCCTTAAGGGGTCAAGAAACAATGACCAACATAGCATTAACAAACGTTCATAGATCCCAGATTGTGATCTTAAAGACAATTTACAATTTTAACAAAGAGATTCTTGGAAAATTGACTGAGTATGGGAAATGCATATAATAACCCTGGATATTTTGATATTCTACATAACAAGAAAGCTATCAAAGACTTTTAGATTCATGTTAAAAAAGTTCAAAAGGCAAATAAAAAAGGTTTATACTGACAAAAGCTGGAAGAACTTGAGCTGTAATGAAGACAAAAATTACATTTGGAAACCTACCAAATGCATTTAAATCCATGAATTTCTATTTTCAATATTTTTTATCTCTCTGGATCAAATGAGAGAATATCAATAATTTATCCTCCTAGTCTACTTAACCTCTGTCCCTGGGTGATTAAATTGTAGATGAGGGAAAGTGTTTCCTTAAAAATTATTTCAGTTAATAAATAAAAACAAATTAATAGAATTGAAATATCATCATTTTGCAAGCCCCAGTGAATTAAAGGATCTAGGCATTGACTATCAAAGACTGTTTACATGAATAAAGAATAAAAAGATATAATGTGCCTCTTGATGAACAAATATACCACCCCTATAACTTTGCCAAAGTTGTTAATCTTGAGTTTAAACCAGCTGCCATTTTGAAAGAAAAGTAGAGGGACATTTTATCCTGAAGCACAAGTATGCCCTCAGCAAAATTCAGACTGACTGTGGGAAATAACAAGTCAAAAGTTTAGTTTCCTCAAATGAAGTAGTTATAAGAACAGAAAAAAAAAAGATTTAAAGAAATTTAAAGATGTCGCTTTTGAGAAATGGGAAGCTTAGACTGCTGTGTCTAGGGATAAAAACTAGTTTAAAAATACTATAGGGATAATGCAAGGAAGAGAGCCCTAAAAGCCATGAGGGTTTTTCTTTTGGAAGGAGAGAACTGTGGTTGGTATTGGATAACTTGGGGGCAACTGGAAAGGCTGGATGGAACTTTTGCTTGATTTGTGAAGTGTGTCATGGGATCATGAAAGGGAAAAGATCAGAAAAAAACTTGGCCAATTTGCAAGCAAGAATGAAAAAAGAGTTTATCAATTAAGAAACATAAGGGTTAAAAACAGAACAGCTTCTCAAATCTAGGATTGAAAGAGGAATTCTTTAAATATAACCTAACTTTATATCTCAAGGGACTAGGAAATAAAGAACAAAAAAAATTAGCATTAAAAAGTAAATAATAAGGATCAAAAGAGAAAATAGAGTCAAGAAAAACTATAGAAGAAAAATCAACAAAATGAAGAGATGGGTTTTTGAAAATGTAAAAAAAAAATAGACAAACATTTAGCTAAACTAAGGGGGGAAAAGAAGTCTCAAATAAATAAGATCAGAAATGAATGTCAAAGACTAATAAAATGGCCATAATTTAAGGATCAAATAAAGAGTATTGTACAGATAACAAGAATGCTGTCAAAGACTATTAGATTCATGTTAAAAGTGTGCAAAAGCCCATTAAAAAAGGTTTATGCTGGCAAAATCTGGAAGAACTTGAGCTGTAATGAAGACAGATAATATTGTCACAATGATTGTTAAATTTTCTGGAAAGATTAAGATTTTTTTTCCTGGTAAAATCTTTCAGTTGGACAAAGTGGCTCAAGGAAATCAGACTACATGTGTGGTTCTTCTGACAGTATGTGATGAACATGAGGTCCTTGCATTTATATTAGATGTGAGGTGTAAAACAAGAAAACTCAAAACAAAAGGGATTATAAGAGGCCAACATTTATGAGAGAATTTTGTCATACACAGAACTACTAGCTTAGAAAAAAAGAGACTGTAATTGATCTGTAAATAACCATGTAAGCTCTCAGAGTTCTACCAGAAAGAAGCTGCCTGAGAAAGCTCCTTAGTCCTCCTTGAGGGCATATTCTCCAGTGCTCTGTCATGTCATCATCATCTGTGACAGTGGAGAAGACAGGACTTCTTAGGGCATTGAAACAAGTGGGTAGGAGAGCAGTGATACAAAGAATCTCTATATTAGGTTCAGACATGGCTCTTGATCTGAAGACTTGGAAACTAGAAATAAGTTACCTGCTCTTCATGCTCCCAAAGGACAGTGGGGAAGAGCAAATCAGAACTCTGTTTTATGAAAGAACAAAATATGAGGCAAACAAAAGCCACTTAACAATAGCAATCCCAAAGTCCTTCTGAGTATGTCATATGGTCTCATGTTCCTGGATGCGATGTGCTCTCTCCTCTGGGTGGACCTTCATAGGACACTGCTCTTCTTAATAAAACAGAGTTCTGAGGTGCTCTTCCCCACTGTCTTTTGGGAGCATGAAGAGCAGATAATTTGTTTCTATTTTCCAAGTCTTCAGATCAAGAACCATGTCTGAACCTAATGTAGAGACTCTTTGTATTACTGTGGTCCTAGACTTGTATCACTGATCATTTAATGGATAGATGTGCTGGCCCTCTCCTCAGCACTATAGGGGAGAGGCTGGGTACACTCTGTGCTGAGAATAGAAAGTTTCTGACTATTAGACTTAGAGGTGGTCATGAGATTTTCATAAGTTAATGAAATGTGAGCAAAAGTGGTGTGTGATACTTCTAGCAAGAAAATTTAAAAGTGGTTTGTGCTTTTCTAAAGTTAGTGGAAATGTTTCAATACTCTGCAACAATATGTCCTCAATTGAAGACACAAGAAAAGAAATTATTTATAAAAAGATGTTGAAGGGCAATATAACATCATGAGCATCTAGAGAGAGTCTCCTAACCCTTTGGGGGCACTAGAAACATGGATTTCTTTAATCTGACCTAAGACTTGAGATAATCTGTCCACCCAATTGATCTGAAGCTTGGTTCAGTCATGCTGTTCTTAGAGAAGTCATTCAAAGTCCCATCCTTGGCTTTCTGGGGACTCTCTTATTGTTGCCCCATAGCTCTGGGATATTGTTGCTCAGCCTTTCAGATGCCACTTATAAACTACCAAGTCCTCCAGGAAAGAGAAAGTGCCATGTACAATGCTAAAGTTTCATCATTCAATGATTCTCAGACTAGCAATTTCTGATTTGTTATTTGTTAAAAGGAAGGCATTTTCAGAGGGACTGTTAGAAGAAATTATATGATCTTTCATTATCATTAGCTGAAGTCAAATTTTAATCTTTGTATTTCCAGGATGTCTTGGAGGCACTTAGTCTATTTTCAGGCCCTAACTACATTTGGTTTCCTTGATGATTATAATATGTTGCATTATTTACTCTGATTAAACTTTTCCAATCTGTTATGTTTTCCCTTTTTACTCTATGTGAAAACTGAGATTTCAAGTGTAGTTACATCAATCTGACTGAGCCTTGGTGGATTTTATACTTAATTTTATTGTTCTCTGTTCTTGGAAACATCTTCTAATATGTTAGATTTAAATAGAAAAAAAAAAGATAATTTACACAAAAATAAGCAAAAGATATATATTTTAAAAATGGAAATGGTTGACCTTATTTTAGGAGAATAGGATCACATACCACACAAATAATAAATGTGAAAACTGGAATGGAAAATTCAAAAGGTCACTGATAATATTCCAGAGAGTACTCAAAATAATGTTTATCTGAGTAACTTCCTGACTGCATCAATTTCGTCTTAATTTTTGAAAGAGAATAAGGAGTTTCTGATAATACTTTATTTAGCTGTGCATTACATAAAGAAATTACTATCTGTTATCATACAGTTATAGTCTTAATTTTAGTCTAGATTGCACAACACTTCTATAAGCCATTTCAGTTTGTACCTTAAGTCAGTAGTTCAAGGCCAGATGTCCTGATGTCAGAACCTCCAATGACATTGTAAGCATCTAATTGTCTATATTAAATTCTTAATTCACCTACAGCAATTTCTTTTTCCTTAGTCAAACACTGACTGATGAAGTGAATTTTTCCCTGTGAGTTTACTTTTATGTTTATTTAAAAGCCATGGCAGAAATCCAATCCTTTTCCTGCCGAGTTCAGTACTCTCTTCTTCAGGAATCTGTTCTCTATTTTATCTATGAGGTTGGAAAGAGTGTTGCCATATTCCTGTATCCATAACCACTTTTAATTAGCCTAGGACTGGTCAGCTGAATAAAGTGGTTCAGTCAAAGCATTTCTCTGGAATTTCTAGACTTGAATCTGGAGAAACAGTCTCAAACCTTCTCTGTTAGTAAAGCTATGAGATAAAAGAGGTTTCCAGTGACTGTTTATTTCTTACCCTGTAGAGGAAGCTGTTTTGATAGTATAGAGCTGACATCCCAAGGACAACAGAATAGTGGATAGAAGCCTCTTTTTCTTTCAGTCTTGAGGAAGCATTTTGATCTTTTCACATACAGTAGAATCAATAGTTATGTTTTTATCACTTGCATCCAAGAAAACTCTTCAATAAGAAAAAAAACAGTCTGTGTGAAACTGAAGCAAATGGCTAGTCTGCAGCATTCCAATATGGATTCAAGTGCTTTAGGAAAAGTAGTTTACAGTTATAGCAGTTACTACAGTGAGCAGTCAAAATATGAGTGCTAATACTGCAAATATAAGTTAGAAAGAATAGACATGCATTCCTTGCTGCTTATTCCATTGCATTTTTATTAAAAAATGCTTTGTGATTGAAGGTTGGTGAAATTTACTTGGTTATATTTGTATGGGTAATACATATGGCACAGTAAATTAGATCTGAAGTTACCCTCTTTTCAAATTTTGAAAACAGGATGGATGCAATAAAAAATGCAAACCAAAATTACCAAACTAGGGAAAAAAACAACGTTGGTATTTTCATGCAGCAGAAAGAGGATAAAAACTCCCAGCAGATGTGAAGGCTGAAGCCAAACTGAGGCACAGATGATTACAGGCAGCTGGGGTCTGGTTCTTGAGGAGTAACAGGGCTGGGGGCAAAGAGCTGGGATGAGACCTCTTATTTAGTTAAAGGACTCTGAACCACAGTTTGCTTTTTACAACCTGGGACCTAAGCAGTTATGAGCCTAGAGAGGAGAAAAGATAAAGACAAGTCTTCATGGCAGACACGATCTTGAAGATTTAATGCATGTTATTCTTAGTATCTCTCCATGTTATGAGTGGTTACATTGTGATAACTTCTTTTGTTCAACTGTGGTCATGGGTCAAGCTTGAAAGAGGTAACTACAGGGTGAGAGAGAATAAGAGAGGAGGGAACAAATTATGTAAACAATAACAAAATTTTCCTGTTTACTTCCATGAAGCCCAAATTCCAACTCACATTTAAATTAAATGCTAAGATCTGGCTTCCTAATAAAAGCAGCAATTACAATGTGAGTTTTATTCAATAATTTACATTAAATAACTTACTTCCTATAAAAATGTTATCAAGTCTTTAGAAAAAACATAGTTGCATCAAATATGAGCATGGAATCATAAACCAAAGTATTATAGTTTGGTTATAATATATCCTCCTTAAACTCATGTGTGAGACAGTACAAGACAGTAAATTTAGAGGCTCAGTGATTAGATTATGATAGCTGTACTCTAAACAGTGGATTAATCCATTTGCAGAATTAGCTGGATAGGATGTGAATAGAGGAGTTAGGTCACTAAGGATATGACTTTGGGGTTTATATTTTGTCTCTGATGAGCAGAGTTCTTCCTCTGCTTCCTGTCTTGAACTGGGTAGCCATCTTCCATATAGATCTGCTTCATGTTGGCCTAGAGTAATGGAGTTGGCTGACCATGGGCTGAATATCTGAAACTGTGAGCCAAAATAAACTTTTCCTCCTCTAAGTTGTTCTCATTGGGTCTTTTGGTTACAGTGATGAAAAGTTCCCTAAAACACAAAGATAAAAAAGACATCAATATTTCTGTATTACAATTTCCCCCAAATAGAGAGAATAGCAGAGAATTGATACCTGAAAAGATAAGTGTGAATTTTAGAATTAAAGATTGAATTCTGAACAGAATGCAGGATCAATAAAGATAAATTCATACATAAGCACATCTTAGTGAAAATGGAGTTCATCAAAGAGAAAGAGAATAATCTTAAGAATTACCACATGGTAGAAACAGATTATGTGCAAAGGAAAGACAGAAGTGAACAGCTTCTTATCAACAACAACACAGGTTAGAAAACAATGGAATCATATTTTCAAAGTACATAGAGAAAGAAGTATTGATCTAAATTTTATATTTAACCAAACTGTCACCCCAATGTGAGACAAAGCAAATACTATGATGGTTTTCCAACCATCATCACTCATGGAAAGTATTATTAGAGAATTAATTCATCAAGATTAAAAGTGAACTCAAATGGGAGATTTGAGATACAGAACACAAGGTTGAATACAGTAATTGATTAAATATATCAGAAAGTAAGTAAAAGTAACTACTGACTACCTAAGTAATCACAAATTTGTTAACTTAAAATTAAAATTCTTAAAATAATAACAAAATCAGGGAGGTGGAGAGCAATTTTCAGTGGGTCATTAAACTGTATTAAAAATTTTTGTTGTGGTAAGAAAGAGGAGATAAATACTCATTGATCATAAAATTTGTTAGAAAAATGTCACACTAAAAATTGAGTTGGCTATCTTCAGTATGCACTTTAGATACATATTTCACTTTGGGCTTCAAGATGATACCCATGGAGCCCACATTAGAAGGCAGGAGCCCACATTAGAAGATCAGTGGTAGACACAGCTCCTCTATCTCAGACCTGTCCCAGTTCTGGGACTCATATTCCAATCTTCCTGCAGATCTTGAGGGAGTGACACCTCTGCTATTGCTTCTGCTGAGGTTAACATTGTCCTAATGGCTTATCTACAAGCTGCTGCCTACATCTTTGTAAATAATCTTTTTTTTAATGAATACAATACCTTTATTTCATTTATTTATTTGTATGTGGTGCTGTGGATCGAACCCAGTACCTCACATGTGTGAGGCAAGCCCTCTACAGCTGAGCCACAGCTCCAGCCCCTGTACATATTTTTATTACTAAAATATCTTCAAATTCAGATGTCTAATTTGAGTGTGAGATAGATATATATATATATATATATATATATATATATATATATATATATATATATATATTTTTTTTTTTAATTTCAAACTATAAAAATAACAAAAAACTGCAACCTATGGCTCTGAAGCCTAGAGCAAAGACAGACAGAGAGAGAGAGAGAGAGAGAGAGAGAGAGAGAGAGAGAGAGAGAGAGAGAGAGAGAAAGAGAGAGAGATTCAGCATAGTGCTATAAAGTTCTAGCCAGAACCACTGGGCAAGAAAAGGAGATGAAAGGCACCTAGACTGGAAAAGAAGAAGATGAACATTCTCTATTTACAGAGAACATAATTTTATTTTTATAAAATTCTAAAGAATCCACAAAAAAATAATAAAAATCAATCAGTAAAGTTGCAGAATATAAAGTCAACACACAGAAGTCTGGATAATTTCTATACACTAATAGGAAATTGAAAGAGTTAACAACAAAGCAATCACATTTATAATGGCCACAAAAGAAAATACATAGAAATAAATTAAAGAAGGCAAAAGTCATCACACTGAAAATCATAAAACATTGGTAAAAGAAGCTGAAGAAGACAAATAAATTGAAACATATTCTGTATTCATGGATTAGAGAAATTACTAGTGTTAAAAATGTTTATACTGATCAAAGTATTTTACAGATTTAAAGAAAACCCTATCAAAATCCTGATGACATTTTCATGGAAATATTTTTTAAAAAATCTAAAATTAGTGCATATTCATAAAAGACCAATAATAGTGAAAATAATCTTGAAAAAAAATGAACAAAGCTGGAGGCATTAAACTACCTGACTTCAAAACATACTATAAAGCTCTAGGCACCCAAATAGCATGGTACTGGCACAAGAAAATAGATGATGAATTGACCAATAGAACAAAAGAGAGAGCTCAGAAATAAACCCAGGGACTTAGAGCCAACTTTTTTTTGACAAAGGTGGTAAGAACACTTAATGGAACAAGGACAATTTCTGCACTAAGAGGTGTTGGTACACCAGATATCACACAAAGAAGAATGCAATTGTATTTGCATCCTTATCTCACAAAAAAGATCCACTCAAAATAGGTTAAGACCTTAAACATAATACTTAAAATTATAAAACCGATAGCAGAAAACACTGTGGAAAATCTCCATGAAAATGGTTCAAGCAATGTGTTTTTTTTTTGTTGTTGTTGTTGTTATTATTTATTTTTTTATATAATCCCCAAGGCAAAGGTAATAAAATTTAAAAAATGGAAAAATGGAATTACAACAAACTAAAACTCTCTACAGGCGAGGAAACAATTAACAAAATGAACAGACAACCTATGGAATGAGAGAAGTTTGTCATTCTCACATCTGTTGATATAAAAATATATCCACATAACTTAATAGCAAGGATCTGAATAGATATTTCTCAAAAGAAGAGTCATAAGTGGCCAATAGGCATATGAAAAAATGCTCAACATGAGTCATTAGAGAAAATGCATTTTTAAACCACAATGAGATGTCACTTTTATTCTTGATAGTATACCTGTTATGGAGCAGATAACAAATGTTATAGAATATGTGGGGAAAAAATCTTTTGCATATCTTTGGTGTATAATGTAAATTAATATAGCCATTATGCAATCTGATCAAAATCCTAATAGCATTCCTCATAGAAATAGATAAGGCAATCATGAAATTTATCTGGAAGGCTAAGAGACCCAAAATAGCTAAAGCAATCCTTAGCATGAAGACTGAAGCAGGTGGCATCACTATACCAGACATTAAACTATATTACAGAGCAATAGTAACAAAAACAGTATGGTATTGGCACCATAATAGACTAGTAGAATAATGGTACAGAATAGAGGACACAGAGACTAACCAACAAAATTAAAATTATTTTATATTAGATAAAGGTGCCAAAAATATTCATTGGAGAAAAGATAGCATCTTCAATAAATGGTGATGGGAAAACTGGAAATTCATATGCAAAAAAACCAAAATTAAATCCCTATCTCTCAACATGCACAAAACTTAACTCAAAATGGATCAAGGACATAGGAATTAAACCAGAGACTCTGTGTCTAACAAAAGAAAAAGTAGGCCCTAATCTTCATCATGTGGAATTAGGCCCCAACTTCCTTAATAAGACTTCTATAGCACAAGAATTAAAACCAAGAATCAAAAAATGGGATGGAATCAAACTAAGAAGTTTTTTCTCAGCAAAAGGAACAATCTGTGAAGTTAACAGAGAGCCCACATTCTGGGAACAAATTTTTAATCTTCACACATTGGATAGAGCACTAATCTCTAAGGTATATAAAGAACTCAAAAAGCTAAGCACTGAAAAAACAAATAACCCAATCAACAAATGGGCCAAGGACCTGAGCAGACACTTCTCAGAAGAGGATATACAATCAACCAACAAATATATGAAAAATGCTCATCATCTCTAGCAATGAGAGAAATGCAAATCAAAACTATTCTAAAATATCATCTCACTCCAGTCAGAATGGCATCTATTATGAAGATAAACAAGACAAATAACAATAAGTGTTGGTGACGATGTGGGGGGAAAGGTACATTCATACATTGCTGGTGGGACTGCAAATTGGTACATCCAATATGAAAAGCAGTATGGAGATTTCTTGGAAATCTGGGAATGGAGCCACCATTTGACCCAGGTATCCCTTTCCTTGGACTATACCAAAAGGACTTTAAACAGTATACTATAGGGACACAGCCACATCAATGTTCATAGCAGCACAATTCACAATAGCTAAACTGTGGAGCAAACCTAGATGCTCTTTAGTGGATGAATGAATAACAAAAATGTGGCATATATACACAATGGAATTTTACTAAGCATTAAAAGAGAATAAAATCATGTCATTTGCACATAAATGGATGCAGTTGGAGAACATAATGCTAATCGAAGTTAGCCAATCCCCCCAAAACAAATGCTGAATGTTTTATATAATATAAGGAGGCTGATTCAGAGTGGGGTAGGGATGGGGAGCATGGGAGGATTAGATGAATTCTAGGTAGGGAAGATGGTGGGGGGGAAAGGGAGGGGGCAGAAGATTAGCAAGGGTAGTGAAATGTGATGGACATCATTATCCAAACTATATGTATGAAGACTCAAATTGGGTGTCAACATACTTTATATATAAATAGATATGAAAAATTGTGGTATATATGTGTAATAAGAATTGTAATGCCAAAAAATACAATGAAGTACATGCATAAAGGAATGAATTGTTGTAAACATCCTCTATATACGAAGATATGAAAAATTGTACTCTATATGTGTAATAAAAATTGTAATGCATTCCACTGTCATTTATTTTAAAAAAATAAAATCAACAAAGCTAAAAAAATATAGAATGAAAAATTTTCAACCAATTACAAAATAAGACTATCAAATGACCCAACAATCTGTTTCTTGGTTATATATCCAGAGGAAATCAAATCAGGATGTCTAAGCATCTGCACTCTTATGTTCACAAAGCCAAGATATGTAATCAATTTATTCTTTATCAAAGGATAAATGAATAAAGAAAATGTGGTATATGTAGACTATAGAAAACTATTAAGCTTTTAAAAAGAAGGCAATCAGAGGTCTGTTTGTGGCTCAGTGATAGAATGCTTGCCTAACATGTGAGGCACTGGGTTCAATCCTCAGCACCATATAAAAATAAGTAAATAAAATAAAGGTATTGTGTCCATCTGCACTATTTTTTTAAAAAAAGAAGTAAATTTATCCTTTATGACAACATAGATGAGGCTGGAAGACACTATACTAAGGGTAATAAGCTAGGCAAAAAATACCAGTTATTTCCTGATGTCTCTTATACAAGGGATCTAAGAAGTCTGGACTCAGAAGCAGAAAAGAGAATGATTGTTACCAGGAACTGGAAGGTAAGGGTTGGGGGATATTAGTCATGGGGTAGACAATTTTCATAAGAGATAGGGAGAAGGAATAGGTTCAAGAAGTCTATTGTGCAACATGTTGACTATAGTTAATAACAACATATTGCATTCTTGACAATTGGCAACAGTACATTTTAAATGATCTCAACACAAAAAATAAGAATGTGAATTATATACAATGATTATTTTGATTTAGTCATTCCATGATGTATACATTCCTGATAAATATGTATGTCTTTTGTCACTTAAAAATAAATAGTTGCAATAAAAGAGAACACAGACATTTTATGAATCCAATTGTAGGCAGGAAAAACATCATACATAAAAGGATAATAAAGACAAACAATGTGATGGAAATATTTCTAAATACATTAGTATTTCAATATATGTGCATATAAGAAATTACATAATCAAAACACCAAATCTGATAAACTAAAATAATCATAATAAAAAGCTAATTATATGCAAAAAAATACAGTCCTATTGCATACAGGATGAATGGACCTGAAATAAAACCATGGAGGGAGGCTGAAAATAAGAGAAATACAGTAAAAATATGAAGTATAAAAGTATCAACTTAACAAATACACCACTGTAGCCATTTTAATATGGAGAAAAACACTTCAGGCAAAAACCTTCATAAGGTAAAGTGAGAAGCTCAACAGTTATAAAAGAACAAGTTTCCAGGAAACTGTAAGTCATAAACCTGTGTGTATCTAATTATAGTTTGTTCTAGTACATGTTGCAGATTCATCTAAAGTGTGTATACTAAGAGGGTAACATACAATTTTCTCAAGTACACATAGACATTTACAGAACACCTGGGGAAACATTCTCTTCAAACTTCAGTTTTCTTTTCAGGAAAAAAATAGTATTCATAATATTATTGAAATTTTAAATAATTGATGGATATAAAGCACTTAGTACTGTTTCTGATGCATAGTAGGAATTAGTTATCATCATCACCATTCTTGTTAAACACAAAAAAACCTGGCCTACTTGTATATTCTCCCCTTTGAGCAAGATGTTTAAATATGCTCACATTTAAATATAAATAAAAATTGGAGACCAAAATACTTCTTAAAAAAGATCCATTCACATGAAGGTGCCTTTTCCACTAGAATTACTTTGCTTTATTGGTTTGATGAAATTTATCTTGCTATGTCAGGCATGATCATCTCCATTCTACTTCCAATGTGAACTCTGAGCAGGTATCAGATATTTACCAGGTAATTGTATTCAGCAAAAATTCCTTGGAAGGATAATTTATCCTGGACCACGGCTCTTCCTCAGGCTCTGTTTGCTCCTGTTTGTACATAGAAAGCCGATTCCCATGGCCAGCTGTGTTTCAAGAACCAACTATGCCAAGAATGGTTCTTTCTGTCTGAAGACTCAGTTTATTGCATTGGCTTCAGAATACAGATTTCAATATAGGTGCAAGATGCAGGAAAAAGGGGCATTTATTGCTGAATGGACATTAAGATACACACAAGGCTTGGGAGGGCTTTTCTTATTGTTTGTTTTTATTGTAGTTTTTTAAATTGAAATGTAACAAAATGTAGAGAATGCGTACATCACAATTGTTCAATGAATATTCAAAACATGCATATACCTGTGTAAGCAACATGCAAAGATAGGAAATTGAACATTCTAGCACC
The DNA here is from genome assembly GCF_047511675.1 of Marmota flaviventris. Lineage (NCBI taxonomy): Eukaryota > Metazoa > Chordata > Mammalia > Rodentia > Sciuridae > Marmota > Marmota flaviventris. The sequence continues at coordinate 2,516,682 of NW_027288296.1, read as the reverse complement.
CTCAGATTCCTTCTCATTACTTCCTCCAAATAAAATACTGTTATGGTTTGGATGTGAGTTATCCCCCAAAAAACATACTCTTCATAGTCTAGCCTAGCCAGAGCCCCGGCTTGGAAAATGGGAAGTGGGCATTTCATTCCTCAATAGGGCCCCTTGGGTCAGCTGCTGCCTCTGAAATTTCATGTTCAGGAATCAAAAGGCAATGTTTTGCTGCAAATAGTGGTCTTATTTCCCATATTGAAGAAAATAAAATGGAAACCTTATGGATTTTTAAATTTCAATTTCACTTTTTTCTCCCCAATTCTACTTGATATTTTGGTTCATGCTGCTGCTAATTTGATAAATATTATGTAAAGTCTGTCACAAAAGTATGTTAAGTAACTTTAAATCCAACATAATATCTTGCTCTGCATTGAGCACCATGACTTCCCATCATCCACAACCTGGATGTATTTTAAAATACTGGCTTAATTGAATAATGTCAGACTCAATTTACTAATGGAGTTTTAAAAGATACATCCAAACACTTGAGAATACCTATATACATCATTGCTTATTTTAAATGGTAAAGAACAGCACAAATATGCTAATTTGTTTCACAGTTTTACAAATATTATGTATTGATTAAAGAAAATGGTTATATTAAGGTTAAAATATATTTTTTACTGAATTTTTCTTCCAGGTTTTTACACACAATACATTTGTTAAATATATATATTATAATGGGTATGCCCAAATAGTTATTTAAGCATTTCTATTTTCACATTTATTTAGAATTTTAAAACTAAGCTAATACTCAGTAGCTGTTATGCTGAGACATTATACATATGTGTACATTCTTTTATTTATTTAATTCAGACAAGAAATAAAGTAAAAGCATATTATTTTCTGGATACCAATAATGTATTAACCCAAATCAATGTTTTAATTACAACATTTTAAATATTTTTTGCATCTTCATAGGCAGCAATTTAATTATGTACACTTAAATCTAAAGTATTATATATGTTCATGAGGATGTCTATTGACATGAAACAGGAATTCTTTTCTCATAATATTCAAAGTGTAAATTTAGCTGGAAATTAAAGAGTCAGGGCATGAGTAATCACATATATTTATATTAAGGTGTTATATTGAGCAAATTAAATCACCATAATTTTTGAACTCTGGAAACATATAATACAAAAACGTGTGCTATTTATTCTTTGGTATAAACTCTTTTTGAGTTGGCTTTTTTTTGCATTTTTTGTAACCTGTTAGAATATATGACACAGTTTTTAGACTGAAACTTTCACATTAATTTTGATAAATTTCTTTATAAACGCCATTTTAGGACAGAAAATTTCAATTTACAAGTCAAGAAATTATATAAGAGTTGAATTTAGTTTTACAAACCTCTTTTTTGAGGAAATATAATAAGTAAAACTAAATCATTTTTAGTCAATTCAAAACGCATTGTGCCACAGATTCATCTTAATTTTCTCCAAAAAGTAGCTTTCTGGAAGCCCAGACTAAAGTGCTATAGAAATGGTTAAATGTGAGGTAAAATGTGTCTACTGGATGGATGTTCTCATTAGCATTCCAGATTTTTAGGTATCAAGGAAACCATCACCAACTCAAAGCAAATTCTTTATCAGCAACGTGTCAGGCACCTGTAGTTGCTTAGAACTGCAGCAGAGAAAACACTGCATGTATATCTGGAATTAGTTTGGAAAACTGAATCCACTTTATGTTTTCTGATGTGAGTGTTTTAACATTGGAATTAGGTATTTATACCTGTTAGAAAAGTTTGGAAGTCAAAGTCAAGGGAACTATCATCTGTTATCTCAGAATGAAGCCCTAAAAAAGTGATGCTGTCAGAAAGTTGGTTGGGGAGCAGCTAGGATTCTTAGGAATTTCAGGCTACATCAACAAAATGAAGGTTATCAAGGAATACAGTGTAAATCCCATGAATGACCTGCAGCCATCCTCAGAGAGTGTTAGCCTCTTCTCTTCTGCCATCCAAGTCCTATTTGAGGGCATTTTAGAGCTAATCTTCAACCACACAGATAAATATTGTGGGGATTTTTTTTTGCTTTTTCAGGTGAGTATAGAACATGTGTTGGTGGTGTTGAGCTGAGAAAGTTCATCATACAGAGGAATGTTCCTCTTCTATTTAAGTGCACACTCAATAATGTAGTGCTTACAACACAGATATACATTTTTTTCAAAACAGTATCCAGAGAAAATAATACTTTGTATTCTGGAATATATGAATCTTTCCTTAAATTGAAGAACTCAGTGGATAAATTTCTCCAATAACATAAAATGATAGATCCAAAGTTGTCCTATTTCAATAGTCACAGAAATGAAGGAACCAGACTCTATGCACAGAAAACAGTACCATCTTAGAACATTTCAAATCACAGACAGTAATGACTTCCAATTGGGGGCACATTTCTCTAGGATAAACTATAACAAAAATTTGGGCTAGTGGAGAAAAAAAGAGTGTAGTTTGAGGTAGTCTGTGCCAAGATGTTTGTTTCACATTGAAATTTCAATCACTTTAAAGAAGTTGTTACACATTTATTAATAAGAGACACAGGATATAAAGGTGGAGAGACATTGATACAATGAGTTATTCTGCTCAACACCTCAAATTGCTTAGGACCAGACCTACTTGTGAATGGTTAACTCCCATCTGCCCTAGAAGATGCAAAGAAGGCTCCCCTGGATTCTTGCTCGTCAGGCAGGGAATTGGGGGCTTTACTGTCAGTTGCTGTAGTGTGGGATAAGATAACATTCATTTCAGTGAGAAATGAAGCCTTGTGGTATGGTGCCAAGAGAAGCTCATATTTTGGAGGACTCAAGGGACTTCATCTGCTTTTGCCTGTGTCTCTTGGCAGGTTCACTTTTCTAGCCTCATACTCTCTGAACGTAGTGTGGACAAAGAATGGGATTTTTCTTACATTATTTTGAGTATTGAGGGGGTCAAAATAGGTGTTAATTAATGTTTAGGTATTAAGCAAACCATCACCAACTCAGAGCAAATTCTTATCAGCAATGTGTTAGGTACCTATAATGGCTTAGAGCTGCAGCAGAGAAAACACTGCATGTATATCTGGAATTAGTTGGAAAACCTGAATCCTTCAACAATAGAGAAGGAATAATTGTGCAAACAAAGCTTTCATCTTTTAAAAAGAGATTTGCAGCATGAATTGGTCTGAGGTCTTTGTGTATAAATTGGTCTTTTTCTTTGTTGGGTCCTTTCAGGAACAACTCTCTCAATCACTTTCCTCTGTTGTCTCCTTCTGGTAATCAAAGCTTTATCACCAAGGTCATAAAGTCTACACAGTCATGGGTTACATCTGATGGGCAGGGAACAGGTCAGAGGAGGAGACAGGGGAAGGAATATCTGGTATCAGATGTATGCCTGGTGGTGAGCATAAGCATGTGCTTGCTAAAGGCAGCAAAAATATAAGTAGATGTCCCAGTGGATGGAAAGGAGAATGGTGGACAGGATAAAGCCATGGGTAATAGGTTATGGTCTTGTGCTCTTTATCATTTAAACAAATAACTCCAGTATGTGTGATTTTATTAATTAAAGTCTGGTCTATAAATGAGCAAAGAAGATAAACTGCTGTGACAAAGTCACACAAAAACACAAGGATCTGCTCTGGTCTGAATCCTTGTGTCCCCCAAAATTCTTATATTGAAACAGAATGCTCAATTTGATAGTAGGGAGAGGCAGCCCCTTTAGTAGGGTGGTTGAATCATAAGAGTAGAACCCTCATGGATGGGATTAGTGCCTTTATAAAGAGGCCCAAGGGAGCTCCTTGTTCTTTTTATCATGTTAGGGCTCAGCAAGAAGGTAGTGCTATGAGAAAACAGGCCCCCGCCAGACACCAGGCCTTATGACACATGGACCTTGGACTACTTGACCTCTACAACTGTGAGAAATAAATTTCTGTAGTTTTTGAGTTACTCTGTTTACAGAATTTTGTTACAGCAGTGCAGAGGAACCACGATAGGTTCATACAAGATTAAAGTTTATTACTTTTCATCTAACAGTGTAGAGGCAGGTAGGTAGTTCAGGATGGTGGAGGTGGCTCTGTCCAAAGTTCCAGGTTTCTTCTATCTTGCACTTCACTGTTCTTGGTGTGTGATCCTGTCCTTGCTGTCAAAGCTGCTCACACCATTATTTTGCTGTTTACAGGAAGAAGAGAAGAAAGAAATGGAAGGCTAACAACTTCCTTTGATGAATGTGATAAGGAAGTTGAACATATCACTTCTTCTCACATATCACTGGTCAGAATCTAGTCATATAACCAGACTTAATTATAATGGGGACTGGAAACTATGTTCTCCATCTAGATATGCACATGTCCTCTCAAAACTGTGGTGGGCTAAGGTTTTATTATTAAAATAAGAGAAACAGTGAAATGGAAGGGTAAAAATTGGAAACAAATTTTTAAAACATGGTAAGATAGTTTTAGAGGTTTTTGTTGAACTAACCTTATGAATGTTCCATATTCTATATTAAAATATAATGTATGTGACATGATAAAGGCAGTGGCATGCCTGGTAATGCCAGATATTTGTGAAGCTGAAGTGGGAGGATTTCAAGTTCAAAGCCAATCTCTGCAACTTAGTGAGATCCTGTCTCAAAATAAAAATGGCTGGGAGTGTGGCTCAGTGGTAAAGTGCACCTGGGTGCAATCCCTTGTATAAAAAATTACCATATCATGAACTTCTGTGCATTTTACTTACTTTTAGGTTTGTATATGATGATATACTAAATCCATGATAAACTAAAGGGAAGCTAACATTTTAAATGAATTTGATTATTAGCAGTGGGTTTATTTTACTTTAGCCTTATAAAAACAGTCAAAGTTTTTAACCAATGCTCTACAGATTCTACTGTAAATTCTTACAAGCTTTCCTTATTTTTATTAACAAGTGTTTTAAAACTTGCCTTTGTCTTTTATTAGTTTTTATTTTGTCATCTAGTGTTGATTTCAATGTAGCACAGCAAAGGGCAAGCAAACCTTTTAATATCTTGCAAAATGAAACTTAAATAATGGTCTGGATCATAGTCTCCCACCAATAAGTAGTGAAAGAATTCATGGCTTTCTGGAAGTCATTCTTCATTTTTATAGGGAACAAATTCACTCTCATAGTATAGAGAAGAGTGGGGGATTTGGAGTTCAACAAGAGATGGCTAAAGAAGAACTCTTTATATAGACTTAGCATATAAAAATATTAAATAATCACAGAATATCTCCCCAAATATTACTGCGCTTTTAAAATATTCTGGGGAACTCAGCAAGCTTATAGAGTCTAGTGAGTTTGGAAACCATTGATAGAGAGTTTTGTTTATGAAAATGATGATGAAGAGAATTTTTATTCAACAGATTCTTATGCATTTATCCAGTGATGATATATTTGGAAATTCTGGAAACCCCTAAATAACACCAGAGTGTTACAGAAGCAATACATGGAATCTGTCCATGATTTACATAAATAACATCATTTCCTATTATTTGGCAATACTATCTCACTTATTTTCTTTCAAAAAAGAAATCTAATCTTCATGTTAATTTCAAGTATGCTTCTTCCTATTAAAACATTTGATATTAAATTAATTTAATTTTAATTAAATTCCCTCCTTTTATTCCAAAGCTTTTTAGACTGCAATTAATCTTAGTAATTTATTCAATAAATTTAATATGATTTTTTTGACATCTAGAGGCCATCACTATTTAGCTTTCTCACTTTTATCTTCAATAAAACTTGTTTTAAATTCTTCTATTTTAACCAAAAATTAACTGGTTTTCCCCCAAAGTTCAGGGTATTTGATGCAAATTATAATGTCTGGAAATATCTTTTATTTATTGGAAAACTCAGAAAGTTGGGAAATTGTTTATTACATTTTTATTTTGTGGCGACTTGTAATTGAAAAGTTTATTATAAAAGCCAGCCTCTTCCATCACTGCATAAGTTGAGTATATTTATATAATCTACATAAATTTAAATATTCTTTTCTTGCTTATAAGATAGTTTGATTATACCATGCAGTTAAGACAGTAGATTTAATTTTTTAAACATTAACCTGGAGCTTCTAATGTATGTTTTAAAATTAGAGTTTAAATTATTGTGTCAATTTTCCTATTAAAATAGAATTAAGCTAGTGCAACTTTAACTCATTCACCTAAATGAGTGAGAGTGATCAATTTTACTTCTCCAAAATCCTCTGCTGATTTTTACTAATTTTAAGTAGTAGAAACACTGAAGTTTGTTATTGTATATTGCTTTTTTTCCCCCTAAATAAAATAAACCAACAGCTCTGTTCCAAATACTTTGGTTTTCTGAGTAAGTGGAAGCTGGGTAATATAGTGATGAAAGTAGCAAATGTGTCCATTTAGTTGGACAGGACTGTGGTGTGGGTGATATGTGCAGATGAGGAGTAAACAAAGGTGAGCTTAATGTTCAATCAAAGGGTGCAGAAATAAACAGCTTAATAGGATGTGATTGAAAAAGGTTTTTTTTTTTTTTTTACAAAATATATTTCAAGATATTGGGTTGTCTTTAGAAAAGGTGTAAACTTTCTCATGTGCATATACATGACCCTCCCTACAAAAAAGTTGTTTGCATCTAGATTTTAGTGACTGTACTTTTCATTGGCTGTTTCTAGAAATGCATATTTGTCATATTTTTCAAACAGCACCTTAAGTAGGATTCACATAACAAGAGTTCAAGGAACTTGGGTTTTCCTTAATGTTTGAGTTGTTTTACACACTCCTTTTGAAAATGAAAAAGTGGAGGTAATTTTGGCAGCGTGGAAAGTTATAAAACTGTCTTCCCCACCCCATGCATTTTCTAAGGTTTACTCATTATAATTGTTGACCTTCTTTTTCTGAATCCACCTTTAACAGAAAGCTGTTAGACTGGCTTCAATAACAAGCAGGCCCACTGGAGGCTGGAAGAGTAGGGAGAGGGTCATGTATGGGCTGAGGCTGGGGCTGAAACCAAGGCCGGCTGGTGGGAAGCCTTCAGGAGTGCCCAGGCTGAGACTGCAGTGACAGTGCCCTCCTGGGACTGGTTGAAGTGCCTAACTGTTGATGGGTCTGAGAGCATGTGGCTACATAGTGAAAAGCCTGTCTTCAACTCCTTCTCCTCCATCTAATGCCTTCCAAGGCTGGAGGGGGAATACACAGGGGAGATTTTCCTCAAGCTCATGGTGGATGGAAACTGGAAGAGTGAGAGGAAGGAGGAAGGGTATTTGTGGAGCTCTCTACCTACTAAGAGACTGACCGGGGGAGAGGTCACCTATATTTGCATCTTTTCTCTCTAGTGATGGAGAACTGCAGGTTCAATCCTATCCCACTGAGCACTGTTGATTGATTATATTTACACACACACACACACATACAAGTCATGGGAGAAGGGAGACTCTGCCTTCAGCTGTCAGACTCAGTCCTGGAGGTGGTATTGATGTGTTAGTGTGTGTGGTGGTTATTTTTTTTTTTCTTTTTTCCTTTTCCTTTCTTCCTTTTCTTCACTCCCCCACGCCACCTCTCCTAGAGGCTACACAATGGCAATCTTCTCTCAGTAAGATGCATCCTGCTTTGTTTTCTGTAGATCCACCCATCCTCATAATGTTCAAGTTAAAGGCTATGGTTTTCCCTTTGGGGACCTTTTGTGTATTACTGCTCTCTCTGATTAGTGTTGGTCTTAGTTAGGATTTCTTTGCCTTTTTGTTTGGCTTCATACTGAAAAAGGATTCCCCCCACCCCAACATTTTGTTAATAATCCAGTGGTGATCAACTGGGGATAAATAATTCACCCTGGCATAGAAAAAAACAATCACTTAGAAGTCTCAAAGAAATATACCATATGAGGGAAAAACAAAACTGGGAGAAGATCCAGAATATTATCATTTTTCCTATGGTAAAACCAGTGTGCCTCTTCAGGAGAAATGATTTCAAATTATTATTATTAAACCACAAGGATCTCTTTTCTCAGGGTGTAGAAGCTGCTGAACTGCTTTTCACCCAATTCAATGTGGTTTCTTTGGAAAATTTTCAGCAGAGGAACGCATATGCTGCAGTGTCTTAGTGGAAAGAGTCTTAATAAAAACAAGAACCCAACTTGTAAACAAAATATGCATCATGTTATGTTTTTTTCTCATAATAACCTGTCTGTTGCTAATCGAGCTATATCTGCAGTTCTGCACTGTAGGAAGGCAGGGATACATACAAGGAATCAGGACACTGTTGCATATAGAGGTACTGCAAGAATAAACGAGTAGCAGCTGGAACCACGTCTGTGAACCAAAGACCATTATCAGCTGTGACACAATCCATCACAAGGAGGGCAGAGGAAACTTTTTTTTTCCCTAAATGTATTTGGTCGCCTATGCTTGGTCAAATATTGAAGGGCTATGATTTAAGGTTGTGTCCAAGGTTGGCAGGAGCTAAAGCGGCAAGCTCTCCTGTATTTATGCTGCAGGTTCGGGGACATTGTGCTACATTTTCTGATTAGCTCGCACAATATTCGCCACCAGGATCACCTTTACCAATGTAAGAGAGGCCCTCTCCCTCGCGGGCCCACTCTTCCATCAGTCCCCTCCTTCCTCCCCTGTGTAGCTCTTGGTGCCCAAGTATTATAACTCAGCCCCTCTCTCTGCTTCTGACACATCCTACCACTGGGAATACTTGAGCAGGGCTTATGCCTGAAGGGAACCCCGGGCAGAGAAGATAAACCCAGGCCCTCTATAGTATATCATTTAAATCTCCTCTTTAGAAAGCATTGTCAAACCCTGCGTCTGGGTCCCACAGGGGATAAGCTGAGTAGAGTCCTGCTTTAAATCTCCTGGTGATCATGCGCTGGGATTCTAAAGGGCTCCCACAGGGAAACTTGCAGTACATTTTGTAAGAAATGCAAATGCAGGTGACTTGGGGAGTAGGCTCCCAGGTGTTCACTTCCCTGCCTCTCTGTCTGAAGCCTGTGGGGGAGCACAGGTTGTGGGGCAGCAACCAAGGGTGGCCAGGCAGGCCGGCTGTGAGGTGGGAACCATTAGGGCAAGGAGACTGGGTGCCCCTTTCCCAGAAGAGCGCCTGTCTGCAGCCAGGGTTGTGGAGAGTCCCCTACTGGGTTCAGGATGGGGAAAGACCTAGGCCCTATGTTTGTGTCTGGAGCTGTGTGGGGAGGAGGAGGCGGGACCTGCCGTCCTGCAGTGGCAGCACAGGCGCTGGATGCTCTGGAAGTAGATCATGGATCTCTTCTGCTACCCTGACACCCCAAGCTCAGCCAGGGGCCGCGCTGGTACCCTGGACCCACTTGGCTGGGCAGAAACTTGCTGCCCGCTCCCAGCCTCTGAACCTCTGAACTTTGCAAATGCATCTTACCTGGGATGGCACACTCTGAGGAGGCTGCCACGCGAGAGCCCAGGAGGAAACCAAGGTGTGGGTGGGCGGGGAGGGAGGCAGTGGGTGTGGAGGCTGAGTACCCTTTAAGGCTACCACTTCTTCAGCAAGAGGGAAACAGAACTTTTAGAAGGTCCAAGAGGGACAAAGCTCATGTGCTCAGGCTTAAGAGGTTGCCCAAAGCTAAGGTGCTGAGGTGTTAGTGGAGATTTTGAGACCTGTCTTTGCCTGCCAGGTGTGCTCTTTGGTGCAGCATATTTATGTCTCTGTCCTGGAACTTTGGTCCTTGTGCTCCAGCTCTATCCTCTGTCTAACCACCCTCCCACCCCCACCCTTATGCCCTTCTTTAGCCTAACTTCTCAACCTTTAGAAGCTCTGTAATAGTATTGCCACCCTGAGAATTGCCCAGAGGAAAAGCGCTGTTCACCTCTCCATGTGCATTGCTATTTCAGCTAGGAGGAGACCCCCTAACCTTCAGAACTCTAGGGACACTTGCTGATGCTTGGTTCCAGCAAAACCAACCCACATATGCAACACTGTTTCACAAAACTTCCCAAAGTGGGGCAGGCCCAGGGCTGCAGTTGGGAGGGGAGGGGCTCCTGCTTCACACCTTAAGGATCCTGGTTTCTGAAGCTTTCTCATGTTCTTCTGTGAAAAGATTTAGCTGTCTTCCCAGAAAGGACTTCCTTTGTAAAAGCATTATTGTTTAGATTTGGTCACTTGTCTAAGGACCTTGAAGTTAGTCCTTTGATAGTACCTGAGAGTGGGAAATAATTCCCTAAGAGCAATGTTTCTTTGTAGGCCTTTCTGTTTCTTTTGTACATGATTTTATGAAAACACTAATTTACCCCTACACACTTTTTTATTGCACGCCCCCTACCCCACCCACTTCCATCTCTCTGTAATAAACCCCCCTCCCCTTCCTTCTCAGGCATTTTGGGAAGTGTTAAAAAATGATAGCTTATTTTTAGAGCAATTTAATTTGCAGCTTATGAATACTAATGCACTTTTATATGAAGTGATGGGTTAACTCAGCTGTGCCTTACAACATCACCAATCTGGTAGTTTAGTATTAGATTGCCAGTGATTTGAGGTCCAACATGGGGGTTGGTAGGATTTTGTGCATGAGTCAGTGGCAAGGAGGATAGGCATGAAAATGATGTCCTTGACCTAGTTCTGCTAAGTACTTGAAAACATACCACAAACTCGTGGCTCTGAGTTTTTCTTTTTCTGAGCTCAGTCTTTTTTTCTGCCATGTAACTGCAATGGAACCTGCAGTGCTTGGTAGTACCAATTTGCACTTTCTATTTCATGTTTGTTTTTGTACACTTCAGCTCTGCTTTTGTCTTTCACTAAGCTGTTTCAGGCACCAAAGTTACTCAAGGCATCTGGTATACCACTGTTAGTCACTTAGACATGCATTGTTTTTTAATGCTACTTACTTTATACTATTGCTGCCATGGAATTTTAAAGTAAAAAAAATATGGAGCTAGGGAAATAGAATTAATAATCACTTTTTACTCAGCTTGCTTTCTCATTCTGGGTTCTGTAGAATAGGGTGAACCACAAATGGACTACAGCTTCTGCATTTCAATACACTAAATATGTGGCAAATGAAGACAAAAAATTCAGACTGGATGCTATAAGACCAAACAGGTGTAAGGTTCTTCTTCTAACATGTTTGGCTTTGGGAGTGGGGATCACTTAAATAGCAATTGGGAAGGAAAGGGAGAGCTCCTTTGTTGAGTGGTTTGCACTATGGTTTAGGAGCAGGGTTAACTGAAACAAAAACTGTTTTTATCTACAAAACATACAGCTGATCAGAACTGAATATAGGACAAATTTTCTACATTTTTAGGTGATCTTTCAAAATCAGTTCTCTTTTCTAATTTACCCATTAATTACTGGGGATTCAAGCTAACCCTTTTATCATTAAAATATTTATTCATAAAACTTTTTACAGTTGTGCTGTTCTAGCTACAAAGAGCTTATACTTTTCTAGGACATAATTTCACCTTGGTTAAGCAAGAATTCATTAAAAAAGCTATAAATAACCCTTAAATATTTAGCCATGAATAGAAGGTGAACTCGCATTGATGGCTTATTTTATGACAAATGCAGAATGCCTTTTAAAAGCTACATTTTAGCATACATCAAGCTAGTTATTAACACTTGCAGTATAATTTTCAATGTTAGACTAAATTTTTCTTTAAGAAATGTTACTACAAAGTAACAAAGTAACTACGTTATCTGGTTATTTAGTAGTCATAAAGAAGGCCTAAAGAATGAAAATGTTGGAAAGATTAAAACCTAAGAAAAATTTTATTTGAAAAATTAATTCATTCCTTTTTTTAAAACATTGAGACAAACTTTTCTTTTCTCCCAAAGGTAATCCCAGTGAAAATTATACAGAAGAGGAAGAAGTAGTTCCTATGGAATTGTAAGAATTCAATAATCTGTTGTGTGGTATATACACATATGAATCAAAGACATTTCCATATTCAGTTCTAAATTATAAAGTTTGCAACATTTTACAGACAAAGTTTCATAAAATTTTTAATTGAAAAAAATGCTTTACAAAATATCATTCTTCCAGTCAAAGAAACTTTCCCAAGGGGTATGTGTAGCTTTCTGTCTGAAAGATTACAGTATGACATTCAAAGGAAAGAAGTTTTTGTGTATTTGTTTTTCTTTCTTTCTTTTAAAATGCCACCTAGCTTATGAAACCTATGAGGAAAGTAGATTTTTTAAAAAGTGCCTTTAAAATGCAAAAGCAAGTCATATAATTGTTGAAGCATTTGATATCTTAAAAGATTCTTTTAAATGGTCCATATGGTACACACAATATCACAGCTGGTGCAAAACTGCTTGTATTTAGTTTAAAACACAAAAGCAATGTGTACAAACTGTGTTCTTTGAAAAATTATTCAAAATTGTAAGGCCAACTTAGTAGTAAGAGAATTCACAAAACAAGCTGAATATTACTGTATTCCAACATTTACTTTGATTTTTGTAATATCACTGATAAGAATAAGAGAGCTTGCTACCAAACTAATTCAAAACACCTTATTTCAAACTACATGTAACATATTTTGCTTATACATTCTAAAAATTCACAACTAGATTTTAGGATGTAAACTCACATTAACTAGTTTTTCTGTTGAAATATGGCAGCTTTGAACTTTGAAACCCTTTTGGCAGTTTCTTCTGATATTTCTGACAGAAATTCTTTTTGTTCCAGAATGGTGAGTAGTACAGGATGATCAATGACTGGGTGTGGTGTTAAAGAGGATAAAAATTCTTTTTCTATTACAGTTCCAGAAAAAGCCTCAGATGCTCTTGATAATGGCAAAAGTTTATTGCCGCAGTCTGGCTGGGCACAAATCACCAGCCACTCAAGCAGGAATAAACTTTATTTCCAAACTCTCCAGAACACCATGCATGCGGCCTTCCCCAGGGACACACCACCCACCAACTGGAAATCCCTCCTCCAGCACTTCCCCTACCAAGGAGAACTCCCCAGGAATCCCCGGGAGAACTCCAAATCAGCCCCAGTGCCTGAGGCTGACAGCAGGGGTCTAATATACATTTGAATACACAGCTTAACATAACCATCATCATCTCAGTGGCTTGCTGGCATCACCTCTCAACCACTCCATTCTGGCAAAAAATGCCATGCATCATTCAGACTAGGATATGGCTCTCAGCAGTTTATTTTGATGATTTTCTTGTTGTGATTCTTCTTCTAAAATGCTTTCACTGGTGTCACTGCAATTGACTTCTTCACAGCTAATACTCCTCAAAACTCCCTCCTATCATCAAATTCAGCATCACTACTTTCACTGATATCACTACAAACATTATTTTCTCTGCTTTGAGACTTCAGAATAGATTTACAAGGACCATATTCTCCATTCACAACATCAACAAAGACTCTGTAAATGTCAGCAGGAGTCCTGATTGTAGGCAGCTCTTGACCATAATGACCACTCTTCCAGAGTTGTTCTTTCCTTTAAGTTTGACTTCTTCTTTCTTTTCACTGAATTTAAAGTGGTATTTTTTTTCTAGTATTTATCCAAACCCTCTTAGGTTCAACAGTATAAGGAAAATATACTTGAACCATTACTGAAGAGTTCAACTGACTAGTCACTTGTCCATTGAATTGTTCTGAATGTGTAACATCCTAATGATAACTACTAGGGGTAAGTAGTTTGTTTCTTCATTCACATTTGAGTTTTGATCTTCCTTCTCCACTTCAGAAGAGGCTGTGTCTTCTCCATTTGCAGTCACAGTATCCGGCTTACTATCAAGTTCACCCAGCAATTCCTCTTGCCTCTCTAGTTCTTCAAGTCGAGCCCACAGTTTCTTATCAGCAAGCAAATCCTCAGATTTTACTTCATTTGCAAAAGTTGCTTAAAAAATGTTTGAAGTTTTTGTTTGGAATGAGGTTTTTGAGCAATTCGTTGTTTGGCTTTAAACTCAAAGTCACTTTTAATTTCAACAATATCACCTGCAGCATCGCTCATTTTCTGCAAATCTTCTGTGAATTTAACTCTGGATTCAAAAATTTTCCATCACTTTTTTTAAACCATCTATTGTTTTTCTTACATCTTTTCCTGTTCCTCACAGAGTCACACCACCTCCGGGGCACGCAACAGCGCCAAGGCGGAAGCGTGTGTCACAAACTTCGACTCATTTCAGAGTCAGAGGAGGCCTCCGTGAATGGGGCACCGGTTTATGGAGGCGGCCTGGCCGGCTGCTGCCCAGAGTCCTCCTGCTTGCCTTCATGCACTGCTCGCCCGCTGCTGAGGAGGCCATGCTTGTCTTCGCCGCTGCCGCGGGGCCGCTGCTCGCGTCTGTGCTGGAGGCTCTAGGCTTCTCGCTCTCGCCGCAGCTGCAGGCTCGGAGCAGCAGGCCCACAGCCAGGGCGGAAGGCTGACTCTTAGGTGGCAGAGCCCAGCCAAATGTCCCGTGGCGGCTGAGCCTCCTCTGCGGTTCTCCTCTGCTTTTCTTTTCAGCAAAAGCTGAATGCATAGTTCTTTTCTATTTTGCAATCCTGGCTCTTAAGATGGTCACTGGGATCCTCCTTGTGGTTCGTTTTGTTCTTGAGGGGACAGCACCTAGAGGACATATTTTCATTTCTCTCTCTCTCTCTCTCTCTCTCTCTCTCTCTCTCTCTCTCTCTCTCTCTCTCTCAATTATAATATCACTCTCTTTATGGAAATTATAATTAATTCTATATTCATTTAGTGAGAAATAGTATATTAATTATATGGCATTGTCCCATCAGTCAACTTAGTATATTCCTCCATTTAGCCTTTAGTCACCCCCCCCATCATTTCATTCTTTCCAAGTTTTAAAAACACTCATCTGCAAACTTAAGCTTGCCCTGCTCTTCCAAACACTACACCATGTGTTTCTCTTCCTCCTTTTGAAGCCACTTTAGAAGGTGGTGGTGCTGGGCCACCGTAGGCTCAGATGCCTGGAGTTTCTGTCAAGGACAGAAAAGTTTGGCAGAAGCCATGGCTTTGGAAAGAGAACTATATCATGATTTGTTTTTTGCAAAGCCTTAAGCTAGCCATTTGTCAGTAATGCATCCCCCCTCCTTGAAACATAATAAATCCTGTCCTGACTTTATACTGAAGAACTGAGGAAACTTAATGGCAAGTCAGAAACTTAGACACATTTCTAGGTTAAACATCAAGTCCTCAGTTTTAGGAGAGTTGCCCTGGATAAAGAATTCATTTATCTTAACTTCAAATCTTAAAATTCTTAGGAATGGAGAAAATGCTTTACAATAAAGATAACTCACAACTATTTTTAGTGATTCTTTACAATTCCTTTCTCAATAGCTGGTGGTTTTGTACAAAATAGTTTCCTCTGTTTGAGGAGTCAAGCAGTGCATTACAAGCTAAGTTTTCAGATTAACTATTTAGAACTGGCAAGAAGAAAAGGAAGTGTGAACTTCATTGAATTTACATATGTGAGTGTATGCATCGCTTTTTTAGGTATCAATGAATGTAGTTGTAATTAAAATCCCCCCCCCAACATCCCTCTGCACAGAGTGGCTCACTGAAGCATGTGTAACCCTTTTGGTAATACACTCTTAGCATAGCTTGAGAGGGATTTTTGTCTCTATTCTTTCCACTTCCTGTGTGCAGCAAATGCTGTACTGTTTTTGTACTCTAATACATAAGAAAGGTAAAAAAAAGAGGGCTTAAATACTAAAATAGAAACAATACCCCTTAATTATAATATTTTTTGAAACAGTCACTTAAAATCTGAAAACTCATTTTCTTAAGTTATATTACTATTGTGCAACAGGTGTTGTAATTGTTAAGCAAAGAAATTAAACCCTCAGTAGTCATTATTATTCTTCTTCAACTTTTTTTTTGAGGCAGATTAAAATCGTGAACCCAGTATGCTTGAATATTCTCCATGCTCTTAAATTATTTGTTTTCTGGGAATTTTTATTTTTTATTAACTTAATATTTTTTTCTGTTACACTAAAAATATTATCCCACTAATGGCAGTTAAGGAAATAAAATTTCTTACATCTCAGACATATAATAACAGATATGAAATAGAGATAATACTTTAAAATATTTCTTTATTTATCTGATACAAAAAAGCATATAAATTATACAATTTTATGAGATTCCATGTGAAGCTTTTATATATGTATACATGTATAATGATATAGGAAATATTTTTGTGGAATGATATTAAATATGAGAAATATATTACAGATGCAGTAACAGATTTTATGTAAGGTATCATAGTCTGTTTTCTGTTGCTATAACAATACCTGAGACCAGGTAATTACTAATGACTAAAGGTTGATTTAGTTCTTTGTTCTGAAGGCTGGTAAGTCCAAGAACGTGGTGCTGGCACTTGCTTGGTATCTGGGGAGGGGCTTCTTGCTACATTGTAACATGGTGGAGGCATTATATGATGAGGCAGAGTACATGTGCCAGATAGATAACTGGTCCATGAGTGCACATTTAACTTTCTAGATTTTTAAAAGAATATTGCTCTTTTGCATTAACAAAAGTGTTCTAATTGTTTTGACGCCTATATAATTATACCTATGCTCTAAGTAAGTAAGAATCATAATTAATTTTTAGGGAATGTTTTCTGTGTGCTAGGCACTCTACTGACTTACCTGATTTAGCCCTCAAAACCACAGGTAGGAATTTCTATTATATTTCTGTTAAAGCTTATGAAGCCCAAATGTGAAAAGGTTAAGGAAGTTTCTTGAGAACCTCCAGCCAGTAATTGAAGGATTTGGGTATATGTCCAAGGGATCTTACTCCAGAATATATTCCACAGCATTATGTGAAAGTGATCCATAATTTGTTTCTGTGAATCATTTTGATGTGAAACTAAAAGGAGATGCAGCATGTTCAGTGTTTAGATGTTTAGAATTTTAATGCTTCCTTATGAAGATATGATTTACATATATTGAAATAGATAGTTATGAACTTTACAGCTTGATGCATTTTGACAATTGTGGGCATCATTGTAACCAGGACACTAGTGAACATTAAAAAAAAAAATTCCCACATCCCAGGAAACTCTGCATTTCCATTAATTTCTTACCCACATCCTCTCTAAAAGGCAACCAATGCTCTGATTTCTCTTGTGTTAGCTTGGCTTGGCTTCATTAGATCATGAAGTCCTTGAACTTTTGAGTTATTATTTTTGATGTTAATGTCATTGTGTGATAGATGTATAGAATTGATGTGGGAGCTTCTGTTTTATTTTGTAAACTAGAATCTCCTAATTAAAAAGACTAACTTTTACTGAACATCCAGAAGTTGTCAGGAACTACCAAGCGTCACAGTTTAGAGAGGTTGCCACAGTTAACATAGATGCTGGTGAAAGACAGGAATCTCCTGGATCAGAGAAAAAAATACTTAGGACTCAGGGCATAACAGTATGAGCTTCAAGTTGTCATCAGTTCCCCTGTTATGAGATCCATGATTCGGGCAGTGCTGAGTGACTCTGTAGATATTTGTACACAGTGGATTTGTGTCACAACTGAGAAATTTGGAGTTTAGAAAACTCCCTACTCTTAAGGGGCTACTAGCAAAGCAGTCTAATTTTTACCCTTCAGAGAGAGAGTATGTTTATTATCCTGGTCAGGAAACAAATGTATCCTCTACTCTGGAGATAGACCCTATACCTAAATTCCAAATGTAAGTTGTCATTTAAATCTACTTCTGCAAGTCAACTCTTTCTTTCCTTTCTGTATGTCTCAGTAGTGCCAGCTATTCTTATTGTTACAATAACACTCTTTGTCTAGAGAAATACTTTAGATGGAAATTAACATAGAAATGATTGTGAGCTTTTGAGAAGATGGACAATATGAAATCTTATGTGATAAACCTACCTGCACTTAATGACTAAAATATGTATTCCTCTATGATAAACCTATAACCACTCAAATTTTACATTTAGTTACTGAGAAAGATTTAAAATGTGAGTATTTAGTCTTTGACCCATAAGTTCTTCACCTAAGCATACAGAGAGTAATAGGTATGAGATGGAGTTCTGACAGAATACTTATCTAGGATGCAATGGGAAGAAAGGGAAATCTTTTATAAAAATGTGACATGATGTGACTCCTGAAGGCATGTTTCAATTAGCAGGAGAGATAAGCATGTTCTTGGCGAGGGGAAAATATCATTTGTGTTAAAGTCAGAGGCTAGACTTATTTATGGATAGAGTGATTGGGGATTCATGGGAAAGTTAGTGGAATGATGTTTTTGAGGATTAATGAAATTAAAGTTGGAGGTCTGAAAAGCCTGGTGGAAGAGTTAGACTGGAGGTATTAAAATTAGTGAATTAGAGAATATGTCTGAAAAGGGGAGTAAGATGATTGAGAATTGCAAGATCATGGACAGAAAGTGTAATGGATGCAACTGAGTGTGGGGAGGGATATAACTGGGAGGAAGGAGTGATTTGTGTGATTAGAAAGGAATCAAAGAAAATGTCCTTCTGTCACTTAAAGATGAGAACCTGGACTTGATTGGAAGGATGGTTCCAGGTGTGTACTATGAGTAGAAGGAAAATCACTCACCAATCAGGAATGGATTAACTGAAGACCCATCCTAAGAAGTTGTGGGCCATGAAGGACCATGCTTCTTTTAACTTAAGGATGGGTGAAGTAAAAAGTGTGCCTGAGGGACCCTGGAGTCACCTTTGTGAAGCCTCATGAGAATGTGACCTCAATCTACTCTTTGAAGTCACAGTTGATTTATTGAGAATGTGAAACAGGAAAAGAAATGAGTGACTGCATCTATGTCCTTGATAGTTAGGTACAGTGGATAGGTAGGTGAACTTAGGTTATCTATTCTCTTATATAATTTGAGGCCACTTTTCTAGCTCTAGATTTTGATAGTCTCTTCAAGGGGTAGTACTACATCACTGGGTAGTACTTATAGGCAAAAATTTATTTCCTTGTAAGATGATGTGAAGTAGTGTCATGAAATGATGGGGAAGGTCACAGCCTCTTTGAACTCAAGAAATTTTTCACTAATTGTGTACACATTTTTTTTTGTTTGTAACAGCTCTAAGGTGCTAATCCTGTTCCAGTAGTGTCACATATTTTATTGGCCCTTGATGATCACTGTTTAGTGTAGTCATACCTTAAAAAACAGTTTGCTAACAGCACAAATTTTGGAAATGAATTTTGTTTTTTTCTACTCTCTTCTAATTTGATTTGTGTTTTAGGGTGTTAGTAACTGTGCTCTGGATATTTTAATGCCATAAAATTTATAAAACAATATTTTAAGGAAGATATCTTTTATTAAAACAAGAAAAAATTGACTTATTAAAGACCAGTAGAGGAAGGGAATCAGGGGAAGGCAGGAAGGGAGGAAGTACTAATGATTGAAATGGAGAAAACTGTTGTGTGCATTTGTGAATATGTCAAAATGAAGCTCATTATTATGTGTCAATAATTTATACCAAAGCATTAAAAAAATTATTAATGGCTATTCAAACTTTACAATAATGTAACTAGCAATATCTTATAATCATTGTTTGAAATTTCTTTGATTTAGAGCTGGATTTCTTATTAGAGATATAGTTTCTAGAACCAATATTTATAGGACCCCAAGTACAATTCACACAAAAGGGGGAAGGAGTTCATTTTAGGTGGTGGTTGCAGTAGGTAGAAGCATATTGACAGCTTAAACCTGAATTCTGTCATTTCAGTGGGTGAGTGGTGACTTAGTCAAACTTTTTGCAACTTAAGGTAAAGGCAGTAGACAGTTGCACTATACCAAAAGACTGAATGCTGTAGTGTTAAAGGATCTGAAGGTTGTCTATTAACATGTTTTTGAATAAAAAAGTGAAATGTATACTACTTTCACAGAAAGGTTCCACTTTGGAATCCTGTGCACTCTGTCATTTGGATATGTACTTACTTTCTCACTGTCTCTGATGCTCACTAACTTGGATTTCTGAGGGCCTCAGGAAAGGAAGTCAGGGTCATTTAGTTCTAGCCTATGTACAATCTTATTCTTTTACTTTTTTCTAGCTTTACTTTATTTATTTATATGTGGTGCTGAGGAATGAACCCAGGGAATCACACATGCTAGGTTAGTGCTCTGCCAGTGAGCCACAACCTCAGCCATTATTCTTTTACTTTTATTACTCAAAGTAAAAGGACACATTACCTATCTCTGTGCAACTTAATAACAGCTTTTGCCTAAAAATTCTCTCATTTCTCTATTACAGTTTTAATGTAAGACAAATGTTTGACTATTCATTTCTTGCACTATTTAAAATTGGTAGAAATACTTTTGAAGGGGTTGGGGATATAGCTCAGTTGATAGAGTTCTTGCCTTACATGCACAAGGCCCTGGGTTCAAACCCCAGCCATACACACACACACACACACACACACACACACACACACACACAAATACTTTTGGATATTTTGTTAGGAACTATTCTTACCTCTTTCCATTGTAGAATTTTAATAAAATTAAGGAAAATGATAGAATTGGGGACTGTTTATAGATACATCAGTACAGGCTCAGAAAAATTCAAAAAATTGCAGAAAAGTGGAAACATATATTTTAATTATTTCTTGATTATTGCAAATTATTCATATTTTGAGCTGCTAAATAGTGAAATACCACTTCAACATAATATCTCAGAGGTTAAAATATAGTTTGAGCTTTAGAAATCTTAAGGACAAATACTAAGCAAGTTGAGCAAATTAATGGGCATGGATATATGCTAGACATTTATCTCATGGCTAAATCTTGGACATTTGTGTCCTTTTCCTATCTGTTACCTGTTAAAATCTTTTACCCAAGAGAGTTATTGAGTAAGGGTTCATATTTGTGTGTGTGTGAGTGAGTGTGTGTGTGTGTGTGTGTGTGTGTGTGTGTGATTTTCTGTATTTTAATTTATGGAAAATAAAATTTAAAAATAAATGATCATGCCAAACATTTGTTTTAAATCCACACAGTATTTTTTTATTTCAATTTTTTAAAATTTATTGAGACTTTTTTGTGGCCTATCATCTGATCATCCTGGAAAATGTTCCTCACACTATTGAGACAAATGTGTATCCGGCAGTTGTTGGATGGAACGTTCTATAGATGTCTGTTAGGTCCATTTGTTCTAGAGTGCTGGACTTCAGGCCAGTAACAGCTGGGGACTTCAACACCCTGCTTTTGTTCATGTACAGATCATTCACACAGAAAATCAATAGGTACAGAAGAGTTAACCTGCACCCACACAGTATTTTAAGGAAAAAAGCCAAAGAAACTTTTCGAAGATATATGCATATTTGTCTTTAAAATCTATAACTGAGCTGGACATAGCGATGCACACCTGTAACCCTAGCAATTGGGGAGGATGAGGCAGGAGAATCCCTAGTTCAAAGCCAGCCTCAGCAGATTAGCAAGGCACTTAGAAACTCAGTGAGACCCTGTCCCTAAATGAAATATAAAAATAGGCTGGGGATGTGCCTCAGTGATTAAGTGCCCTAGATTCAATCCCTGGTACCAAAAAAAAGCTGTAACTGAGCCAAGAGTGTTGATACACACCTATAATCCCAGCACTTAGCAGGCTGAGAAAAGAACATCACAAGTTTAAGGTCAATTTGAGCCACTCACCAAGACCTCTCAAAATGAAAAAAATAAAAAGGTCTGGGGGAATATCTCAGTGGTAATGCACCCCTAGGTTCCATCCCAAGTGCCCACCACACATACACATGCACAAAATTGCAATTGTGGAGCATGTGTGAGGTCCTGGGTTCTATCCCTAGCCCTGCACACACACGCACACACACACACACACACACACATTTGAAAGAGTTGAGGCCATTCTTCCATAGCCATGGTCTCCTGTATACACAGCATCAGGCACCTGAAGTTCTTACTGTGAGCCACATGCCCAGAGTGGCTACAAGGGCAGATGACTCCACCTTGAAAATCAGAAGGTCAACGAACTCTTCCACAATTCTTCTTGAGTTCCTGTCTGCATCTTTTAACCAATGTTTTATTGATTTCTTATAAAAACAACGCCCAAGCACTTTGGGCCAAACTGCAATAAAACATATGAAAATATACTAAGCCCAGTAAGCAGTGGATCTCAGAATCACCAGAAATCAAAGACATCCACTTCCTGACACTTCCTGGAGTGCTTTTTACCAAGATGTCATAGGTCACAGTGCCTCCTGGCTCAGCTCTGTCTCCTGCAGCCACTCCTGCTGCAAGGTCTTGATGCCTACAAAGGAAAAGACAGCAACAAAAGCCATAGCTTGTCTTCTCCAGAGCACCCAAGTGACTCCACTCAGTCTTGAGACTACCGAGCCCCTTCTCTGGCCAACCTATCGACCTCTTCATTGCCCACAAATCCCGAATGACCAGGAACATGCATCTAGTGAATATCCCTGCCGTGGGTGAGCTCCTCCAGCTGCACAAAGTCCTCTTTGTTGATCACCTCCTTCCTTTTACTCCTCTTCCACCTGTTCTTCTTCCAGCCTTGGACCTAGTTAGTAATCCCATTTATAGTGAACATACTGTCCATATATAGAACCAATTTACTGATGTTCTGAGCCTTGCTTGTTCCATGGCTTTGTAGGCTGAATGGATTTCTGCTCTTTTATTTTTCTGTCATCCAGGGAGTCTAAAGCCTATGTTTAAAGGGTGGCCTGGACCCCAGTAGCCGCCAATTGCTGCTCGTGCCCTTCTCTGCCCATTACTGGAGCAGCATCCATCAATGTAGACAACGACAGAGTCTCCCATATAAGAAAATGTATCCTTGCCAAGGGCAGGGTCTAACTCTAGGTTCTTTCGCACATACATTGTACTCGGCTCTGAGACCTCTTCTTCATGGTCATCTAAGGGCTCTCTGAGATGCTTGCTGACTTTCACTTGACTCCTGGACATCTGTATTTTTTTGCTCAGGTGGGGAAGACACCGGTCCTGTGGCCCCTATGCATGGTGTAGTAAATTCCTAGCCCATAGCAGCCCAGCCGTGCAGTGCGACCAGAGCTACTAGGCCTGCCAGAGGCAGCAGGCCCTGAATTGCTCAGGTCCATGCCCACAGCCACATCGCTCTCCAGGCTCTGCCACACCCCAAGATCTCAGGAAGGGTTCATATTAATGATTATGTGAAAGCAGAAATGAAAAGCTCAGAAGTATGTCTGCACAAAAATAATTAATATTTTGTGTCTTAAGTTTATGATTTTGAAATAAAAACAATATTTAATATTTATACCAGTCAATATCTTGGTTTTCATGCAACTATTGTTGAAATTATTATTATTTAAAATTCAGAAGTAGAGCTCTGCAACATGGGATGTAATAACTGAACAAGACACTTTTAGGTATTTCTATTCCTATACTGTTCACTACTTAGCATTTTGTAAGGGTATTTAGAGGTTAATACAATATAAGCAACACTTTAAACTCCTTATAAATAAACAGGTTACAGAAATAACTCATAAGTAAGAGTTAGACTCTCTAGGCCTGTGGCATATTTACATCACACTGTAGTTTCTACTATATTTTTTAGTATTGTCTGTTGCTGTGATTTTTCTTAGATACTAGCAGGTAGTATTAATGAAAATCTGAAAATAAGACATGAAATAAAAATAGGTGGTCAATAGTGCTTAAGTAATTTAAAACTGACTGGAAGAAATGAAAAGCATTATGAAAAACTTCTGTTAGCTCTTGTCTCTGGGCAGTCATTGCAGGGCTTTTAAGATATCTTGTGTCATTGATTCTTACTTCCTGATTATTTGACAATAGTTGCTATTTTCTTGTACATTGTTATCTCTTAAGGATTGCTATGGCTATTTCAAATTTCTTTATTAACCAGTTTTATGGAACAAAGGGTGAAAATCCCTGCTTTTACGTTGTGCTCATTGGTTTTTTATTTTTTTTTTTTGTATATTTTGTTTGTTTTTAGGTTTTTTTTTTTTTTTTGGCACCTCATTTATCATGAAGGAGAAGATAAGAGGCCCAATTCAAAGACACTCGTAAAATTCATCACCTTGTGATCACTTTAGAGGCTGATCTCCAATTTGATTAGAAGTGATGCTTTAATAACACAAACAAAAGGGATGATGTGTTTCTGTGATGGTATCATTTAACTATTTTTTTCTGATTAATTTTGTAGGGTGTAATGATATCATAGAGTGATCTTTCATTTTTGTTATTCTAGTGCTGAAGGCCCCATAGTTGTGTAACCATCAACATCATTTAATTTTAGAACATTTTTATTTATTAACTTAATAAGAAACCCTACACATATCAGCTGTCACTTCCCCTTTTCCCCTTCCCCATACCCTGGCAACAATTAATGTAGTTTCTGTCTATATGGATTTGTTTCTTCTGGATACATCATATAAATTAAATCATACAATTGTGGGTTCTTTTACTTAGCATAATGTTTTCAAGGTTCATACATGTTGAAGTATGATTGATGTTTTACTTTGTTTTAATATAAAACAGTATTACACTATATGGGTATATCATATTGTATTTATCCATTTTTCAGTTGATAGACACTTGAATTGTTTCCATTAGTTCCATTATAGATGATGCTACCATGAACATTTGTATATAAACTTTTGTGTGTTGATATATATTTCAGTTTTTTGGGTATACAAGTGGAATTGCTGGATCATATTTTATTTCTACTTTTAACAATGTGAGGTATCACCAAGCTGTTTCCCAAAGAATTGAACCATATTACATATCTTCTAGAAATGCATGAAGGTTCTAATTTATCCATATTCTTTCCCAGCACTTTCTATTGCCTGTCTTTTTGAATAATCACTATAGTGGATATGAACTAGTGTGGTACCATTGTGGTTTTGATTTGCATTTCTCTCATGACTGATGATATGGAGTACCTTTTCAAGTTTGAATTGATCTTTTTTGGTATGTTCTTTGGAAAAATATCTATTCAAATTCTTTGCACATTTTTAATTGAGATATTTGTCCCTTTATTTTTTAATTATAAGATTCTTTATATATTTTGTATACAAGTCTCACCAAATTTATGACTTTTAAACTATTTGCTTCTATTCTATTTATTAACTTTTCATTTTATTAGTGGTATGATTTAAAGCACAAAGTTTTAAATTTATTGAAGTCCAATTTATACTTTTTTCTTAACTTAAGTATTTAGTATTATATCTAAGAAACCATTTCTTAAGTTCAAAAAGATTTCATACCAAGTTTTCTTCTAGGCATTTTGGCCCTTACACTTAGTCTATGATCCATGGTGAGTTAATTTTTTGTATATGGTGTGAAGCATGGATTGATCCAATTTATCTTTTTGCAAGTAGACACTCTTTCAAGGAACATTATAAAATTTTATGACACATAGAAATCTTCTGAATGAATATTAATCCAAAGACCTTTTTGCCATTTTAATGTGTTTTATGGAACAATGATTTAACAATATCTTGGTATTTCAAACAAATTAGTTTATATTACATAAAACTAAACTAGGTATACTATGAAATTATTTGGTACTAATTCATGCATGCCTACTTTTACTGTAGCTTAGTTTATAAGACCATATTAAAATTTAACATTCTTGTGCAGTGCATAATAACTTTCAAGAAATTAAGATAGAACATGGGTAAGTCCATTCAGGGTGCTATAAAAAGCACCTTAGACTAGGTATTTATAAACAATAGAAATTTATTTCTCATGATTCTTGAGGCTGAAAAGTTCCAGATCAAAATGCCCCAGGATTCATTGTTCTCTGATTGAGAGATGGTGCCTTCTTGCTTTTTCTCACATGGTGGAAGGGAAGAACACACTCCTTCAAGCCTCCTTTAGGAAGGCACTAATCCCATTCTTGGGGGCAGAGTCCTTATGGCCTGATTATTTCTTAAAGGCCCAACTTCTTAGTATATTTCAGTGGGCATGAGGTTTAAAATGAATTTTGAGAGAACACAAACCCTGAGCCCACAGTGAACACTTAGACTATTTGTAGAACATTAACTCAGAATGAATAATTTTTATATCTATAGCTTTGGTTCAAAATTATTTTGACTCTTCTATGTTTATTTTCCATACTTGGCCATTTCATTAGAATAATGACAATATAACACTATATTTATATTTAATTTGTCTGCTTAGTTTTAAAAATATTGGGATGAAGGTCAGGATTCATTGTGTAGATTATACTTCTTTTATTTAAATTTATTCTAATTCACTTATTAAACATCTCATGTAAAATTCAGACATTCCTTGATATGAATGTCATCTGAAGTTTTAGTAAAACAAATACTTCTGCTGCAGTTTGCTGTGTTTTGTTAAAAGAAAAAAAATGACTCTGTTTTCCAGGAGATTCTAGTTCTGAGTTTAAAATAGGTGGAACCTCTCCTAAAGCAGGAGGACATACTTAGGGCTTTTCATCTGAGAAATGATGCAGACCTTGACTTGAGCCCTGAAAGTGGGAGTTAACTTCATACCTCTCTAATACTTCCCTTGGGTTTGGATATTCGAGTTGCTAAATATAATTGGACATTTTAGGAGTTGAATGGGGACACATCTATGTGCTGAACTTTAAGTTGAAAGCAAAGAAACTATATGCTAGATTGTCCAGTTTCATTCCATTCTATATTGATTTCCTTTGTTTGTATGCAAATATTTTGTTGCCTTTTATTTAAATATTGTGGCCTTGCCTTGGCTTTGCTCTGGTGAATTAAAAAAAGAGAAATTTACCCGTGCTTGAGCCAAAGTATTAAATTCAGATAGTTCCACTGTTCTCCTTCTGAAATCATCAATAGGGAGGTACTAAAACAGAGGATGAATCTCAGGTGTGAATAAGGCTGATCAAGGCCTACCTGATTTTCTAGTGAAAGCTTGGGAAGATCTTTGTTTTATTTTTTTATGGAATACAATAGTTTTTCGATCTGAGATGAATTTTTTCTTTTATGACATGAAAATGGTTTTCAATTAATTGGTACAGTTGTGTATCATTATGCTAGATGACTTTTGTTTTGATGTTCTGTCTTGTTTACTTTTTAGACAAGTACACAAACTAGCTTCCAAACCTTATACCTAGATAGCATTGTGAACAAGTGGGAGCTTAATGAGGAGACATGTATGTGCTGAACATGTTGTTTTTCTTTTTGCCTTAATCCATACACACATTTAACATCTGGAAGCACTGCGGATACTTGATCATATAATTCTGTGTGTATGTATATAAAGGTGTGTGTGTGTGTGTGTGTTTGTTTGTGTGTGTGTATGAATCCATATTAGGTATATAGGTAAATCAAATCAAGCAGAGATATCTCTATGCTATTTATTCAGGCTTACTTCTTGACATCTAATTGACTGTTGAATGTTAAAATGTGATTCTATGAAAATAACGGTGGCATTTTTATTAATTCAGATGTCTCTAATCTAAACTTAAGGGTTTAGCTCTTAGTACAACTCACTATTTTGATAGAGATTTTGATAATATTGAAAAAATAATGATTTAAAAATATGAGTTTCAATTTGCTTAAATATTTCCCTTTCACAGAAAATGTCCTCCAGAACAAGTAAAAAATCTCAATATTTTATGTCCTCCTCTATATTACAGAGGGTATTTTGGTTCAAATTCTTTCCAGATGCTTGCATCTATTTTTTATCTTGGACTGACCCAAACTTCTCCACTCTTGTTGATCTAGATGGGCCAGTCTTGAGTAATCCTGCCTGAAGGTTACTAAATGCCTCTGTCTTTTTTTGTCTTCCTTTGGTTTTTACTGTTAAATACTTCTATATTTTTAAGTCAATTTTTATTCCTTTTTCTTAAACTGATAAAGACAGCAGTATATGTACAAAATTTAGAGTTAAATATTAACATCCTAGTTGTCATTTGTCTATACTTCCAGGTTGTTTTCATTTGTTTTGTTTTCGGTGCCAAGAGAGGACATACCTCTTGATATGTTTGTATTAAAGATGTTGACATATACATAGCATACCTAAGGTCATACATTGCAGATATTTATTAATTAGTTCTTTCTACCCTGTTTCCTTGTCAGAAACAATGTTAGTTTCTTCTCTGGTGAGTGACACATGCTAAAATTCATAGCTTTTATAATATTAAAATAATATTTTAAATTAATTTTTGTTCATTTTTTTAAAAAGCTGATAAAGACAACAGATAAAGACACCTGAAGCCAGTGCTATACAGTTACTAAACTCATTTTTCATCTTTAAAGAATTTAGTTTGAAAAAGAAGTTTTGAGTTCACTGCAAAATTGAGAGGATAGTGAAGATATTTCCCCAACACATGCACAGTCTCCCCCATTATCAAGAGCCCCACCAGAGTGGTCCATTTGTCACAACTGGTGAACCTCCATCAACACTTCATTATCATCCAAGGTCTATAATTTACACTGGGGTTCATTCTTGGTGCTATGTGTACTATGGGTCTGTACTATGCATCTTTAATGATAATATAAGCACTATGAAAATATCAGCAGTGTGCTTTCATAGCCCTAAAAATCCTTGTGTTTTCAAAAGAATTGTCCAAGTAAACGTTGCAGGCAGACATACGTAGAGACCTAGAAAAGGCCTTGTTCTCTTGCTGAACTTCATTTTGTACTTTATAGATCTAAACATTTTTCTTTTTTAACTTTTGTTAACCTTCAGGACCTAATATTTGTTTTAGAAGTTTTTTTTTTTTTTTTTTTTTAATTTTACTTGGTCCCAGTGGAACAGATTGCAAGCAATTTTCCTTATATTGTTCTTGACTTTCTAAAGAACATTGTCAAATACCTGGGCAAGAACATTAGTATGTGTGCTTTTCTTACACATATTGTAGAGCTGATTATTACTCATGAATACATTCCTAAATGAATATTTAAAAACATTTTCTAGGTTTTTATAATATGTGTATTTTACTTTATTTTTATTATTTTCATTAATTGTTTACACTTAGTAATGATTACCTGAGGAGCTTTGAGGTAAACTCCATGGATCTTTCTCTGATGTTTTTACCCTAGTTATAAATGAAGGAAGCACACTTTAAAGCACCCTTTTTATATCATTGTTCTGCTAAGAGATTTCCCACTCCTTTACTTTTTCAGATTTAAAAGGATCTCATTTTCTGCTTTGAACTCTTCAGTTTGCAGTTGAAGTTTTTATTTCCTTTCACAACTCTCTCCCTGCCTACTTCTGTCTTTGTGGTTTTGTTGGTGATTCTCTCATATCTGAATACTGTCTGCCAATTTTTTATTACTCATGCAAATCGTAACCCTTTTTTCTTCTATGAGTGCTTTGGCTCTATCATTCATTTATTTTATTTAGGGAAAAATAGTAACCTAGGTATTTTAAGTCTACCTTGAACTTGCCTCTTTCAAAGTCTTCATGGGAATTAGGCTGTTTCATAAATGAGCATTCTGCTTTGAGTGAGGGGAGATTATACCCAATAAGCACACTTCCCTCTCCAGGCCTCAGGTATCTGGGGCTGTTTCTCACAGCTGGCACCACTGGGCTTGTAATGGGTACTTATTGCTCAGGAGTGACAATGGATGATGATGATTATATAATAATAATAATAATAATAATAATAATAATAATAATAATAATAATTTTCCCTTTTTCTTGGAAATACCATCAGAAAACTTGAAATTCCAATGTACTCAGAAAATACAGTTCAGAGAAGCTTGAAAGTGAAGATGGTTGGATTAAAATTGTCAGTCATCTAATTAAATAATTGATTTCCTATTGAATATTTAACAATAAGTGTTTTTGCTAGAGATATAAGACTTTAGATTACATTAAATTTCATCTGAAGTCACGTTATACTTTTTGAATATCAGTTACTTATTTAGAATTTTATACTATTTTTGCCCCCCCCCCCCAGAGTGACTGTGGGTGGGAGAAATATCTCCTAAAAGAGAGTTATAGACTAGGCAGTAGTATACACTGCTGGCAGAGTGCCTTGGGCTGTCCAGTGGCATGGTGCTACATCTAGCATATGGCTGGAAACTGAATCCTTAGGAAAGAACAGGAGAATAGATGAGGGTGAGCTAGAGGGGGAAAAATCCCAAAGAGTTATGGGACTATTTGATGAAATAACATGACCAGCCAGGCATTTTTACTCATAGTAGAATCAGCTGAATTATGTCTTAATATAGGGATAGCAGTGTAAGAAATAGACTTCAGATACTGAAGATTCTGAATTAATACATCATCTTCTTTTTTTTCCTATTTTGACCAGGCTTGAGTTTAAAAATAAATAAATACATAAAAGATATATCAGCACATCCTTTTCTTTTGGTTATGATTTTTGGCTTTATCTGTATAGTTTTTAATCTGCTGTTGATCTTTTTAAGTAGAAGGATTTTGAACAAACGC
Organism: Marmota flaviventris; assembly: GCF_047511675.1. Classification (NCBI taxonomy): domain Eukaryota; kingdom Metazoa; phylum Chordata; class Mammalia; order Rodentia; family Sciuridae; genus Marmota; species Marmota flaviventris. The sequence continues at coordinate 2,486,417 of NW_027288296.1, read as the reverse complement.
AGATTGACATTTTATTGCTATATGAGGGTAGCTTCCCTTAAAGTTTGAGAATTGTATAGCTTGTATGGAAGAAATTCAGGTGAATTTTTCTCATTACTGAAATTATTAAAACATAAGTTAGCCAATCCCTCCAAACCAAATTCTGAATGTTTTCTTTGATATACGGAGGCTGATTCATACTGGGATGTGGAGAGGGAGCATGGGATGAATAGATAAACTCTAGATAGGGCAGAAGGGTGGGAGAGAAAGGGAGGGACCATGGGGTTATAAGTGATGGTGGAATGTGATGATCACTATTATCCAAAGTACATGTATGAAGATTCAAATTGGTGAGAATATACTTTGTATACAACTAGAGATATGAAAATTGTGCTCTATATGTGTAATAAGAATTGTAATTTATTCTGCTGTCATATACAAATAAAAAAAGAAACTAAGGTTAATATTTAAACATTAATCCTCCCATATATGTAGTCTTATTGTCTGAACATAAAGGTAAGTATTATACAATAGAATTAATTTGATTTTCCTTTAAAAAGCCTTGCCTACTCTTTTGCATAATTATCATTAAAATAATTATAAATTGAGTCAAACAGTTAACTTTCTAGATATTAACATGTCAGCAGTCTCATACCTTCAGCTAACACATTTTATTATTTGTGTTCCACTCTAGGCTGCCTCTATATGATCACAGCTCTGATTTGTACACTGTGCTAGAACTAGGGAACAAGGAACACAAAAACAATTTAATACTGGCTCTGATTTATCACTTGACCCTAGATAAATCCCGCTTCTAGTAGTGATGATTAACCAAGTCACCACAAACATAGATTTCATTTGTGGGGCATAGCTGTAGCAGCAGGCATATTACTCTTTTATCAGCATGAATGACCTTTTCCATCACTCAGCATTTCCAGCTCCATTTGGGTATTAGCAGCAGAAATAACTGGTCAGATGTTTTGGCTCATTTAGCCAAAGTCTTCCTTTAACTCGGGTTCTGCTACATTACTCAGCCTCTCTAAGTGGTGTTGCTTAAATTAACCAAACAAAATTTTAGTTGTCTGAAATAGAATTTAGCAAATGTATGTTAATTAGTCAACATTCTTTAATATTTGGAATATTATTGAATTATGGAATTAGTGTAATTCATTAGCAACATGTATTTTGCTAATTATTGTAATATTTAAAAATTGCATAAATTTCCAGTATATCTTGACTGACTTAAGAACCTTTCAGTTTAGTCCTTGATGGAAAAATCTCTAGAAGGGATTGGTTTGGTTTTACATAGCAAAATTTATTTCAATAAATATTGAATGAAGCTAGATAACCTGAAACACCTGCTATTGTCACACACACACACAGACACACACACACACAAACATATACACACACACAAATGATCTTTTACAACTTACAAGCTTAGTCTATTATTTTTAAATAAAATACATACTGAAGGTACTTTTATACTGATAAAAAGACTACTTCCTCCTCCATTCGTCTTCATTACCACTGGACAAATATTTTGAATGAAAAATCTTGCACTTGGACTTCAAACATACTTTCTTTACTTTAGTTTTACACCCCATGTGTCTATTACACTGAAAGGCCCAAAAAAATCTGAGGCTCTGGCTAAATCCTCAGTATGGGAGGAGTATTTTGAGAATAGTACATGGCTCAGTAGACATTTTCTAATTTAATTGATTGAATTATTCTATTTTAATTTCTTCAGTATGTAATCAGATCCAGGAGAAGAACAAGTTTAAATAATAGCAGTATTCTCTTTGTTCTTTCAATTTACTTAAAATTTGAATTTAACTGAAAATTCTACGGATTTCTTATTTTATCTTTTCTGAGTCTGACAATCCTACCTCCATGCTAATATTTTGGGTTACATATTAGGCAGATTTTATCCTAAACTAATACTACTTTTGAATAAAATACTACTTAAATATGATAAAAGCTTAAATTATAGCACTAAAATGGATTTATTTGTTGAAATATTTAACTGTTGCAAATTAATACTAATAAACACAATTAGACAGTAAATCTCCTGATAAAACATGTCTTCCTGTTTCTCTGCTCTCGATAATTTCAGTGAATCCTGAACATAATGGTCTTCCCTACATTCTTAGAGTATGTTAAAGAGAATATAGTATAACATAAGTGTATTCTATTTTAAGAAAATCTGAAGTTAAAAAAGGGTTGAAGTGTGATTATTCCTGACTTCATTATTACAATTAAACATGCTATGTGCAAACATTTCATTTACATATATTTTACACATATATTAATTTAGTAGTTTCTGAACATTGCATAACACATTGAATTCTTCTTTCTAACTCTGAATATACTTCTTGGTTATTCATTTATTAACACTAACTAAGCATCCTCCATGTGCCAAAAGTTGTGCTTGGTGCTGTTAATATAAAAATAATGATCCAGAATTACTTTCCATGTGGAGCTTATATTCTACACTGAAGGAAGAATATAATATAATGCACTATAATGCAATGTGACAAAAGTTGTAACAATAAAATTAATTGTTTCTAAATACAGAAAAACTAGCCTGAAGGAAGCTTCACTGAAGAGGTAGCATTCAAACTGTGTTTTTTAGGATGAATAGAAATTTGCTGGACAAGAAGAGAGTTCAGGCCTTTTCAGGAGGAGAGAGAGAATGAAAACAAAATCAAAGCAAATCCCAAACACTTTCACCACAGCAGTGCATCCTGTGAAGGAAACTGGTTTGACTTGGAAATAGTTAAGCAGATGACAGGTGGATGGGCACTCTGGAAACAATATAGTGTTTGAAGTCAGTGATTATATTAAAATACAAATAAGAGGAACCCCTAAAGAAGGTTTTGTATCAGGTTATGAGTTCTAATTTTATTGTATCGTCAACTCAATTGGGTTTTATGTAAGACTGAAGTTTTAAGTCAGTAAGCACTAGGAATATACCTAGTTTTAGGAATATACCTAAAATATGGACAGGCAGTTGACTGGACATTGTTGGAGTCCTTTATGGAGTACATGATGATAAGAATATTAAACTATCTGACTAGCAGAAGAGTGATCTTGTGTGGGAGACATTTGCAAGTTAGAATTAACAGAATTTAAATGCATTTTCCTTCTCATATGAAGCAGAAAGTTTGAATATAAAAAATAGGGATTGTTTTTTTTTTTTTTTTTTTTTTTTTGTGTGTGTGTGTGTGTGTGTGTTCATGTGTATTATTTGCCCAAGACTTTAAGTTCACTAGAGGTAGGGACCCTCTCTTGAGAAACAATGCTCATGAGTTAGCTTGCATTGCTGTGACAAAATACCTCAGATAAACAACATAAAATAAGGAAAGGTTGAATTTGGTTCACAGTTTCAGAGGTTTTAGGCCATGGTGAGCTGACCCCATTGCTTTTGGGCTAGTAAGGAGGCAGAACATCATGGCAGGGAACACCTGATGGAGCAAAGCTATAAACCTCATAGCCATTGGGAGGAGAGACAGGAAGCAGTTAGATTCCCAACATACCCTTCAAGGGCATATCCCCAAGACTTAACTTTCTTCCAATGGGTCACATCTGCTAATATTTCCACTACCTCACAATAACACTAGCAGTCAGGGACCATGACTTCAACCCATGAGTGTTTGGGGACATTTATGATCAAAGTCATCACAATTTGTATATCTGTACTTTAGTGTTTTGATAAATCTAATAGCTATTTTAGGAATATTACAGGATAAAGAGTGACAAATCTATTTTTCATCCTAATGAGTTAAGTAAAATCACCCAGGGTTTTAATGATTAATGGTATGAACAAATCAAACTTTGTTTTTAATAAATTCTGCCTTGTGATTGTTATCATTTACTTTAAAATATAATTGCCTAAAGTTTTTTTTTAATTATTATTATTGTTATGTCAACAGAACTGTTCTTTTAGCTTACAGTTAAAGAATTCAATATTGAATCACTCCTGCAAGGTAGGCGGGCCTTCGACCCACTGGCAGAAGAGGAGCAGCAGCCTGCTGAGAGGCTGAGCCGCCCCCTCCCCCTGTGCCGGCAAAGTAGAGGGAACTGTGACCACGCACAGAGCAGGCCCAGCGGCCTGCTGAGGGGCAGAGTCGCCCCCCACCCCCCACGCCTGCCAGGTAGGGGAACTGTGACCACCGACAGAAAAGGCCCAGTGGCCCGCGGCGGGACAGAGCTTCCAATCACTCCTGCAAGGTAGGCGGGCCTGCGACCCACAGGCAGAAGAGGAGCAGCGGCCTGCTGAGAGGCAGAGCCGCCCCCTCCCCCTGCACCTGCAAGGTAGAGGGAACTGTGACCACGCACAGAGCAGGCCCAGCGGCCTGCTGAGGGGCAGAGCCGCCCCCCACCCCCCACGCCTGCCAGGTAGACAGAACTGTGACCACCATCAGAACAGGCCAGACCTGCAACCGAGAGACAGAACAGGCCCAGTGGCCTGAGGAAGGGTAGAGCCGCCCCCCCGCGCCTGCAAGGTAGGCGGACCTGCGACCCACTGGCAGTACAGCCCCAGAGGCCTGCAGAGGGGCAGTGCCACTGACTGCGCCTGCAAAGTAGGCAGAAGAGCGACCACCAACAGAACAAGCCTAGCGGCCCGCAGAGGGACAGAGCCGCCGCCCGCGCCTGCAAGGTCGGCGGACCTGCTACCGACTGGCAGAACAGGCCCAGTGGCCTGCAGGCGTGGTAGGCACATTGCCCCAATTGGAGGAGGGGCAGAGCCGCCGCCTCCCTGCGAGGGAGACTTTGCAACTATACAAGACCAATATAAATATATAAGGGGAAAATTCAATAGCACAACAGTTTCACCAAGTAGAAAGGAACGCGAACAGTATGAAGAGACAAGGAAAGAAAGGACCACAAGCAATGCAGGACAACTCAACGTTAGAAGAGGTAATAGCTGCAGCAGATGGAATGTCAGATAAAGAATTCAGGATATACATGCTTCAGATGATCTGGAGTCTCAAGGAAGACATCAGACAGCAAAATCAGACAATGAAAGATCACTTCAACAATGAGTTACATAAACAAATCCAAGAAGCAAAAGATCAACTATACAGGGAAATAGAGGTTATAAAAAACAAACAAACAGAAATCCTAGAAATGCAGGAAGCAATAAGCCAACTTAAAAACTCAATTGAGAATACTACCAGCAGAGTAGAACACTTAGAAGACAGAACATCAGACAATGAAGATAAAGTATTTCAACTTGAAAAGAACATAGACAGCTCAGCAAGACTGTTAAGAAACCATGAGTAGAACATCCAAGAAATATGGGATAACATCAAGAGACCAAATTTAAGAGTCATTGGGATACAGGAAGGGACAGAGTTTCAAACCAAAGGAATGAGCAATCTATTCAATGAAATAATACAAGAAAACTTCCCAGACTAGAAGAATGAGACAGAACCCCAAATTCTAGAAGCCTACAGGACGCCGAATGTGCAAAATCATAAGAGATCCACACCTAGACACATTATAATGAAGATGCCCAACATACAGAATAAGGAGAGAATTTTAAAAGCTACAAGAGAAAGGAAGCAGATCACATTTAGGGGTAAGCCAATCAGGATAACAGCTGATCTTTCAACACAGACTCTGAAAGCTAGAAGATCCTGGAATAACATATTTCAAACACTGAAAGAAAATGGGTTCCAACCAAGAATTGTGTTTCCAGCGAAATTAAGCTTCAGGATGGAAGATGAAATTAAAACCTTCCACGATAAACAAAAGTTAAAAGAATTTGCAGCTAGAAAACCATCTCTTCAAAACATACTTGGCAAAACATTACAGGAAGAGGAAATGGAAAATAACAATGAAAACCAACAGTGGGAGGTAGGACACTAAAGGGGGGAAAATAATCAAAGAGGAAAACAAACCATGTTTAGTAACATAAATAAACAAATATGGCTGGAAGAACAACCCATATCTCAATAATTACCCTAAATGTTAATGGCTTAAACTCACCAATCAAGAGACACAGGCTAGTAGAATGGATCACAAAACAAGACCCAACAATATGCTGCCTACAGGAGACGCATTTGATAGGAAAAGACATACATAGGCTGAAGGTGAAAGGTTGGGAAAAATCATATCACTCATATGGACTTCGGAAACAAGCAGGAGTATCCATACTCATATCAAATAAAATAGATTTCAAGTAAAAGTTAATCAAAAGGGATAAAGAGGGACACTACATACTGCTCAAGGGAACCATACACCAACAAGACATAACAATCATAAATATATATGCCCCAAACAATGGTGCAGCTATGTTCATCAAACAAACTCTTCTCAAGTTCAAGAGTCTAATAGACCACCATACAATAATCATGGGAGACTTCAACACACCTCTATCACCACTGGACAGATCTTCCAAACAAAAGTTGAATAAGGAAACTATAGAACTCAATAACACAATTAATAACCTAGACTTAATTGACATATATAGAATATACCACCCAACATCAAGCAGTTACACTTTTTTCTCAGCAGCACATGGATCCTTCTCAAAAATAGATCATATATTATGTCACAGGGAAACTCTTAGACAATATAAAGGAGTAGAGATAATACCATGCATCCTATCTGATCATAATGGAATGGAACTGAAAATCAATGATAAAAGAAGGAAGGAAAAATAATACATCACTTGGAGAATGAACAATAGGTTACTGAATGATCAATGGGTTATAGAAGACATCAAGGAGGAAATTTAAAAATTCTTAGAGATTAATGAAAACACAGACACAACATATCGGAATCTATGGGACACATTGAAAGCAGTTCTAAGAGGAAAATTCATTGCTTGGAGTTCATTCCTTAAAAAAAGAAAAAACCAACAAATAAATGATCTCATACTTCATCTCAAAATCCTAGAAAAAGAAGAGCAAAACAACAGCAAAAGAAGTAGAAGGCAAGAAATAATGAAAATCAGAGCTGAAATTAATGAAATCGAAACAAAAGAAACAATTGAAAAAATTGACAAAACTAAAAGTTGGTTCTTTGAAAAAATAAAAAAAATCGACAGACCCTTAGCCATGCTAGCGAAGAGAAGAAGAGAGAGAACTCAAATTACTAACATACGGGATGAAAGAGGCAATATCACAACAGACACTTCAGAAATACAGAAGATAATCAAAAATTATTTTGAATCCTTATACTCCAATAAATTAGAAGATAGTGAAGGCATAGATAAATTTCTTAAGTCATATGATCTGCCCAGATTGAGTCAGGAGGATATAGACAACCTAAACAGACCAATATCAATTGAGGAAATAGAAGAAACCATCAAAAGACTACCAACTAAGAAAAGCCCAGGACCGGATGGGTACACAGCAGAGTTTTACAAAACCTTTAAAGAGGAACTAATACCAATACTTTTCAAGCTACTTCGGGAAATAGAAAAAGAGGGAGAACTTCCAAATTCATTCTACGAGGCCAACATCACCCTGATACCTAAACCAGACAAAGACACTTCAAAGAAAGAAAACTACAGACCAATATCTCTAATGAACCTAGATGCAAAAATCCTCAATAAAATTCTGGCGAATCAGATACAAAAACATATCAAAAAAATTGTGCACCATGATCAAGTAGGATTCATCCCTGGGATGCAAGGCTGGTTCAATATACGGAAATCAATAAATGTTATTCACCACATCAATAGACTTAAAAATAAGAACCATATGATCATCTCGATAGATGCAGAAAAAGCTTTCGACAAAGTACAGCATCCCTTTATGTTCAAAACTCTAGAAAAACTAGGGATAACAGGAACATACCTCAATATTGTAAAAGCAATCTATGCTAAGCCTCAGGCTAGCATCATTCTGAATGGAGAAAAATTGAAGGCATTCCGTCTAAAATCTGGAACAAGTCAGGGATGCCCTCTCTCACCACTTCTGTTCAACATAGTTCTCAAAACACTGGCCAGAGCAATTAGACAGACGAAAGAAATTAAAGGCATCAAAATAGGAAAAGAAGAACTTAAATTATCACTATTTGCAGATGACATGATTCTATACCTAGCAGACCCAAAAGGGTCTACAAAGAAACTATTAGAGCTAATAAATGAATTCAGCAAAGTGGCAGGATATAAAATCAACACGCATAAATCAAAGGCATTCCTGTATATCAGCGACAAATCCTCTGAAATGGAAATGAGGACAACCACTCCATTCACAATATCTTCAAAAAAAAAATAAAATACTTGGGAATCAACCTAACAAAAGAGGTGAAAGACCTATACAATGAAAACTACAGAACCCTAAAGAGAGAAATAGAAGAAGATCTTAGAAGATGGAAAAATATACCCTGTTCATGGATAGGCAGAACTAACATCATCAAAATGGCGATATTACCAAAAGTTCTCTATAGGTTTAATGCAATGCCAATCAAAATCCCAACGGCATTTCTTGTAGAAATAGAGAAAGCAATCATGAAATTCATATGGAAAAATAAAAGACCCAGAATAGCAAAAACAATGCTAAGCAGGAAGTGTGAATCAGGCGGTATAGCGATACCAGACTTCAAACTATACTACAGAGCAATAGTAACAAAAACAGCATGGTACTGGTACCAAAACAGGCGGGGGGACCAATGGTACAGAATAGAGGACACAGAAACCAATCCACAAAACTACAACTACCTTATATTTGATAAAGGGGCTAAAAGCATGCAATGGAGGAAGGATAGCATCTTCAACAAATGGTGCTGGGAAAACTGGAAATCCATATGCAACAAAATGAAACTGAATCCCTTTCTCTCGCCATGCACAAAAGTTAATTCAAAATGGATCAAGGAGCTTGATATCAAATCAGAGGCACGCCATCTGATAGAAGAAAAAGTTGGCTACGATCTACATACTGTGGGGTCGGGCTCCAAATTCCTCAATAGGACACCCATAGCACAAAAGTTAATAACTAGAATCAACAAATGGGACTTACTCAAACTAAAAAGTTTTTTCTCAGCAAAAGATACAATAAGAGAGGTAAATAGAGAGCCTACATCCTGGGAACAAATCTTTACTCCTCACACTTCAGATAGAGCCCTAATATCCAGAGTATACAAAGAACTCAAAAAATTAGACAATAAGAGAACAAACAACCCAATCAACAAATGGGTCAAGGACCTGAACAGACACTTCTCAGAGGAGGACATACAATCAATCAACAAGTACATGAAAAAATGCTCACCATCTCTAGCAGTCAGAGAAATGCAAATCAAAACCACCCTAAGGTACCATCTCACTCCAGTAAGATTGGCAGCCATTATGAAGTCAAACAACAACAAGTGCTGGCGAGGATGTGGGGAAAAGGGTACACTTGTACATTGCTGGTGGGACTGCAAATTGGTGCAGCCAATTTGGAAAGCAATATGGAGATTTCTTGGAAAGCTGGGAATGGAGCCACCATTTGACCTAGCTATTCCCCTTCTCGGTCTATTCCCTAAAGACCTAAAAAGAGCATGCTACAGGGACACTGCTACATCGATGTTCATAGCAGCACAATTCACAATAGCTAGACTGTGGAACCAACCTAGATGCCCTTCAATGGATGAATGGATAAAAAAAATGTGGCATTTATACACAATGGAGTATTACTCTGCATTAAAAAATGACAAAATCACAGAATTTACAGGGAAATGGATGGCATTAGAGCAGATTATGCTAAGTGAAGCTAGCCAATCCCTAAAAAACAAATGCCAAATGTCATCTTTGATATAAGGAGAGTAACTAAGAACAGAGTAGGGTCGAAGAGCATGAGAAGAAGATTAACATTAAACAGGGATGAGAGGTGGGAGGGAAAGGGAGAGAGAAGGGAAAATGCATGGAAATGGAAGGAGACCCTCAGAGTTATACAAAAGTACATACAAGAGGAAGTGAGGGGAAGGGGAAAAATAATACAAGGGGGACAAACGAATGTCAGTAGAGGGGGCAGAGAGAGAAGAGGGGAGGGGAGGGGAGGGGAGGGGGGATAGTAGAGGATAGGAAAGGCAGCAGAATACAACAGACACTAGTATGGCAATATATAAATCAATGGATGTGCAACTGATGTGATTCTGCAATCTGTATATGGGGTAAAAATGGGAGCTCATAACCCACTTGAATCAAATTGTGAAATATGATATATCAAGAACTATGTAATGTTTTGAACACCCAACAATAAAAAATTAAAAAAAAAAAGAATTCAATATTAGGGAAGTCTGAGACAGATCTAATTGTGGACCTTGAATCTATGGTTGTAGTTTTGTAGCTCAATGCTTGAATCATAAAAACAGACAAAGAATTAACAAGCAAGGATGTTAACAGAAGGATTTTTATGTTACTTTATATATAAGACAATTAATGTACTATTTGTTACTACATGAATTATGCATTTACACTTCATTTTTTCTGCATGGCTTCTCTTTCTTTTATGAAATTTAATGCTGACTATAATACTGTTCAGTTGTGAGCATAGTTTTGCATGGGTGCGTTAATGTAGGCACAGCAGTTGATGAGTTCCTGAGTGAGGTCTTCAAACACATCCAGCCTCTAAGGCAGAAATGCTTAACCTTGAACAGGTAAAGAGCCACATGGCCACAGAGTAGGGAGAGAGTGTGACATTGCAATATGCCATTGGATAAGGTCTGCAGCAGGAGACTTTGTCACCATGACTTAGCACTACTCACACATTGATTCCACTGCATAGGCAACACATGGAGAGCAGAGCTGGTCTGTCAGATGGCGATTAGTTGGAGATGCCACACCTGTACTGTTGGCAGTGCATGCCTCTCGTTCCTCTTTATCTGTGGATACAGTGAAGGGGAAAGCAGGATGGATCTAGGCTATTTATTTTCTCACTAATGTTTAAGAGAGAGTTCAGGAAAATGCATGCTGTTCTACTTTTTCTATGCTGCAGTGGCTTTGCTGGCCATTGCTGGGAGCCTTCTAATGAAAGACATCAACAGAAGAACTCATTATCAGGAGCATTCTGTGACTGAAAGGATTTATCCCCTTGACACCAGCATGCTAGCATAGGCTGTGTGACCTGGGCAATGGCCGGCTTTAAAAGACACACATGACTAGTTCTTCAGTGAGTGAACAGACACGTTGTAGTAGTCTGTTCATTGAAAGCTCATAATGCATTGGTGATGAAGTCTCTCTGGAGTGTGTCCTTGACTGCTGGTGCTCAAACAGCTGGATTCCCTTAACGAATACAATTCTCCTTATTGTCTCTTTCATATTCTTTTAGAGGATCCAATTATTGTTCAGATTTTCATATTATTGAATTTATAGATGAGGTGGGCCTTCAGAGCTCTGTTTGTGGGATGAAATACCTCGTGGAATAAGGTGGCATTTAAGGGCCTCCATTAGAAAGATGTGCTGCCTTTTCTTTACATGTAAGAAAATAATGACTAATTTAGAGTAATCCTGAAATGAAGTCATTGAATTATTGTCAGAACTGGTAATTTTTTAAATGAAACTATTATCATACTTGACATGCAGCTGTGTGTTAAGTCTTAAGTAGAAAAAGTTTTTTTTTTTTTTTTTTTTTTTTTTTCTGAAACTATCACAAAGCCCTGTTAGCTTTCCAGTGACACTGAGCTTTGAGTGGAAAGGAAGCAGAGTTAAAAAGGAGGAAAAAAAAACCCTTCTGAACCACTCATACTAACAATATGGGAGAAAGAAAGAAAAAATATATTTATCAACTCTTTACTATGTGCTAAAAGTTTTCCTGTATTTTATTTCCTTTATTCTTGAAAGCAATTATGTGAACTAAGTATCATTCTAATTTTTCTTACTAATGAGGAAATGAGCTTAGAGTGGACAGCATCAGAAATTTATAACTGCCTGTCATGATTTATCAAGTGTTAGGACCTGTGTTAGTAATGTTACATAGACTTTTCATTTTAATTCTCAAAACAATTTTTTTTTTCATATGAGAGTTAGACTAAGTGAGGGCATACTGTATTAACAAACAGATCCCCAAATTTCCATGCCCTAATAACATAAAAGTTTATTTCTTGCTCATACCAAGTTTATTCAGTGCCCACTACTTTTGCAAGGCAATTCCTCCCTGTGGTTACTTGGTGGTGGAGGTCAAGGGAAGTCCTATAACACTCTGGTAACAATGCTGAGAATGCAAGATCCTTGTTTGTTGTTCAGGGAAATGTGATAGGAGAATGGTGCATGGATCTGCATGGTCTCAGCCTGGAAATCACACATATCACACTCCCTCAGCATATGGGCCAGACCTCTAGCCATATGGACACACCTTATTGTAAGTAAAACAAGAACTGTGGGACAAGTTGATAGTGGTAAACACAGCTGTCACAGTAATATTGTAATCCTTGTTTTAAAATTGAGAGTACTGAAGTTCAGATAGTTTAATTGTGTTGCCTATTAATTAGTAGACTTATATCTTGAATGTAAGTCTCTCTGAGTCTAAGGAAACTCTTCTATCCTCCATCCACCAACAAACACACACACACACACTGAATATCTTTGTGGTTTCAAGTTGTTTTGTATTTCTGCTAGCCAGCTTCCAAGATGGCTTACATTATCATGACCTCCAGGTAGTCAAATGCTGTGCAGTTGTCCCCTCCCTCAGGCAAGTGAGGTGACTCTGTAATTGATACCATATTGCAGAAATGTCAGTGTAGCTTCTGAGACTAGGTCTTGAAAGATGATGGTTTCTGCCTTTCTCTCTTAGTTCATTAGTTCTGACAAAACTGGAGCTGACATTGTGAGGATACTGAAGCAGCCCTGTGGAGCTCTCCCATGGCAAGGAACTAAGACCTCCTGCTAACAGCCCAGACAATATGGCATTTGTGAGAGTGAGTCATCTTGCAAACAGAAATATCAACCAAATTGGCCTACAGATGAATGAGCCCAGACAGTTGACTTTGAAAGAGCTTGCCACAGCCATACACCTAAGCTGCTCCTAAATAATTATTGTGAGATGACAAATTTTCTGACATTATAAGTTGATGAATTTGGGGGTAATTTATTATGTGGTGCTCTAGGTTGGATATTAAGAGTTCCCAAAGCCCATGAGTTAAATGTGTGGTTGCCAGGGAAGTGCTATTAAGGGGCAGTGAAACCTTCAAGAAGGGGAGTCTAGTAGGGGGTTTTCAGGCCATGGGAAGAATTCCACTGAAGGGGATAATAGGACCCTAGCACCTTCTTCTTTTTCCTTCCTTCCTTCCTTCCTTCCTTCCTTCCTTCCTTCCTTTCTTCTATTATGAGAAAATATTGTTTACATTGTATACACTTCTAATGTTCTGTCTTGGCTAAATATTTACAGGGGGCCAATGATATAACATCCTTTAAATCAACAATACCTTATTATTAGGAACATCATTTTGTCATAGAAACAAAGTCAGGGACAATAATGAATATATCATAGTCACATATGCAAATTTTGTGCATTTACATATACAAAAATATAGACATAGGTGTATTTCTATTTGTGAAAATATATATTTATGACAGTTTGGAGGTAGGGGTTTCTAAGGATGACTGAAATTCAGACTGAAGGAGCCTAGCCAGATGCGAAGAATTTTAGAAAAGATGAACACATTAAAGGAATATTTAACAGGTTTTAGGAAAAAAAGAAATAAAAAACAAAGTTTCTAATGAAAACACATACTTTAATGCACCTAAGGAAATATATTTACAAAATTTTGATACACATAACATTATTTATTGATAGAATTGAGAAAGGTGTCTACCATAGAAATTATGATTGCCATATAATAAGTGAGAACACTGGTTCAAGGAATTTTAATTGATTTGCAGAAAGTTTCACAGTAAAGGATAAAACTGGAATTTGAACCTGAGAGTTCTAATTTCAGATATACTTAGGGATTTTCCCATTTCCAGGGATTCCTCTTCTGGGCTATCCATACATGGTCTTCTGGTATCCATGAAGGGTTAAAATGTCATGGACAATTGTGCATATATGTGAGTTTTCCTAAATATGGGACCCAGACTGGGATTTCCTAATAAGTCATGACTAACGGATCTTAGGAACTGACCTTCCTGACTAAGGATGATAAGATGGAAGAGATGGCCCTGCTTAATAATTAGATCACACAAAAGTACCTTTCTTCTGCTAGTGGAGGGCCTGGTGGAATGGAGAATTCTGATTGTAGAACAAAGAGAAGATGGGTCAGAGGTTGAAATTTAGGTGACTTTTTGCTTAGGATTGGCCTGGATCAGCGTTTCAGTCAGTAATACAGGCAGACTTAAAAGAGTTTAGGCAACACAAATATTACACCTAAGCAGAGGACATACAACTCACCATGGGCATAGATTATGGGTATTCTAGATTATTCAGATATTTCTGCCATAGATAGTTAATTTTCTATCCTACTGCATGCTGATGGCCAACTGTGGAGGAACTGAAAGGAGAAGTTTGGAGGATGGTTCCCCTGGGATAGTTGCAGTGAAGGACTGGCACCTTACATTGAAAATGACACTTTTAGACTTTGTTAGAGTAACTGAATAGGGTGTGACTTTCTTATGTTGAATTGAGTCCACCATGAGGTTCCTTCTGGCCTGTTAGGACAATTTTGAAACCAGAAATACAATTCCCCATGAGAGTAGTATGGTAAAGCATCCAGAATTACTCTTAACTTCCAGCATGCTGCCCCCATTTTTTTATAGCACAACTGTGTTTGAGTGTTTACTAAGGGACTCAGAGCCATCAGATCATTACAGATGTGCACACGGATGTTGTTGCCAAATAATTTTAAAAGTTGAGAGCAAAATCCATGGCACTCATGTGTTCTGCCTATTATGGATTCATATCCTTCCCTGGGCCACCTTCCCTATTACAACAAAGTAGCAATAAAACAATTTCCTTTGGATCTTCTGCCATAAACTTGGGTACCCAAATAATCTGAAATTATTTACTCAGCTGTGCCTCCATCTCAGTGACATACAAAGAATATGAATGAGATATGCACACAGACTCAATTACAGTCAAGACCTTTCTTGAAGAAAGACCCACTGAGAGGCTCTTGTCAGGATCCTGTAGGGCACTGAGTTCCATTGCCCTGAAAATGGAAATATCTTTCTTTTAATGCTAAGTACCAAGGTAAGGAATTTTGCCTATAAATTTGGGGGGTGGATAGAGGGCAAATCAACCAAACTGTTCAAAATGGCAGCAGGACAAATAAAGAACTCCCTAAAGCTGTTATAAGCAGATGATAGAGACATAATATTTGTAATAAGTATAATATATTTTCTTCAATTCAAGGGAATGACACTTGTTTTTCCTTTTGGAATAATAATAAACATCAGTCTTAATGGCAGTGCCATGCTATGGTAAAATAAGTCATTTATAGTAGGATTTAGTGGAGAAGTATTTGAGTGCTCAGTGTTCTAATTAGGCATGTACAGAACCTACCCTTTTATAGCTTCATGAGTTCACAAATATCTTTTAACATTTGTTATCTCCTCCAAACAGGCTGAAGTCCTATTTTTTATTCCCCCATTGACCACAGGAAGCATAGAAAATAGCTAAGCCTTCCCAGAATCACTTTCTTTTTTGTGAAATGAGAAAATTATCACTAAATGAGTGTTGTTTCCAAATAAGTAAATAAGATCATATTTTTTATGAAGAAACTAGATACTAACAGTTGACAACTAACAGTCACAATCAGCTGATATAAATATTAAGCCAGTTAACCTTTTGGCTTGAATTTAAGAGCGCATCAATTTTACCTATGATTAAAAGAACTCTGACTTCTAAATATTTTTCTTTCATCTATCTATCTATCTATCTATCCATCTATCTATCTCTTAAGACAATCATATTTATTTTATTTCATGTTATTACAATGAACATTAATAAAGTCAAATCAGTTTGTGGATTTTAAAACATTATACCCTAATACCTTAATTTTCTTAACATACCCATTATTTCTAATTACTTTTGTTTTTTCTGGTGGAAAGTAAATAATTTTCTTTCCTTTATCACTTCCAAAAGGTAATCTTTCTACATAGATTTTACTAACACGTAAGTTTTTCTTTATTTTGTACAGTAATTAAATAAACATTTGTGTATTAATATTTTTTGCACTGAAATATATTCACTTAAAATTTGATGTTTTTCTCCCTATACTCGTGTCAGCTTTAGAAGTGAGTGTCAAAATGACATTCATTTTCTTTCTTCTTTTGTCATTGAATGAAATAGTAGTGTCAGGGTTACCTTCTGAACAAACTCATAATTTGATGCAGAATAGTTGCTGCAGTCCGGCTGCAGCAAAATAACCGGGGGGTGACGAAAAACTTGTGTACATTGATACAGCAGGAGTAGGAGCCGTTTATTGCAGGACAGGAGCAGTATTTATACATTCCACACAGCTTATCTAATTAGCATAAACTAGATACATCAGTCAACCAATAAGGAATCTCCACACTCAATGGCTTGTTTTTGTTACTTCTCAAACCACTCCCTCTGACATTTAGCCAGGCACCATCCAGACTTGTTTACGAACTCTAACATTCCCCTGGCTAAATGCCAGGTGTTATTTTTGACTTGTTTACAGACTCTAACATTTCCCCCTTTTGTTTAATTTAAATAACGACCATAGTGGTTTTTACAGAAACACCATAAATAACCTGCTACAAACAGAAAGGGAGGATACAAAATGCCACAATACCAAGCCACTTGTTGGCTCCATGCAAGAAGCCCTTGGAAAAATTATATCAGCAATGACACCATTTGCAAAGATACCGAGTTACAATTTGTTATAGATTACAGTTTGTTGTCTCAGTCCAGGTAAAGCAGTATCTCAATAGATTAACTCACAGTCCAGGTAAATCACAGTCCAGGTAAGTTCTGCAGGCAGCTAGCTTAAATCACAGTCCAGGTAAGTTCTGCAGGCAGCTAGCTTAATCCGAAGTCTCCTCTGGTTCTCAGCCGAAGTCTTGTCCGGTTTTCAGCAACACTGGAAATTCTTCCACCCTCATCCTCACCGGCACTGGGACGAAGGCAGGAACTCTGGATGGCTAAAGAAAATCCTGTAGCATTCTACTAAGAAAACAACCTTCTGAACAATTTAGTACATTATCTCAAGGTTTTCTACATTTGAAATAAGCATTAATAGTGCGCATTACTCATTAGCTTCCAGGTATGGGAGAACCATTGTAGCTTAGTTATTGGCATTGAAAATGAGCAAACATCAGGGACGCTAGTAGCGTCTTCTGCTGGCTGTAGCATCCGGGTAGCCCCAGATCGCCCTGGGGAGGGTCCCGGACTCAAACTGCTCCAGGGCACAGGGAGCAAGAGCCTGCGAGACTGTGCCTCCAGGTCAGGTCTAGATTTGGGCTCGCAGCAGTGGAAGAGCCAGCTCCCCGGCCAGGAGGCCGGGAAGAGCCAGTTGCCGCCGCCTCTTGGAAAATCCTTGCTGCACTGTGACTGGCTTGCACACTCGGCAGCCGCCTCTCCGCTTCACGCACCCTCCGGTAACGAAAAGTATTTAGTAATAGCCTTTTGCTGCAACTTTTTTCCTGATAATCCTTCTTCTTCTGAACTTTCTTTTTCTTTCTGACTAGAGTTCCTGGGCTTTTATCAACATATGCCCTAACTATTCTTGGTTCCACTGGGGTGCCTTCTTCCCTTAGTAATTTACTTCTCACCCCTTCCATATTTTCATCACAAAGACAATACAATACACTGAGACAAAACAAGACACAAACATACTGTATCAATCTTCTCCATTTTCTGGAAATGGTCATTTTTCCTCTCGCCCTATCTGCCTAGGGACAAGCAGATTGCCCCCGTCCTATCTATGGACGGGCAGCTTTTTTTCGTCACTTACCCCCGAGTGTCCCGGGGCTCCCCGTAACGGGCCACCATCTGCTGCAGTCCGGCTGCAGCAAAATAACCGGGGGGGGGGGGGGGGTGACGAATAACTTGTGTACGTTGATACAGCAGGAGTAGGAGCCGTTTATTGCAGGACAGGAGCAGTATTTATACATTCCACACAGCTTATCTAATTAGCATAAACTAGATACATCAGTCAACCAATAAGGAATCTCCACACTCAATGGCTTGTTTTTGTTACTTCTCAAACCACTCCCTCTGACATTTAGCCAGGCACCATCCAGACTTGTTTACGAACTCTAACATTCCCCTGGCTAAATGCCAGGTGTTATTTTTGACTTGTTTACAGACTCTAACAAATAGTGACATAAATGTGTTTATTGAACTTCTAAATGTTGTGTAAACAAAACACTATTATGCAGAGACAGAGCAGTTGATTTTGCTTGCAAGCAAGGCTAAGTGAACCCAGATCTTTCCATTCATGTTGTAATCATCCCCTTACATGGTTGTTATCTAATGAGCAGAGCCTCCACCTCATCTGTTAGAGGTTTACCAATTTAGGGCAGCAGAACTCTGCTTTATCTCAATATTAGTGTTATCCAGCTGTCCATCACTGTAACAAAATACCTAATAAAATCAACTTAAGGGAGGAAAGGTTCAATATGACTCACAGTTTCAGATCATGGTCAGTTCGATCCATTTCCAGCTGTAATTAAAGAGAAAATAATTCTATATTGTTTATGCTGATGGTGATTTCTCTGTTATATGATAAAATGATACCTTAATTAATAACAAGGAAGAAACTCATGGGATCAGTTTGGGAAATATGGACTCTATAGTTGTTTTAAGAATCTGGTATTCAAAACTGTGATCAAAGACAATATTTTAGAATTAAATTCTATTTTAATTGTGGTGGAAGCCATTAGAGTAAGAAGCAGGAAAAAAGCTTCAAGCTAGAAGGGCAGAAAACTAAATGATACAGGCATATCAGCATTTAACGGAGAGGCAAATAAAGGAGGAGCAACAAAGGGGAGAGGTAAAGAATAGTCAGGGAAAGGCGACTGCGTTTCAAGGAGGGGTGGCTTCTAGTGTCAGTTGATGAAGAATATTCAAAAGGAATGTTGGTGAAGAGGCCACTGGATTTGGGATCTTATACAACACAATCTCAGAGGCAGTAGTTTTGATGCCCTGTGATGGGGAGAAGTTGGTTCATCATGAGTGTCTGCAGAGTAAATATGAAGTAAGTGGTCTGGTTGCAAAGAGAAAGTGTGTTGTCATTTATGTTTTTTAGACTACAGGAAAATTATGGGCCATAGTAACCACATGAAGTGTGAGGTCTCAGATTGGTTCCTGGTTTGAACAAGACAGCAATGAAACATTTTAGGGACAATTTAGAGAAATTAAAATAGGAATTGACCATTTGATGTCAATAAGAAAATTAGTTATTTCTACTTATGATAATGCAAATTTGAATATGTAGGAAAACCTTAATAAACATGAATATCAAAAAGTTTAGAGGTAGAATGTCCTGACGTCTATCATTTATTTTTAAAATGCTTCACCACACAAAAATTAAAGTGATTTTAGAGAAGATGAAACATGCCATGATTCCCACTCAGAGCTCTAAATAAGCAATGGAAACCTGAGCTAAACTGTTTAATATTTACAAGTCTGGTCTAACAAGCTGAATACCATTGTTCCCTGAATGCCTCAAGTTATTCTCTCTACAACTAAGGAATAGTCAGTGAAAGACCCCCAGTCCCATCAGTTGATTGTCTTAAAGTTTACTTTAATTTCTAGGATTCATCTGACTCATTGGAGATGTGTACAAAGGGTTTACAGTGCATAAAAACAAATCATGAACTCAATGAACTGAATATCTCTATTTACTTAACTAGCTTATTTTTTATTTATCTCTGCAGATGAGGACACTGAAGCTCAAATAAGTGATGTTACTTCAAGTCTTGGAGCAGAGTTCAAAATCAAACTGAAGTCAATCTGATTCCAGCATCTTTTCCGCTATCTGCAATGGAGCTTTAGCATTTAGTTGATAAATGAGTTGTATTAAAAAAACATGGCCAACACTCAAAGGTCTTCCCCTTTTCACTTATTCTTGCCTCAGTTTCCCTACCTGTATCTTCCATGGCTGCTCAAGCCAAACATGATGATGGATCTTACTTGTTGAGCTTAGGTCCTTCAGCCTCCCCTCCTAGTTGTTTTTGCTTATTGGAGGCAGTTAATTTCTGAAATGTACTATTGTTATGATCCTTGCTTCTGTCTTCTTTTCTCTATTTGGGATGATCAGATTACCTATAGAGATTCTGATTCTTGCCCTTGGACATTTAAATCACATATTTTAGTTCATAACTTAGCATCTATCACCGATCTGGTGAATTTTGTCAGCACCTTCAAAAAAGATGAACCTCTGTATTTTCCATCCTAATTGCATCTTGGACATTCTTTGGTGTGAAGAGTCTTAATGGAACATCACAGAAATAGCCAATGTGTGTTATTGTCTTTAGGTCAGCCTCTTCTGCTCATCTAGGAAAAGAAAGTTGACCTTTATCTTCCTCATCCCTAGGATCTCTATCAAGATCTGTTTAAATTTGCCAGTTACTTTTAAGAAGTCTGCATGTTACTCCATATCCAGAGAGGAATTGTCCACAGTTTTTCTTATTTTGTACCAGTTGAATCATATTTTGCAGAAGTCTTTTGAGTTTTTTTTTTTTTTTTTTTTTTTGGTGAGGTCATTAGCACTTCCTATTATTTCAATTTAATCTTATTTTTAAAATTTTATCTTATGTTCAGTTATTTTACTAATTTTTATAAGTGAAAATGTACAAAACAAACAAATATTTTTTCTTATATTTTTTCTATAAATCTCCATTGATATGCTTAAAAACAGAGTATTTGTCTTGATGTGAAAATATTTGTATTGGTTGATAAATACTTTTCACTTTTTTCAGTGTTTTCAATTCTTAGGGACAAGTATATTTATGTTGAATATATTCTGGATTCCAATTTGGAATTCTTCACTTACTAGCTGTGTTTTTTCTATGAAGTCATTTAATTTTTTTCAGTGTTAAAGGAATAACAATTTCTACTTACTTCACATGGGTATTTTGTGAAAATTAAACAGAAAGAAATCTGAGAAAGCTTATAATGCTACCAGTCCCAATGCACGTGTCAGGTACAGTCAATATTTACATTTCACATATGGAAAAAGCAATCCCACTCTGTTTTATAGAAGACCATTTGCTTTTTGCTTGAGCTATTTCCAGATTTTCTCCTATTTTCTTACTAAGTATGAGAGAAATAAACAAGAGTACAAGTCAACAGTTTTTGTAGAAAACACCTTTCTGATGTTTGCCCAGATAATGAAACTAAAGTCGTTTCTGAGCATTTGCAGGACAGGAGAAGTGCAGTGGGCAAGAACTGTAGTGGAATTGGCTGAGATGGGGGGTCCAGAATGACTACTGTGTACTTATAAGAAAAAATAATGGCCAACTGAAGGGTGGTGAGAACTTCATTTCAGAGGGTGTATTGGAGGAAGGAATGAGAAAGACAGAGATGGTCAGGTCAAAGCAATACAATTTAAAATATATGTTTTTGGTTATGAATTGGATTTTCTTGAATGCTTTCAAAAGATATAAGTAAGCATTAGAACTATTTTAATGGCTTCAGGTGAGGAACCATGCTCTTTGTGATACTCTGGGATACTAGGCTTAGGGAGAATGTGTTCAAGTCTCCTCCTGTCTACCCTCAGTTCTTCTCTGCTATGGCTGTTCTGTTCCCTGGGAAGCTGATCCTCATCTCTGAGCAATGGGAAGCATCCTCAATCAAGGAGCAGGAAAGAGGAGAGTGAGGGTGGGGACTTACTGCTCTTTCTTCCTAAAGGTCACTGTGGACAAGTTGTGTCCCTTGTCTGTAGTCACAGTTCCTGTGAAGGGGCCTCCTGGGACTCCAGGTTTGAGTTACCTCTCCCTTTTCTGCCCTTCTTGCCACAGGCAGCCTGTGTCCTGCCTTACCTGCATCTTGACCTCCAGGATACTGTTGCTATCTCCATAGACTCCTGATAGTCATTTCTTTATGAACTACTTTTCAACTTACCCACATTAAATATGTTGTCTTCCCTGGAACCCTGGTTTCAGGACCACACAGGGTCTTTGGACTTATTTGGTTTACAGAATCATTTTAATGGCATTTGGAAAGTCCCTGCAAGACACACAGGTGGCCTAGTGGCTACAACGATCCATCAGCTGAAATGGGCAGAACATTTATTTTGGCCTTTCTTTATGCTGGAGATGGGAGCCTAGCAAGTCAGAGAGCTGAAGCTGCACTTTGGTGCTAGTGTGAGGGCCAGTCTTGGCAGGTAAGAAAAAAGGATGCAGACTTTCCTGAGCACCAACTTCATATTGGTATCAGCATTCAACACTTCATATCCTACATCATCCTAAAAAGAAAAGTACCTTCTCCTTCAACTTATGCATGTGTATCATGAAAGTGAGACTTGTTTTTCCAGTATTTCTGAACCATAAATGGCAGTTATGATCAAACGCTTTTGGTGTCCAGCCACCAAAAGTTGGTTTCCCAATTTGTAGTACCTCAAAGTATGTAGAAGCTCTTAAAAATACAGATTGCCAGGATCATCTCTAGTCTACAGAAGAAACCTCTGGTTGCAGCCTTTGGGTAGGTTTTTTAAACTGCCCACAGGGAATACTGATGTATAGCCAGTTGGGAAGGACTTAGTTAAAATTATTTCACTAAGAGTATTTATTCTGATTTTTCTCTCCAAGTTGCTTTTTAAAAAGATCATGTATTTTAGTAATTGGTCATGAATTAAAGACAATATGAATTATTTCTTGAAATACCTTACTAGAAATAGTTTTATCTCTGTTTTTGTCATCTATTATTATATTATTATCTGCTATTATCTTTATTAACTAAAATCAGAATATGATTTCAGATTCCATGAAAATACATTCAGACTAAATTAACAATAATGATAAACAAAGAAATAAACTCAGGCATTATTTTTTTTAATGATATGGGAAATTAGAATATTGTGCAATTGGCATTTACAATATGATTTTATTAAACTCATAATAACTTTGTCATTTGTGAACCATAGATAATATCTCTATTGTGAGTGCTTTCCATATTTTTGGGGGTGAAGAATAAAATATTACACAAACCCTTAGTGCATATACTGAATTTTATTTATGTCACTCAATCATAAACCATATAAATTTTCACTGGATATTTTTGATTTACCCATTTTAAAGTAAGATAAATCCATCTTGCTTGATTTCAAAGTAATATCTATCAAATATTATGTTTGAAATGTTTATAAGTCACTCAAATATAAGATAATACAAAATTAAAGCATCAATAAAATACAGATAAAAGTGAACCACTCTTATAGTGGCTCACAAAATGTGTAGATACCAATGAAAATGTGTAATTTCATCAACTATTGGGAATCCAGTGTCTGATCATGCTTACCTATGAGTAGATGCTAAATTCTGACTGTAGGTGGCTATGTTGCATCACTATTACATGATATAACAAATGACTGCATGGAGATGTCCTAGAGGTATATTTAAATTTAAAAATCTATCAAAAATTGTTACCCCAGGAGGAATTTGTGAAGACTTCCCAAAGTCAGCAACTATCATTCAGAAATTGCAAGCTGGAAGGGCCTGGGTGATAAGAATTACAGATCCTTTCCCTGTCCTTGGAGAACATGGAATAAGAAGTGAGCTAGTTATGTGAAGTAAAACTTTTCCTGAGTTTCATGACTTGGAAGGGAGATCCAAACAAAAGGAGGTACAAAATAATGACTCTGAATTTTTTTTTCCATCATCCACGATCAATGATTTCTTTGTAAAGCTTTAGGATATTTATCCTAAATATTTTATCTTAAACATTTATGTTTACTTTAAGTGTACAAATAGGAAAATATCTGACCTTTGGCCTTTATAGTACAAAAAAACCCAGTATAAATATTTCTAGCATGACCATCAAGGAAAGTTTTTCCCACAATGTGAAATTGAAGGTTAGCATTGACTTTAGCATGTCCACATCTGTTTGTCTTATGGAACATGCCCAGGCCTCTGGCATGGCTGATATTAAATGAATGCCTGAGTTCACTGCTTCTTGGAGAATCCCCTAGCCACAAACCAGGGAGCTAAAATGTACATCATCTCTCTGACTCCTAATTTAGTATCTAATGAAGCCATTCATCTCCTCTGTGAATCATTCTGGATATCCACATCAGAGAGGCTGTTGGCAAGACTGCTACATTTCCCCAGCTCAATAAAACCTGCTAGTAATCCTCTATTTATAGAGTGATAACCTCTCTTTATTTGAAATTCAAAAGGAAAAAAAAAACATTTTGCATCTAAATCATTAGGAAATTGAAAATAGACCAAAGCTAATTTTAATTCTAAGAATATGCAAAGCTGATAGCTACCCTTGTTAAGAAGGAACCATTTACTTATTATTTTTGAGTCCAGCTGTCATCTTTCTTTCCCCTATTTGGGAAAAAGAGGGTAGTATAAGAGGTTATTTTGGAATATGCAAGACGTCTGATGAGCTAGAATTACATAGTGACATCTTGGGAACTTCTAATTGGATATTGTTTCTAGCTAATTTATAATTCTTTAAAGATGCTACATTCACATTGTTTTTCTTTGCTTACTTTCCCCATGGCCCACATTTCTTTAAAACTGCTTTAAGTACCTCAAAGGTTTTTCTCTACAAAATTCAACCAGTTGAATTAAACATTGCAACAGCCAAGAAGCTAAAGGTAAATCTCCTTAAATATTTTCCAAAATCTTCTAATTACCTCTTGCAAAACTTTTGCTTTGTTTTCGGTGCTTAGTTATGTTCTATTGTAAGACAGAATGAATCTTAGAAGCCTTTGACTTTTTTTTCCTTTGCTAAGGGCAGATGTTATTTTCCCCAGGATCTGATGTAAAATGAAATAACGTGAATTTGTTCAGATAAAACAAGTTGAATTATTTATTTTCCACTGTCTAAGTATCTCTAAGTAGTCCCTAAATAGCAATCAATTGGGGGGTAGAGACAGGAAAAGAGCAATCAAATAGTCGGCATGATGTGAGGTGCTAAGGGGCTGATCACTCTCTTGAGGAGTTAGGAGATGCTCCCTGGGGAAGTCACTTCTTTGCTGAGACACCTGGAACAATAGGTGTTACCCAGAGAAGGGATGGGGCCAGGAAATGCACTGTAAGCAGAGAGAACAGGGTTCCAAAATAAGGAAGTGGGAGGACAGGATATATTGGAGCTTCTCCAAAGTGGTGGGTAGGGTGAAGTTTCTGGAGGTGAATTAACCCTTTTCCAGAGTGTCTTAATATGTGGCCAGTTTCAGTGTCTAATTTGCTTTCTGCCATCTTATAGCCTAGTAAACACAACTCAATCAGTTGGAGGGAGAAACACTATCTTTATCATCCCGTTAGTATGTTGCAGTGAATTGGAGAAGAGAGGCAGCTGAAGATTTGCAGAGGAAATCAAAACACAGTGGTCACTGATACTCCCTTGGGAGCAGTCCTGAAAGCTAGGTGCAGAGAATCTCTGAGAGCCAAGCAGATGGGTCACAGGCATGCCAGCATCTTTAAGTGTCACTTGCTGGATCCTCACCTGATACAGAATCAAGCTTTCTGTTTTCGAGAAATGTAGTGGCATTTCCAAATTCAGTGGTGAATTGAACTATTTTTTTTTACGTGAGATAAGTTGAGATTCAGTTTTTACTTAAGATATAAATAACATGGATCTGAGTGTCAGTTATTCATTCCAAAGACTGATTTCAACTGTCTTAAAGAAAATATATAAAATTATTCTCTCCTCCCCTCTACTCCTTTAATTGTCCCCTTCCTCCTCCTCTTGGTGATTTCTTCTTTTTTCATCTCCTGCTTTCCCTGCTCCCTCTCAGGAGTATTAAGTGATTCTCCTATAATGTGCTCACTCTTAGCCAATATGCAAGTCATGGACCTTCAGAAACCTACGTCCTCCAGCCATGCCTCAACTGCCTACTATTTTTACCTTCTCCCAGTAGTCCATTCAAATTATTAATTCATCACATGGATTAATCCACTGGTGAGGTCAGAGCTTTCAGGATTTACTCATTTCTCCAAACATCTACTTCTGAACATTGCTGCATGGAGGATAAAGTCTACAACAGATGAGCTTTTGGGGGACATTCTAGATTCATACCATAATGTTTTCTGACATTACAGCACAAAATAGGTGGAATAAGTAATTCAGTTAGACAGCTATCACTATAGAGAACTCAGGCTTAGGGCACATGGGGGGCCATCAATTGCTGCCACCTGCTCTTATGCCACTAGGAACATATTCTTCCTGGCTTCTACAGAAGGGGTTTGGAGACCAATACTCAAGCTGGCAGGCAAGTGCCCAGGGATGTCTTACAAGGGAGCTAGGGCAGGATAACTGAGCTTAGAGGGACATGGGTAAAGGAAGAGAAGAAGCCAAGCAGCATCCATGCACATGTGCTCACCTCACCTTGGGGGTACAGGAGAAAGGGGTAAGCCCCTTGTCTAGGCTGGGTCTTCAGCTGTATCCCCAGATATAAGTGTAACTGGCTGAGGAGCTGTGGCAGGGAAGGACATAAGTTAACTCAGTTTGAAGATGAAAAAATGGAATGAGAAGATTGTTTCTTTGAAATGATAGTGAACCTTCTGAGAAACACTGCAGTTCAGCCTTATAAAAATCCTCTAGTTCTTATATGAAACTCCACCTCTTCCAGTGGCTCAGTGGAATCAAATGGGATAAAATGCACATTTTCAGAAGACAGATGGTTGGGGACTGTATTGACCAGAAATGCACAAAAAAAGGGAAAAAAGAAAAAAAAAACATGGAACATAAAAATCATATGTAAGACAGAGAATTCACTTCCAGAAAATATTGCTATTATGAAGACTTATTCTTGGATGAAATGATGGCAATTTTTTTAAAAGGTACACTGTAGATATCTGCCATCATTTACTTGGATGATTGTTATGAGAAAAAAAATGTCATTTTTAATTCCTCCAGTACTCTATTTTACAACAGTCTTACTGCCTTTATTAAACCAAACATTATGTAAGTCAATTATTCATTTTCCTTATATACCATATCAATTTCAAACCAAATCACCAAATTCAGATGGATGTGTTAATCTCATTTAAAAAGTAAAGACAAGCAGATGTTATTTAATTGACTAAAGTGCTATTCGTTTTTTCAAACAATTTCTAATTCTTTGTCCTCTAGTTTAACCCAAACAATCTAGATTTAATTTGCAAGCATGATATTGCATAATACATAAATTAAAATCCAAATATATTCTGCATAGTCTAATTTTATTGTATTATCAGCATCAACTCTTAATTTTAAATCAAACAGTGTCACCCACTTTTTAAGTTTCCCTCATGCTCTATCATGAGTAATTGCTGGTGGTTATATAATAATTTAGGACAGCTTTTTCCAAGACCCAAGTTCTGCTTAAGATGTAGGAAATTCCAGAGGATGTGTTAATTCTTTAGACCAGCTTACTTTATTATTTCCAAGAGAAGTTTGGGAACATTCTTAAAAGCTTGACAAGTTGCTAGGCACTGCCAATTTGTCTTCTCTATTATCCACTCTTAAAAGATTTCTGGACTGTGTGTGAACTTATTCTCAGCTGTCTTCTTTCCCTCTTTTCCTTCAGATCATACAGTCCCCTTATGTTTTCAAATAAAAATACTGCCCTTTCTTTGTGCCCAACCTCTTAGCAAGAGACATTAAAGTGATTGGTCTTTAATACCTTTCTAATCAATGAGTATATATTTTAACATTTATAATTCCTCAAACCTACTTTCCTGTACCAGAATTGGTACACCATCAAGCATGCCTTATTGAAGTTCCCTGGAAATGTGAATTTTCAAGGAAGTTATGCCATGAAGTAGAAAGGTTGGAGTCCCAGGAGAGCCTACTCCATCCCAAGATTAGCCACTTAGAAATAATGTGGCATGTGTGTTATTATTCCTCTTCCAGACATATGGTGTTAACTCAAGTTGACATGTATCACATCAACTGGCAATAGCTGCTGGTCTCCCAGAAGAAGTTTCAGAAGCTAGATAGAGGCCATGTTCCTTTATCAAATTGCCCTCCATAAGTAGAATTCCCTGAAAAGATAATTACTTAAAATGTACCCAGAGAATTACATTATTTTGTAATCTTTCCTCAATAACAAACAAGGATAACATTTTCATTGCATGACTTTTCTGCCTGTGTTTCTGCCTATGGGTTAGTAAGACAACTGATTTTTCCTAACAGTCTGTTTTCTTTCCTATTTTACAAGTCTAATTTATTTAATTAAATGGTTGCTTTTCCTTCAACCATGCTTTTGTTCTGTTCTCTCTCTCTCTCTCTCTCTCTCTCTCTCTCTCTCTCTCTCTCGAAAAAGGTAGCTTGGTTATTACTAAAAGGTGGCTGGATGTTGGATTTGCTCTTGGTCTTATTTACCCAATAAGTTTGAGATCAAATTTTGCTCAAACTTAATCAGAATAAATAGAAGTTATACATTATAGGAGAATCATTTGCTATCTCAGAAAGGTATAGATGAAAAGTAAAATTCAGAGGTTGCCTATACTATATTTCTGGTTGACAAAAAAACAAATGATTCAGTTTTGATTAATAGAAACAACACTGACAAAAATGACCAGAATAAAAGGTGTTTATTCTTTAACCTCCTGTTCCAAATACACTCATAATGGCCAACTTAAAAGGAACTATCTTAATGCTCAATAACTTGGAAGTTTTAATTAGCTATTTGGCTGAAATGGCCTATTAAGAATTAGTTAAGAAATAAGGCTAGTTGACTCCAGGAGGCAGTGGCCTGCAGTCCCTGATGAGGCTTCTATAGGAGTCAGCTATACCCAAGGTCTTAAAATAGCAGCCATTCTGTTTCCCAGGTGGCATCTTTCAGAGTATAGAGGTGCTGGGTGCTTGTCGTAGTTGAAGGTTGATGCTGCTGGCATCTAGTAGGTGGAAGACAGAGATGATGCTAAACCTCCCACGAAATCTTGGGTGACCCCCTTCCCCCGGCACTGAAGAGAATCATCTCTCTCCCTAAACTGTCGGCAGTGCTGCTTTAGAAAACTGAGCTGTGCCAGTACTGTAACAAATGTCAGCTGTTCCTTACTCATGTTCTCCAACAGATGTCTTCTGGAGATTTGGCCATCAGAATTCTTAGAAATCTTACATATAAAATTGTTTTTGGTCTGGGGCTACTTAGGGTGATATGGTTCTTGGCATCTCCAGGACATTCTTGTAAATCCATCTATGAGGATCCTAGTTCAGCCACTGGGATCCATCTACAACATATGTCTATATCCATGACTTTGGGACTAACATAGAGCTCCATAAGACTCCCCACCCCTTAGGGTTGACTTGCCTCCCTCCATCATTGTGGGGCACTTTAAAAATGTTCCTTGCTTCCCTGTCATGGGCATTTATCATGAGACTAACAAAAGTATTAACCAGATTATGAAGATGGCATTCCAAAGTATATTTTTGGAAGTTTGGGGTCACTAACTTAATCTGTATTTTCTCCAAATATTCCCCATCCCCAACATGGCTACTTCATTCTCTATGGTGGAGGGTGCAGATCCTTATTGGTCCTTGGAGGTGTTAGTGTGTGCTATGTTTTTCAGTCCTGCCCTCATCTGACTGACACTATGTCAAAATAACATGAATTTAGGGCAAATAATCTGCATCTTATTTACTTCCATGTGGGGTGCTGGCAGCATGGTGGAAACCCATGTCAATGGGAGGAAATTTTTCTTCATAATCATAAACTTTTCATATTTAAGAGACTTACATGTGACTTAAAGCTTATTTACTTGTATAGCTTAAAAAGTTTTCACCCCCAAAGTTTTAAGCAATCCTCACCCTCTGAGGCAAGGATTATTGTAACCATCCCTATTTTATTATTAAAGTCAGCATAGTTATGAGTACTTAGTGGTGAAATCAGAACCCAAATGCTATTTCTTCCCCCTGAATTTAGTGTATCTTCTACTCTCACAGGGCTGGACTTACTTTGATGACCTCAGCCATGAAAGGAACTGCCTGCTAAGCCTTAGCCCCTTTCAATGCATCCTATATTTGACATGTGGCTTATCTTTTTCTAATAGGCTGAAAACTGTGCATAGAACCTTTTTTGGCTCTCTTTTGTCATAGTATTGTTCAGACAGATTGGATTAGCCCCAAAGATATTCATGTGTCTGGGGTCAGTAATAGGTTGCGACTGGGCTGGTATATCATTGTATTGACTTAGTTAATTTTATTCATTTGTAGGTCATAGTCTGAGTATGTTAAGATGCAGAGAAACAAAGAAAATGAGTTTTCAGGGTTAGTTAATTTTATTTCAAATTTATCAATGACATTTAAATAATGATGCACTTTTACCAATAAATGGAGCATTATTCAGGGATTAAATCAGGCTTGGTAGAAGGGCACATTTGTCAATATTATTTGGCGAATGCAAGAAGAAATTTCTAGAAAGAATTATGCAAAGGGCTGGGCATCTGACCTTCCCTGAAGCACTAGGGCTATTGGTTTGTTACCAGTCCCTAAGGTGCCTTGAATGAATTTAGAAAGAGCATTTCCTCTGGTCATTAAACAGGTAAGTATTCCAAAATATATTTTGAAAGGTAGAGATTTTGCAACAGGCCAAATGTCTAGAACAATGTTTTTTTTTTTTTTTTTTTTTTTTTTTTTTTTTTTTTTTTTTTTATATATTTGTGCAGTGAAACGTTAGGTTATTAAAATGTTAATTAATGTTCTCTGAAAAAATTCCTCAGATTAATATTTGGGAAATAGGAGAATTAGAAGAGTAAATAGGCTTCTCTGTTGCAGGACTTCTCATGGAAGTTAATGTGTTATCATGCATTGTGAATCTCCATGGGATGAATGAACAGTGCTCATATATCAAACTTGTGTATAAATTTCTGATCAAGACTCAACTCCATTCTGCCTATCTGGGCCCTTTAAATATTTAGTGCTGATATTCTTTTTCCTGGGTAGAGACTTGGATGGGGCCATGGTAGTTGATCGCTCTCAGATGATAACACTTCTCTTGCTCAAGCAAGCAAATAAATGAATGAATGAAGGAAGGAAGGAATAAATAAATAAATAAATAAATAAATCTACATAAGATTTACAAGAAACAGACACTCTTCCGACTTAATCGTCTGCTGCAGCTTTCTTCTGGCTTTCATTTACACATCTCAAAGGAACCTAACACAGTTCCACATAGATATGCTGAATACCCAGAATTCCACAGATCTCAGAGTGAATTGTTCCTTTCCAGAACATTCCTTCCTGGGATCCTTTCATTTATCAGTGGCACTGTACTTCTCCTGATCACTGAGGCCTAAAATTCTAGAATTCATACTCCTCCTGCAGCTTGGCTTTATGTGTGATCTGGCAAAAAGTCCCAAGGGTTCTTTTCTTTCCAGAACTTTTCACCTTTCTTTCTAATCCCTGAATTCTTAAGTGATTTTTTTTTGTATCATGAAAGACTGATGTGCACATTTTTCTTTGCCTCAAGCTTTTCTTTCCATATACAAAATATTCTGCATATTTCACCTATAATCATCCTAAAATACTGCTTCATTTCTATTAATGACTGGTTCAGTGTGAATAGCTCAAAATTCCCTGACAGTTTAGTAATCTCAGTAATCTGGTCCTGACCTTCTTCTCCCTGGCTGTCCTCCATTTACATGTTTGCACATACACTGTGCTTTAGTCAGACTGGCCTGCACATTTTTATACTGAGCACATTAGGTGTATTTCTCACTCTCCTCCTCTTTTTGGAGTTTTGACTATTTCAAAGAAGAAATTTATATTTGGAACTCCTACATAATGCCTGTCTGCAGCACTTCCTCATTTATCTGTTTCCTCATTTTATTTTAGTTGATGAAGAAGTACACTTTAATAATTTCTAATTGTTTGAAAGAAGGACACTCTCTGTGTCTTTGTATTTTCCACAATGTGAACACAGTGTCCCATAAACATTATGCTGCTTTGACGTTGACTGTCTGAAACATGATAGAGATAGTCAGAAGTTATCTTACAAACCTGGATTGGAAATTTCCTCATTGTCCTTAGTTGATCACAGAATTTGTGTTTTCTTCCTATCAAAACGAGTTCTGCCTTCACTGGAAGTTCTGATTCCATGCCTTTCAAGGGATTCACATGTGTGTGGGCACAATTTAACTGTTTGCCATGTGCTTGAAAATAAGTTCACCTTGAGTTTTAAAAATTGGCATAGATACATTTGTGTAGCATTGTTTTCTTTGCTTTGTTTATTCAATAATTGAGGGCTAATTAGCAATTTTCAAATTGTAACAGCATTATCATGACTGCCAAGGAAATATAATAACTTCACATTGTATGAACATTTGCTCCAGCAATTCTCATATTCAGTATGATCATTATTAAATATTTTTGAGGTTAAAGATAGAAGAATTCTGGGAATAATAGCTTGGCAGGTATTTTGGCCAAGTGAAATAATTCAAATTTTAGACTTAAAGTATGTTTAAATACATATCTCAAGTCTCATATTTGGTTGTTGAGGATGATATTTTCCACAATGTGAACACGGTGTCCCACAAATAATATAGTGCTTTGAGGTTGACTGTCTGGAAGGTAATAGAGAAGCCTTTCACATATGCAGTTAAATGAAACAATACCATCAAATGCTCACTTAGTCTAGTGGATGGTGTGTGTACTGTAAATGTTATTATTATAAAATTATTTTTCATAAAGAACTGATAGTAATCAAAAAGCTAGAGAAAAATTGAACCAATATATTAATGGTAGTTAAGTTAGAGATAGTGCATACTTTTATCCTAAGATTCCATTGCTTATTTAATTAGCTCATTCTTCATTTGCTAGCCTTTCTATTGGATAATTTCTGTATGCTAGGCAATATGCTAAGCCTTCCAAACATGGATAGGAACACAAGCTTACTTCCAGTTAAAACTTAGTCTCCATGTTATAAAGACTCACCAAGAACATTTTGAAAAAAAATTTCTAGGAATTGTTCTTTTTAATTTCTTTTTTTAGTTGTTGATAGATTTTATTTTATTTATTTACATGAGATGCTGAGAATCAAACCCAGTGCCTCTCTAGCAAGTGCACTACCACTGAGTCACAGCCCATCCCCCAGGAATTTTTCTTCAGTGTTTTGTAATTTCTTATAGAAATTTTCAGATTTGCATAGTGCTGTGAACTTGGCAGGACACACCAATGCTACTCTTCAGAACCTTTAACAGAGGCAATTCAAGTTGATGCTGTCTGTGATAATTATTTTTCAGTAAACCCTCCCAAGCTCAGCAGCGAAATAGTTGGCCTTTGGGATGCTTTAAGAAGGGCCACACATACAAGGCTATTTGTCTCCTGGTTGCTATTTCTCAGGAGAAAATGGGATAAATACCTCTACTGCCATCCCCTAAATGATGAGTACCTGCTTTCTATCTTTTTCCTTTTCTTTTGACATTGATTAGAGAGAACTGAAAGTGTCCATATTTTTTGTAATAAGAGGAAGTTAAAGGGCTATTATTGTGAAATGATTTCATGCCACTGTGCAGATACAAGAAATCCTTATGTATTTGTGCCCATCTATGTGTTCACAGAAATATATGTGTTTATTCCTTTGAATGGGATCCTAAAACATTCTGGATGATGGACCAGTCTACCAGGTCTGGAAACAGCCTTCTTCACTTTGCTGAGTCAGGCACACTTCACTGTTACTTTATGATTCTGTATATGCTCTACCAAAGCAGTCATGATCACATAATCAATAAGCTGGATCAAATGACCCCTAATTTTCACCTCATTAATCCATTCAGCTTGTTGTAGATAATAGCTTGACACCACTAAAGGACTTGAACTAATTCATAGAGACTTACCTGGGGCTTCTACTCTTAGTTTTTTCATCCATTTTCCACAAAAGTCCTTAAACATCTTCAATTTGATTAATATAAAATAATAATATAATTTTAAGAGAGATTTTTTTCCACATAAAATACTGTGCTTCCCCTCACCCCCAAAATATACATGTGAATTGATCCAAAAGAAGAACCTGGGGAAACTAGAGGGCACATAGGAGCTGAGTGACAACCAGGGTATGCCTATTCCCATGCAACAGGGTGAGTTTTCACGTCACACCAAACTGCAGGTTGCACTCTTCAACTAGGGAATGACTCAGACCAAATACTGAATGCAAAAAAAAAAAAAAAAATCAGAATTCAGACCCAGAAAAGAGCTACCATGCTCCACAAATTCCAAGAAAAATGAATCCCAGATCCATGAGTATCTGCTTGGGTTTTACAAGAAACATGGAGAATGCAAACCTCTTTAGCAGTACTATCATTTAAAATTCAGAATTTAGTAGAAAATTTGAAGCAATTACACATAAGAATCAGTATTAAAACTGCTCATATTATTGTGTGCTTGTACAAATATGCCACAATTAAACCCACTGTTCTTTCTAATTATTATGCAACCAAAAGGAAAGACTCAGCATTTACTCAATATAAGAATGAGGGGCTTCAACAGGGGAAAACATCCTAGCACAGAACAGATGGGTTTGAGAATAATAGAAGATGATTAAGACCATTGCTGAGTGTAGACAACCCAAGAAGAGGTACTGCAGTAGGATCAGAAAGGAGAATTTTCATCAACACACTTGATAAAGCATTTTTATGAGTGTTTCAGTGACAGCAACTGCTTTTTACAGCTGCTACATACAAATAGCTCATTAATTAAATCACTCCTAATTAAAGTATTGAGTGGTTATCCTCATACTGCCCAAGCTCCCAGGCTAATTACTTTTAGACTATCCTTCATGGATGGTCATATTCCCATACTGCCTGCACTACACACGTGAAGACTCAGAAATTCAGGAATGGGACCCAGGTCATACTGCTACTGACTGAGATCTTGAATTGTAACTATTGTCTTTCTGCCTCCTTTCCATTATACCATATCTTTCATCACACCCACACCCCTGACTTATATTATAGCAATAATTGGAAGTTAATTCTCCCCCCATTAGTAGTTTCAGTTGAATAATTCAATTGTGTGTTATTATAATTAATGTCTGTTTTAAATATTTGTCACTAATGACTTGGGCTTATAAAATTAGGTTATCTATTTTGGACTGCAAAAAAAATATTTTTTTTTTCACACAGCAGAAGACCATATTCAAATGGAATTATTGCCAAGAAAGGTATAATTTTAAATAGTAATAATTTCTCAAAGAAATTGATTCTTCTGTGTTTCTTATCATGAAAGCCAACCTATATCAGAAAGGCTTCAGATAACAGTCACTGAAGGAAGAGAGAACTTTATTCTTCTCTGATGTCCAGTTAATCTGATAAGTTAGGTAGTTCTGCTCTGGTGTCATTCAAAGACTTGGATCTTTCCATTATTGTTTTTATGCTATCCATTAGGGATTTTTTCCCTCATCTTCACAGTGAACTCTGAGTAATTGTTAAGTTCTTCTTCTAGATATTAGGGAAATTAAAAAGCATAGTGGAGTGTATGACAAGGACTTTATAGCCAAGGATTGAAAGAGACAAACATCATTTCCACTCTCTTCCACCATCAAGACTTAAACACATGACCACACCTCATGGCAAAGGAGGCCGGAAAATATAACCTCCCACTGTACAGCCAGGTGCCTACCCCAAAAGAACTGATTTTGAGGAAAAGTGAGCAATCACATGTTAGAAAAGGTAATAAACCAAAAAGATTGGATTGATTATAAAAATCAATCAATTGCAATATACTGGGAACAAGACAAAGGCTAAATATGTGAAGTGAATATTTGCAGAGGAGATGATATTTCATTTGACCCTATCCCTAAGAAAACATGTGTTGGAAACTTAATCTTCAATACAACACTTTTGGGAGACAGAGCCCTGTGAGAGGTGATTAGACCATGAAGCCTCTGCCTTCATGAATGGATTAGTGATGCAATCTTGGGAATGAGTGTGTTATTATGGAACTTTGTCCCCTCCACATTTTTTGTCTTTCTTTACCCTTCAACCACAGGAGATGCAACACAAAGGCCCTTACCAGATGCCAGATCTGATATTTGACTTCAAACCCTCCAGAAACACAAGCCCTAAAATGACAGTCTCAGAAATTTTGTTGTAGCAGTGCTAGGACACCATGTTACTTCATGGCCTGACCAGGACTTGTTTCTTCCTGTTTTTTTGTCAAAATTCTTTTGATTCTTTTTGTCAAAATTCCAAACTCAAGAACAATTTGAATGGAATATTTCCCCAAAATAAATACCCAAGGAATTCTAGAAAAAAGAGGAGAGAGGAGTAGGGCCAGATAGGACATCTGAACAGATGACTAATTTATGCAGAGTACAAATATTTTCCATGTATTTTATTTCATTTTAGCTTCCCAAAGTAGGTTATTCTGAAGATGCTCATTCTACAAATGCTATACACTTGAAATTCAGGCCAATGAGTGAAAGGATCAGGGGATTTTGTTTTCCATAATGAAAAACCACTATGCCTTTTACTGTCTCCACTTTAGGATCCTACAGCCTGAAGAGGGCATTTAGTTTCTTTTCCATTTTTAGGTTGCCAAGAAAAAAGATTCTTTAAATCTTCAATACAGATCCAGCAGAAGTTGCATGGACTTCATGGCAGGAGCTATTTGCTAGATCAGAGATTTATGTCTTTTCATTGGCAAAACTTTGTCTCCAGTGATTTGTCTTTCCTTATTGTGCTCTAAACAAACACTTTATTTCTTCATTAAGTGAATGGTTCTGTAGGTATTGAAAGGACAGTTAGGCTTCTCTGCATGGAAAGGATTTTTTAATAATGAGAAAAAATAGATTATCTGGATGTTGAAGTTCTTGAGCCCAAATTAGCAAAGAAGGTGGACAGATCATATTTTCTCCAGAGCATAAGTCCAAGAGGACACTGAGCCATTTTTGCTAATTGCCCCAGTTTCTTTGGACTCAGACTCAACAAAGAAATATGCATCTTTTAACTACATTATTGTTTCTCCTAAAGATTCCTTTTATGGTGAGGAAAAAAATCAGGATTTCCATGTCCAGTTGTTGTATGGTGTGTGATTTTAGGATAACCTGAGAAAATAAAATTATAAGTGACTTCTATAATTTGTTTACTTAGGTGAAGAAATAGGGGTTTGGAGTTATATTCCCTGTTTTGCAGTTGGCCCATATATGCATATAGCTCAACTTTACCAGGAGAAAGAAATAGACAAACAGATAGAAATTGCATTGCTAGCAACATAGCTGGGATGTGTAAGAGTGTCCTTTTCTCTACAATCTACAAACAACACTGTTTATTATCAGTCTATAGGAAATACAAATGCCAATTATTTTAATTCGTGTTTTCCTGATTACTAGGAAGATTGGCCATTTCATTTACATTTGATGAACATTTGTATTTTATCCAAGAATTATTTTTTTCTGAATAATTTCTTATTTTTATATTGTGTTGTTTTCCCCTTTCTCTTAATGATTTGTAGAGGCACTTTACATGTTTGGTATTACTTCCCTCCCAGAGGAGGATATATTATTTCTCCTAATTGTAATTTTTCACCTCTACTGTTTGCATTTTCAGTTTATCTGGATTTTGTATCTTATTATGTGGAGGTACATGTTCTCTATTCCCTGTTGCCATCTCACCCAGTGACATTGACTACATGAGTCATTGTTCAGGACTGGGACTGCAGTTGTTGAACTTATAAACTATGTGTGTGTCATGATGCCACTCTGTAAGAGGGCAACTAGAAACACGATGTAGTGGGAAACAGGTAATTGGTGTATAATTTCTTAAAGCTGCAGCTATGGGCCCTCAAATTTGCTGGAAGAGATTGATGTCAGTTGGGCAACAATTCAGGAGATGTAGGAAGGGAAAGCTCATCCTGCAAAGTGAAAACACATCCTCATTTTATAATGTGTAAGCCAGGGAAAGCTATTATTTTATAAAGGGGAGAGTTGCAGGAATGAGAGTATGCCTGCATTTGGCTGGTCATATGCTTTATATTCTTCCTTGAATTCAGATCACTATACATAGAAATATTTTATCTGTATCCTCTGAGCTCCTGTACATAATATTGCTGAGAATTTTGTGTTAGCTCTGGAGGGTTTTCTTCCTCTGATGCTGATAAAAATGTAATAATGCAAGTACAAAAAGAAGGCAACGTTGTTGGTCATACCCTTGAGGTGGGCTGTGCTATGAAGTGGCTGAAGCACTGTGTCAAAGTTTCCACCATTACAGTAGCACATTTTTTTTTAAAAAAAGTCTTTTATAATCAGAGAAAAATACTACTATATCCTTGAATCTCTTGGTAAAATCATATTTTTGATTTTTGATCCTAACAACAGATTGTTGAATGATTTCCCCACTGTCATTGACTTTTTTTAAGGTGTATTTTTTTTGTTTTTATTAGTTGCTCAAAACATTATGATGATCTTGACATATCTTACATTTGATTCAAATGGGGTATGAATTCTTATTTTTCCATGTGTACATATTGCACGATCACATTGGTTATACAGCCACGTTTATAATACAGCCATACTAGTGTCTGTTGTGTTCTGCTACCGTTCCTATCCCACCCTCCCCTACTCTCCCCTCCCATCACCTCTCTCTACCCAATCTATTGTGACACATTTCTCTTTCTCTCTTTTTTCTTCCCCCCACAACATCTTATATGTAATTTTGCATAAAATGAGGGTCTCCTTCCATTTTTCAGGCAATTCCCCTTCTAACTCCCATTCTCACGCATTCCTTGTCCCTATTTAATGGTACTCTTCTTCTCATGCTTTTATTCCCTGCTCTGTTTTGTGTCACCCCCCCCCCCCCTTATATCAAAGAAGACATTCGACATTTGATTTTTAGGGATTGGCTAGCTTCACTTAGCATAATCTGCTCTAATGCCATCCATTTCCCAGCAAATGCCATGATTTTGTTATTTTTTAGTGCTGAATAATATTCCATTGTGTATAAATGCCACATTTTTTATTCATTCATTGATTGAAGGGCATCTGGGTTGGTTCCACAGTCTAGCTATTGTGAATTGTGTTGCTATGAACATTGATGTAGCTGTGTCCCTGTAGTATGCTCTTTTAAGGTCTTTTGGGTATAGTCCAAGAAGGGGAATAGCTGGGTCAAATGGTGGTTCCATTCCCAGCTTTCCAAGGAATCTCCATACTGCTTTCCAAATTGGCTGCACCAATTTGCAGTCCCACCAGCAATGTACAAGTGTACCCTTTTCCCTACATCCTCACCAGCACTTGTTATTGTTTGACTTCATAATGGCTGCCTTTGTTACTGGAGTGAGATAGTATCTTAGAGTGGTTTTAATTTATATTTATCTGATTGCTAGAGATGGTGAGCATTTTTTCATGTATTTGTTGATTGATTGTATATCCTCCTCTAAGTAGTGTCTGTTCAGATCTTTGGTCCATTTGTTGATTGGGTTATTTGTTTTCTTGTTGTTTAATTTTTTGAGTTCTTTGTATACTCTAGAGATTAGAACTCTGTCTGAAGTGTGAGGGGTAAATATTTGTTCCCAGGATGTAGGCTCCCTATTTACCTCTCTTATTGTTTCTCTTGCTGAGAAAAAATCTTTTTAGTTTGAATTCTTGATTTTAACTCTGGTGCTATAGTTGTCCTATTAAGGAATTTGGAGCAAGAACCCCATGAGATGGAAATTAGGGCCAACTTTTTCTTCTATTAGATGCAGAGTTTCTGGTTTGATTCCTAGCTCCTTGATCCATTTTGAGTTAACTTTTGTGCAAGGTGAGAGAAAGGGATTCAATTTCATTTGTTACATAAGGATTTCCAGTTCTCCCAGCAC
This sequence comes from Marmota flaviventris, assembly GCF_047511675.1. Taxonomy (NCBI): domain Eukaryota; kingdom Metazoa; phylum Chordata; class Mammalia; order Rodentia; family Sciuridae; genus Marmota; species Marmota flaviventris. The sequence goes on along the minus strand of NW_027288296.1, from coordinate 2,446,653 downwards.
CATTTGTTGAAGATGCTATCCTTTCTCCATTGCATGCTTTTAGCACCTTTGTCTAATAAAAGGTAGTTGTAATTTTGTGGATTGGTCTCTGTGTCCTCTATTCAGTACCATTGGTCTACCCGCCTGTTTTGGTACCAGTACCATGCTGTTTTTGTTACTATTGCTCTGTAGTATAGTGTAAAAACTGGTATCACTATACTGCCAGTTTCACTCTTCCTGCTTAGAACTGCTATTGCCATTCTGGGTCTTTTATTTTTCCAGATGAATTTCCTGATTGCTTTTTCTTTGTCTTCGAGGAATGCCATTAGGATTTTGATTGGCATTGCATTAAACCTATAGAGTACTTTTGGTAATATGGCCATTTTAATGATATTAGTTCTGCCTATCCATGAACAAGGTATATCTTTCCATCTTCTAAGGTCTACTTCTATTTCTCTCTTTAGGGTTGTGTAGTTTTCCTTGTATAGATCTTTCACCTCTTTTGTTAGATTGATTCCCAAGTATTTTATTTTTTTGAGGATATTGTGAATGGGGTGGTTGTTCTCATTTCCATTTCAGAGGATTTGTCACTGATATACAGGAATGCCTTTGATTTATGCATGTTGATTTTATATCTTACCACTTTGCTGAATTCATTTACTATCTCTAGAATTTTCTTGGTAGAACCTTTTGGGTCTTCTAGGGATAGAATCATGTCATCCTGAAATAGTGATAATTGAAGTTCTTCTTTTCCTATCTTTATGCCTTTAATTTCTTTCATCTGTCTAATTGCTCTGGCCAGTGTTTGGGGAATTATGTTGAATAGAAGTGGTGAGAGAGGGCATCACTGTCTTGTTCCAGATTTTAGAGGGAATGTCTTCGACTTTTCTCTGTTTAGAATGATGCTAGCCTGAGGCTTAGCATAAATAGCTTTTACAATGTTGAGGTATGTTCCTGTTATCCCTAGTTTTTCTAGTGTTTTGAACATAAAGGGATGCTGTACTTTGTGGAATGCTTTTTCTGCCTCTATCGAGTTGATAATATGGTTCTTATCTTTAAGTCTATTGATGTGGTGAATAACATTTATTGATTTTCATATGTTGAACCAGCCTTGAATCCTAGGGATGAATCCTACTTGATCATGATGCACGATCTTTTTGATACGTTTTTGTATCCAATTTGCCAGAATTTTATTGAGGATTTTTGCATGTATGTTTATTAGAGATATTGGTCTGTAGTTTTCTTTCTTTGAAGTGTCTTTGTCTGCTGTAGGAATCAGGGTGATGTTGGCCTCATATAATAAATTTGGAAGTACTCCCTTTTTTTCTATTTCCTGAAATAGATTGAAAAGTATTGCTATTAGTTCTTCTTTAAAGGTTTTGTAAAACTCTGCTGTATACCTATCCGGTCCTGGGCGTTTCTTGGTTGGTAGTCTTTTGATGGCTTCTTCTATTTCCTCAATTGATATTGGTCTGTTTAGGTTGTGTATATCCTCCTGAATCAATCTGGGCAGATCATATGACTTAAGAAATTTATCGATGCCTTCACTATCTTCTATTCTATTGGAGTATAATGTTTCAAAATTATGTCTAATTATCTTCTGTATTTTTGTAGTGATATTGCCTTTTTCATCTCGTATGCTAGTAATCTGAGTTCTCTCTCTTCTTCTCTTCATTAGAATGGCTAAGGGTCTGTCCATTTTATTTATTTTTCCAAAGAACCATCTTTTAGTTTTGTCAATTTTTAAAATTGTTTCTTTTGTTTCAATTTCATCTCTTATTTTATTTATTTCTTGCCTTCTACTAATTTTGCTGTTGTTTTGCTCTTCTTTTTCTAGGGTTTTGAGCTGAAGTGTGAGAACATTTATTTGTTGGTTTATTCTTTTTTTTTTTTTTTTTTTTTTTTTTTTTTTTTTTTTTTTAGGAATGAACTCCAAGCAATGAATTTTCCTCTTAGAACTGCTTTCATTTTGTCCCATAGATTCCGATATGTGGTGTCTGTGTTTTCATTTATCTCTAAGAATTTTTTTTTAATTTTCTCCTTGATGTCTTCTGTAACCCATTGATCATTCAGTAACATATTGTTCATTCTCCAAGTTATACAGGATTTTTGCTTCCTTCTTTTATCTTTGATTTCCAGTTTCATTCCATTAGGATCAGATAAGATGCATGGTATTATCTCTACTCCTTTATGATTTCTAAGAGTTGCCCTGTGACATAATATATGGTCGATTTTTGAGAAAGATCCATGTGCTGCTGAGAAAAAAGTGTAACGTTTTGATGTTGGGTGGTATATTCTATATATGTCAATTAAGTCTAAGTTATTAATTGTATTATTGAGTTCTGTAGTTTCTTTATTCAACTTTTGTTTGGATGATCTTTCCATTGGTGAGAGAGGTGTATTGAAGTCACCCTTAATTATTGTATTGTGGTCTATTTGACTCTTGAACTTGAGAAGAGTTTGTTTGATGAACATAGTTGCACCATTATTTGGGGCATATATATTAATGATTGTTATGTCTTGTTGGTGTATGTTTTCCTTGAGCAGTATGTAGTGTCCTTTTTTATCTCTTTTGATTAACTTTGGCTTGAAGTCTATTTTATTTGATATGAGTATGGACACTCCTGCTTGCTTCCAAGGTCCATGTGAGTGGTATAATTTTTCCCAACTTTTCACCTTCAGTCTATGTATATCTTTTCCTATCAGATGCATCTCCTGTAGACAGCATATTGTTGGATTTTTTTTTATCCATTCTACTAGATTTTGTCTCTTCATTGGTGAGTTTAAGCCATTGACATTTAGGGTTACTATTGAGATATGGTTTGTACTTCCAGCCATATTTGTTTATTTTTGTTATTTGAGTTGATTTGTTTTTCCTCTTTGATTAGTTTTTCCTTTACTGTACTACTTCCCACTGTTGCTTTTCATTGTTATTTTTCATTTCCTCTTCATGTAATGTTTTGCCAAGGATGTTTTGAAGTGCTGGTTTTCTGGCTGCAAATTCTTTTAACTTTTGTTTTGCATGGAGGGTTTTAATTTCATCTTCAATCCTGAAGCTTTATTTCCCTGGATACACGATTCTTGGTTGGAACCCATTTTCTTTCAGTGTTTGAAATATGTTGTTCCAGGATCTTCTAGGTTTCAGATTGTGTGTTGAAAGATCAGCCGTTAACCTGATTGGTTTATCCCTAAATGTAATCTGCTTCCTTTCTCTTGTAGCTTTTAAAATTCTCTCCTTATTCTGTATGTTGGGCATCTTCATTATAATGTGTCTAGGTGTGGATCTCTTGTGATTTTGCACATTCGGCGTCCTGTAGGCTTCTAGGATTTGGATTTCTTTTACATCCTTTAAGTCTGGGAAGTTTTCTAGTATTATTTCATTGAAAACATTGCTCATTCCTTTGGATTGGACCTCTATACCTTCCTGTATTCCAATAACTGAAGTTTGGTCTCTTTATGCTATCCCATATTTCTTGGATGTTCTGCTCATGGTTTCTTAACAGTCTCACTGAGCTGTCTATGTTCTTCTCAAGTTGAAATACTTTATCTTTGTTGTCTGATGTTCTATCTTCTAAGTGTTCTACTCTGATGGTAATACTCTCATTTGAGTTTTTAATTTGGTTTATTGTTTCCTTCATTTCCAGGATTTCTACTTTTTTTATAACCTCTATCTCCCTGTATAGTTGATCTTTTGCTTCTTGAATTTGTTTATGTGATTCATTGTCACAGTGATCTTTCATTGTCTGATTTTGCTGTCTAATGTCTTCCTTGATACTTCAGATCATCTGAGGCATGTGTATCCTGAACTCTTTATCTGACATTCCATCTGCTGCAGATATTACCTCTTCTAATGTTGAATTGACCTGCATTGTTTGTGGTCCTTTCTTTCCTTGTTTTTTCATACTGCTCACATTTCTTTCCAGCTTTATGTAACTGTTGTGTTATTGATTTTACCCCTATATATTTATATTGCTCTTGTATAGTTCCAAAGTCTCTCTTTTGTGGAGAAAGACAATGTAAACTGTTCCCAATATCAATAGTACATCATCTAAGCAGAAGTTTTCATTATTAATACATTTATAGCTAGACTATATGTCTACAGATATTGGCTTCCATTATCATTTAAAAATATAGTCATTAGTTTCATAAAAGGCATACTGTTTCTGGTAGCATGAAGAAAACTGAATTTCAGGTGTAGGATGTTATGTTTAGGGGAAAAGGAGTGAGGGTATGGGGTTAATCTAACTTAACAACTTTGGAGAGCTCTAACCAATAGACAGGTAATTTATGGAAAAATGTATAGATTCAAACTCCTATCTGTCACGACCCCTTGCCCGCAAGGAAGATGCAACTCAGGAATCTTCTTTCAGCAGTTTATTTAGGTCCTTGATATTTCTTCTTCTAACCCTCGGATGCCCCTCCCAGCCTTAATAAAGCATCTCAAGCCCCAATGCGAAGCTGCCACGTGGAGCTTTCTCATAGGGTGGTGAAAAACCATGCGCCAACTCTCCCAAATAAGGAGTTGTTTGTTACAGACCACAGCGGAGCCAGCGCCATCTTATAATGGCGACCACGGTCTAATTAGAACGGCTCACCACAGTTCCCCCTTTCTGTTTTCTTAAAACAATACAGGCGAGTGTAGAGGTCCTATCCCACTGTGCAGAAGTGGCTGCATAGTATGGCTCAGTCCTAAGGAGGGCCGTTCCCCAGATCTGAGGCCATATCAGCCGACGCCTTTTTTCGTGGGGCGGGGCGTGGACGCGTCTAACCCGCATGCAATAGCACATGCTCTCCTTGAGGTCCACGTCAAGGATCACTCAAGTGCAGTGCCTTGCCTCGCATCCTGTATCGTGACGATGGTGGACCAAAAGGGGGATAGCTGAGGCTGAACTGTGGCTGTTTATATCGACAAACAAGTTGACAGCACCCTGAAAGAAAGGCACGGACTTTAAGGTGATAGAAAAGCACTAGTGTGGAAACCCATCTGCGTGCAATGGCAGTAAAACCGGCAGAGTGCAAGGGCTTTCCAACACTAAGAGAAAAACAAGGAAAGTCATGTCGATCCCAGTGCGATGTTATAATAACTTGGGGTGTAACGACCATGACAAAGGTTTACTGTTTAAGATGTGCAAGCCAGACTTGAGGTGAGTTGCCATTTTCTAAAGCTGCAAGAGCTTGTATGATCATAGCCTTATCGTGAGCACTGCGGGCCTTAAGGCGACAGAGAAACCACAAACAGAGGAACATACCGAAGCAACACATTGCACCAAAAATGCCTACCCCCACCCACTCTTTGAAGAAGGAAAAAGCAGAAGATATCCAATCGGTGAATTGACCCAAAGTCACGGGATCGACACGGGTACTATTCAAAACAGCAATCTGAGTTAGTTGAGACTGGATCAAGTCTTCCGCTGCCATGGACCAATTTCCGGCCAAATATTCGCCAATGATGCGGGAGGCATTCCTGGAATCGTTAAATCTGACAGAGGTTATGCATAAATGTGCACGTTGGTCAACACAACCCAAAAGCACCAAGTCGGCCAATTCTTCTACCTGAGCTTGGAGTAAATCTATTCTTTGGTTGGCAGCTAAAATCCCTGACAAAATATGTTGATTAATTGTATTTTGGGATTCAAGTATGGTGGAAGTTTGTTGAACAACTTGATTAATGGTGGCAGCAGTTTGTACTTGACTGGCCATGGCCACTCTGGCCGTAACCGCTGCAGCAGCAGACACTGCCACAGCTGTCACTATAGCTGCCGTAATTCCAAAATCCCTGCGGACTCTAAGTAGCTCAACAATGGGGAATTTATCTGGGTCCGCAGTGACTGGGATTGGGACAAAAGTTGGAATTTTCATAACCACTGCTACAGTCCAAGAACCATTCCAACACTCAGATAAGAGACAGGTAACATTAGAACAATCCAGCATCCCCGAAGAGGTGTCATTAGCCAAAAGGAGCAAGAACGGGGATTGGACACAGACCATCGCAGGGGGCAAAGTGGCATTATATAGCAGAGAGTTGAACGAAACAGATGTAAGTCTATTACCTCGTTCACTCTCCCTAACAGTGCCAGAAACATTAGCCAGCCAGCTTTTGGCTCCCAGCAATTGAGCCAATGCAGAAATATCAGCTGAAGCCCCCTTCTCATTGGAAATCAGCCATTGAAACCAGGACCAACCTACTCCTGTAGAGGAGTTGGCACTGTTATTAAAGTTATAAACATGCCTCTTAAGAGAGGGGGAAAGGGAGAAACCTTTAGCAACTTGATGTTTCTCCCAAGAATGATCCTGACAAGGTGTAAATGTTGGGGGGAAACCAAGATTAGGGGTACAGTAAGGGGAGGCCTTGAAATGGGTGGCATTGTAAGTACTATTAGAAGAAGGAGGCACTGGGATTAGTACCTTGGAGATAATAGCCAAGGTAGTTATGTTTAAAGCAGAGCTATTTGCAGGGGTCCCTGAACCTGATTGCTTCCCCGAAACTACTTGGCTCAGTACGGCACTAATAATACTCCCTGAGAGCTGATTGGACCGCAATGGGTCCTCCCAGTTAGTCAAATTTTTGGTCTTAAGGCTAATGCAATTAGCGTTTCCAAGGCTGAAACAAAAAACTCCTGTGAGATTAACTTGAGATTGATTAAAAATGCTCTCCATGTCCCCTCTAGGAGAGGCACAGGGAGCAGACATCTCACATGAGGTAGAGAAAAGAGTGGGGAGGACACTAGAATTACTATGAACCGGCATCGGCATTGGCCAAGCCCGTGCCACTGTCCACCACTGCATTGGTGTCGTCTGTGCCATCGGCACCAGCACCAGAACCGGAGCACGTAGCAGAATGAAGATCCTCATCACGGGATTGCTGTGGTATCTCTTGTTGCTGGTCAGTTGATGTCAAGACTCTTCTTGTCAGGCGTTCAGGGACCCACAACGGTTCCGTACGATCCTGGGGAAAAACACATACAGATCCTCGTGCCCATGTCAGCACAGGGTCGGGGCCATTCCATTGGCCCGTAAGAACATCTTTCCACTTAACATAGCCAATCACAGAGGGCTGAGGGGACACATGTCTATCAGCCACAGAGCGACCATGAATATCCAAATTCAAAAAATTAATGGTAAAGAGAGCTAAGGACAGGCATTCTTTAGGAGTGTGTTCAGCTCCTATTCCCCCTTTCTATTTTTGTAAAGTTTCCTTTAAGGTGCGATGAGCACGCTCAACAATGCCTTGTCCTTGAGGATTGTAAGGCAGACCATGAGTAAGTTGCACTCCCATGGTAGAACAAAAGGATGTAAATTGTCTACCAGTATAAGCAGGTCCATTATCAGTCTTAAGGGATGCAGGAGCACCCCATGCTGCCCATGCTTCTAGGCAATGAGTAATAACATTACGTGCCTTTTCTCCCGATAAAGCAGGAGCATGAATCACTCCAGAGCACGTATCAACAGAAACATGTACATACTTGAGGTTACCAAAGTCAGGTATGTGCGTCACATCCATTTGCCAGACAACCAATGGCTTCAATCCCCGTGGGTTCACTCCATAAGTAGGGGGATGAAGAAATGTGACACAATGGGGACATTGTAATACTATCTGACGAGCATCCGCTCTTGAAATGGAAAAACGCCTGCGCAGCGTTAAAGCATTAACATGGAAATTCTCGTGAAATAATTTAGCCCCCTCTAAGGAGGAAGCCAAGCATATCAACTGACCTCTAGTGGCTGAGTCGGCACAGGCATTACCCTGTGATAACGGACCAGGAAGAGAGTTGTGAGCCTGGATGTGCATTGGATAAAAAGGAGCAGTGCGGCTACAGATAAGCTGTTGAAGCTGATTAAAATAAGCAGATACATTATGGGCATTACTAATAGCTCCCACGGCCTCCAGGACTTTTAGTGCTTGTACCACATAGATGGAGTCCGAAATAAGATTAAAAGGAAAAGAACACTGTTTAAAAACCTCAATAACAATTTGCAGTTCCACCCATTGTGGATTTCCAGGAGCAAACTGATGCTGAACAGGGGGAGAATCATTAATTACATAAGCCCCCATTCCAGACTTGGAACCATCAGTAAAAATATTAACAGCCCCCGGAATTGGATTGGGTGAAGTTACCTTAGGGAAAATGATGGGATGTTCTTTAACAAAATGGAGTAATGGATGGGAAGGGTAATGATTATCAATATCCCCTTGAAACGAGCAACATAGAATAGCCCAGTTGTCTAGAGTAGCACACAAAACATTAAGTTGAGCTTTATTATAGGGTATAATAAGAGAAGAAGGTGATTGTCCGAAAAATTGAATGCTTTGTTGAATCCCTTTAAGTGCTAACGCTGCAACAGCATCAGGATAGTATTCTAAGGATTTTCCTGGGGATACATGTGGGTGTATCCATAATAAAGGCCCATCTTGCCACAGTACTCCAGTAGGCTGCCGCATAGTGGCAAGCACACATAACTGGAAAGGTTTATCACTCTGGAGCCTGCATAAAGTAGCATGTTGTATGGCTTCTTCTACTGTTATAAGGGCCGCTCTAGCCTCTTTGGTGAGGCTACGAGGAGAAGCAAGATCTGGATCACCCTTAAGGGTAGCATACAAAGGCTGGAGCACACCATTAGGAATATGTAAATATCCCCTTATCCAATTAATATCTCCCAGCAGTTTTTGAAAATCATTTAGAGTTTGGAGATCTTGAGTTCTTATGGTGATTTTTTGTGGTTTTAATTTGTCATACCCAATTATTGCTCCCAAATACTCAATAGAATTCCCCGTTTGAACCTTTTCAGGTGCAATATGTAGCCCATATTGAGCTAACAGCTTTACTAATTCTTTATAGGCCTCATTAACTGTCTGCTCTAACTTAGCGGCCAATAACACATCATCCATATAATGAATGATCTTGATGGAGGAATACTTATGTCTGAGAGGTGTGAGTGCCTTCCCTACATACATCTGGCACATCATAGGACTATTAGCCATCCCCTGCGGCAACACTACCCACTCAAACCTTAGATCTGGTTCCTCGTGGTTACACGAGGGAAGGGTGAAGGCAAAACGCTGTGAGTCTTTAGGATGCAAAGGAATAGAAAAGAAACAGTCTTTAATGTCAATAGCAATAATATGCCAGCCCTGAGGAACAGAGGAGAGCAGAGGCAGCCCTCTTTGAATGGGCCCCATAAGTTGCATTTGAGCATTAACTGCTCGTAAATCCTGCAGTAGGGGCCACTTTCCTGATTTTTTCTTAATAACAAATATGGGAGTATTCCATGGAGAAGTAGAAGGTTGGATGTGACCCAAGTCAAGTTGTTCTTTGACTAGATCATGGGCTGCTGCCAATTTAACCGAGGGAAGAGGCCACTGAGGCACCCAAACAGGCTCCTCGGTGAGCCATGTTATGGGTATTTGAGCCCCAGTGGCCCCTAGGAAAAACCCAGACCAAATCTGTTAAGCTTTTGATGACCTTGCACAGGATGCCTACGCCCCTGGAAGTGTTTTCCTAGTCCTAGACCTGGCCTATACCCCATATTTTGCATAATTTGTTGAGACACTGGGGAATAGTCATTACTAAGAGTGAACCCCATGTCTTTCATCAGATCACGGCCCCATAAAGAGATAGGTAAATCAAGTACATAAGGCTGAAAGGTGCCATTGTGTCCTTCCGGGTCCTTCCAAGATAGATGTCTACAGCTGATTTGAGGGGCTTGGGCATATCCAAGTCCTCTCAGGGATTGATCAGAAGTCTGCACTGGCCATCCCTTAGACCAGTCCTTAAGGGCTATGATACTACGGTCTGCTCCTGTATCCAGCAATCCCACAATAGATTTACCTTCTATGCTTAATTCCAAAGTGGGGCGATTGCTCATATCTAGTGACAAATAGGCACAATTCCCTCTGGTGGTTCCAATCTCACTTCCCATCCGTGACCTTGAGTCAGCAGGGAAGTGATTATGTAAGCTAGGCAAAAATAATAATTGAGCAATCCGATCCCCTGGGGAGATAGGCACAATGCCCCTTGGAGCCTCCACCATAACTTTTACTGCCCCTACAGTATCAGGGCTAATGACTCCGGGAAAGACATGAAGACCTTGTAAGATAGAGGATGCACGTCCAATTAGCAAACCTACAGTGCCAGGTGGTAAAGGCCCTTTGAACTCAGTTTCCACCAATTGGACTCCCATCTTAGGTGTTAATATGAGTCTGGAGGTGGAACAGAGGTCCAATCCCGCGGCACCTGTAGTGGCTCTCCGCGTCTCATGGGATGGCGTAGAGATGGCCGTGTCTCAGGTTCGGGTGTGACATTCTCCACTGCCCCATATATTTGTGGGCCCTGGGGTCGGGGGCCCCTTCGGCCGTTTTTTGGCCCAGCTGAAATAGGCTGTCCATGGATGTCCTTCACTGATCTACACTCTTTTGCCCAATGCCTCCCCTTTTTACATTTTGGACATAGCCCCGGTTGATGAAAGCCATTGGAAGGGCCACCGTGAGGAGGTCTAGTAAACTTGTCTTTTTGGGGACATTCACGTCTGAAATGGCCGGGTTGACCACAATGGAAGCATGTTCCAGCACCAGGACTGCCCCCTTTTGCAATCCGAAGGACAGCAGCTGCAAGACCTGCGTTAGTTAAAGGTCCTCCAATCTCCCTACACACGTTCATCCATGCTTCTATGCCCTTATTTTTATAAGGAGTGATTGCCGCTTTACATTCCTTGGTACATTGCTCAAAAACCAATTGCTTGATAAAGGGCATGGCTCTATCAGGATCCCCAAGAATCTTTCCAGAGGCATCCACCATCCTAGCTACAAAATCTGAAAAGGGTTCTGTAGGGCCTTGTAGAATCTTGGTCAAATTACCAGACACCTCTCCTCTATTTGGAAGTGACTTCCATGCCCGAATGCAAATGTTGTTAATTTGATCATATACCTCAGGAGGAAATCCTGTCTGTTGATTTGCAAATCTACCCTGCCCCAAAAGCATATCCTTGTCCCAATGGGGGTGTCCCGCCGCATGGTTTTGGGCGGCCTGCTCTATTGTGCCCTCTAGCACAAATGCTCTCCAGTCCAAATATTTACCCGGGGAAACACAAGCCCGAACAAGGCTAGCCCAATCAGAGGGAGTCATGCAGTATCTAGACAGACCCTCCACCTGAGTTAGTGTGAAGGCGGCATCCACCCCATAAGTGCGCACAGACTCCGCCAGGGTCTTCACAATTTTAAAATCTAAGGGTTCATGGACTCTTCCCCTGTTGTCATCCTGAAAAACTGGATAAGCAAGACCCATCTCAGCGTTAACAGCCCTCCATGTTTGGGCATGGAAAGCTCTCCCCGAAACTCCCCCACCATACGGCGGTGGATCCGGGGGATCGCTTTTCTTGAGCCCCTGTTCATTTTTGTTCCCTTCTCCTACAGCTAAACTCTCTAGCTGACGAGACAGCCTCCCGAGCTCTTCCTCCTCATTTTCCTCCTCCTCTGACCCACTTTCGCATGGGGGTGTGCGCAGTGCACTGAGATCTGGATACAATCGTCTCCTCCCCTGCTTCACGCTCCGCACACTCCCATCCTTCTGAGATATCTCACTGCTTGCCGGAGACAATCGTCTCCTCCCCTGTTTCACGCTCCGCACACTCCCATCCTCCTGAGGCACCTCACTTCCTGCCGTCTCTGATTTCTCCTCATGTAATTGCTCTAGAACTTCCTGTCCTTTAGTAAGTGCTTCCTGACATCTGCCATCTGTAAGGCAACTACGGACCATTTTCCAAAGGGGTATCACCCCACCCTCTAATATGCCCTGCTCAGAAGCAAAGTCAAGATCTTTGCCTAATTTATCCCAACTAGGTATAGTAAGGCTGCCCGAAAATGCAAACCACGGTTCAGCGATATCTATCTTCTGTAAAAATCTCTGTAAAGTACTATGTTTCACTTCCAGGCCCTTGGAACGTAACAGGCCATCTAGGGCCAGGAGAAGTGGACTTGAAGATGTGGCACCCATGACACAACAACAAGAGAAGCACAAAAAACAAAAGCGAAATAACACAACAAAGAAACACAGAAAACAAAAGCGAAAGTACACAGTGCAGCTGCAATAAAATGTAATGCTCTCTCTTTCTTTACAGAGGAGCTGCCTCGCTTTGGTCGCGGGTCCCACTTACTAGGGACTAACCTCGCTTTGGTCGCGGGTCCCACTTACTAGGGACTAACCTTGCTTTGATCGCGGATCCCACTTACCTGGGACTAACCGGTGCACCACCCCTGACTGTTGAAAGTTCTGATTCCCGGGTTTCGGCACCACTTGTTGCGACCCCTTGCCCGCAAGGAAGACGCAACTCAGGAATCTTCTTTCAGCAGTTTATTTAGGTCCTTGATATTTCTTCTTCTAACCCTCGGATGCCCCTCCCAGCCTTAATAAAGCATCTCAAGCCCCAATGCGAAGCTGCCACGTGGAGCTTTCTCATAGGGTGGTGAAAAACCATGCGCCAACTCTCCCAAATAAGGAGTTGTTTGTTACAGACCACAGCGGAGCCAGCGCCATCTTGTAATGGCGACCACGGTCTAATTAGAACGGCTCACCACACCTATCTGTATTTAGAAGATTACTCTGCTTATAAATAGTAAAATTTAGGGGGTTGAAAGTGGGATAGAGAGAGTAAGAAGGAAAAAACATAACAAGTAAAGAAATAGAAAAAGGAGAGAGGGAAAAAGAAAATAAAAGAAAAAAGAAAAAAGGGAGGAGGGGGAGGGATGTGGGGCATATGCAATTCCTCTATATTATATTGTTCTGGTGAATCAGTTGTTAAAAACCTTTTTCATGCACAATTCTTGGTTTCACATATGTTGAGGTTGTGAGGACCAGAGGGGGAAGGGTAGAGAAGACTAGATGAATGGATGAAAAGAGAGAGAGAAGAGAAAGAAAAAAAAATGTATCTCAGAACTCTGTTTTCTTTTCTTCCAGTAGGTGGTGTTGTCTATTCCTAGCTTGAGTCTGCATTCAAGGTTGTGTTGGTAGCCAGTGTTAGAGGACTTTAGCTTCCACCTGTAGCCTCTCTACTCTTAGTCTCTGAGATGGAAACCAGGTGCCTGATCCACCGCAGAACTGTGCTGGTAACCACGCCCACTGGTTGACGGGTTTTAAGGGTTGGTGAGATTTTCCAAGATGAGTTCCATCTGTTTTTCTTGTAAGATGTTTGATGAGGTGGGGAGTGCTGGGGAGACCTTATGTTTTTCCAGAGCTCGGTCTGATTACCTGCAAGCCAAGTCTCTGCATTCTGTGCCTCCTGCGGTCTGCACCCCAGCGCCACACACCACCCCTCCTCAGGGTCTGCCATGGGCCAGCTGCAGCGAGGCACCTCCTGCATCTGGGTCGGGTGATCTGCCTACCGCACGGGTGGGTGGCTGGTTGTTAAAGTGTATTTTCTTAAGATTTTTATTGAAGGGGAGGATTTGATGGTCCTTTTTTTGGAAGGTGGGACACTCTGAGTAGGTGCCTTAAAAATAATTAAGAGAATGTTGGTAGGGTAGCAGTAAAGAGAGTAATAAATTATAAAACCCAGTAAATTTTGTGTTGTGGTTATTCATTGGCTGTACTCCCTTGCAATAGTTCTGGAATGCTTTTGATTAGGAGACTGCTTTCATGATCTGCAGGCATTGAATTATTCATTTTTAACACTGTTAGTCAGATGTGTGGCTGATCCTATAAATCCACACCCCACACTTATTAACTAGCCAGCTCCATTCAAATCTCAAAGCAGAAGATGAACCATAGTCCTTCCTGGGCTTTGTTCCTTTATGCAGTCAATGGCTAGCAGGATTGGTACCTGCTAGGCACTGGCTGGCAGCCTCCCTACCCAGAACCAAGAAGTCAGAATCTGTGTGGTTGACAAGATTTTACAATGTTTTAGAAACACCATTCCACAGCATTAATAGAGTGAGTATAACTTGGATCTTAATTTCTCTTATTTTTAGTGCAGACATGGTACATCAGATAAGTGGTACAACAAATATTTCTCTGAAAAGAACAAAATAAACAACATACCAAAAAAATCCCACAAATTTCAAATATAAAACAACCTCCCCAAACAGCTTGGACAGAGTACAATGAAAGGGAAAATATGTAGAGTAACCATAAGAGGTATTCGTATAGTGCAATTGATGTTGGGGGCTTGGGAATCCGGCAGACTTGGGTAGGAATTCTGTTTGTTTTGTTTTGTTTTTTGTTTTGTTTTGTTTTGTTTTTAACCAGTTTTACAGCAAATTATTTAATGTTTCTCTACCTGAGTTGAAATTTATTGTTATGATTCTCAGTCCCATGGCCTTTTGAAGTCACTCTAATTTCTACTCCACTGAGTGTATAGACAAGCAGTTTGTCTTCATACAGAATGATGTTCCATCACACGCTTCTTCTCAGTAACTGACATTCAATTATATATGCCCTGTCTTTCTGAGGATAGAAACAAACCAGACATGTAAAACAATAAATAATCTAGGAATAAGGGAAAATGATGGAAAATCTATGTGAAAATCCTGTAAGGTTATTTAAATTGTTTAACTAACATTAATAAATCTCTAGCCAATTACATTAAAAAGTCTCCAGCAAATTTGCTCTGAAAAAATGAATCAATGATCCTGGTTGTCTGCCATTTCACTATCTAGGCTACCAATCCATCTTCATGGTTCTGACAGCATGTGGACGCTTCTGATGAAAATGCAATGCTCTTACTCAGTGACACTATGTCCATAAGTGGGTCTTAAAAGAAGGCAAAGGGAAGTGCAGTTTCAATCTGAAATAACATCTGATTGAGATGTGAAATACATAAACAAATTTTAATTTAAAATGATTTAGTGCTAAAGGTGCTAGTGAGTTGTATCTTTTGTAATCTAGAATAACACCACAGGAGAAAAAAAAATTGTAAGGAAGACACAGGTAGAAGGACAAAATATGCAAAATAGGATAGAAGATGGAAACATTCTTTTCATTATTCATGTTTTCAATCATTTCTGGAAAATATCTGCAAACTGTTTTATCTGGAATTATGGCCTTTCCTCTCGCTTTGGTTAACCATTGTATTAGCTTTATTTCATTCTCTTAAAGCTGTCACTTTGTGTTTTCTTGTTAAGTAATTTCTTCAATAGATTACAGAATATTTTGAGTCAGCAGAGTCTTCTTGATACAAATTTCTTGTCCCAATTACTTCATTTAGTAAGCATGTCAATTTAGTTAAAAGACAAATTTAATGATAATAAAATGCTGTTCATTAAGTGTACACTGGGTAAGTAAATGGTAATTAGCAGATTTTTTTGGAGTATAAAGAACTGCATAATTAAAACTTAACCAAATCTTAAAAAATGTATTTCATGTAATATGGGTGGCATTTACCAGTTTAGAGTAAATGTTAGAATGACAGTTTCTTCAATAGATGTAGTCCAAAATGCATTCATAAGTCAATAATATTAAATCAAGTCACTTCCATTTGAATTCAACACTTTATTTTGTTACATTAGATTTGCAGTTTTCAAGTTGTCACTTGCTAATTTCAGATGATCATTGAATTTTTAGGGGTTAGTTTTATACTGTGAAAAATTTTCCTTTCAAGTCCAAAGATGATCTAAAAACTACATATTCAATTTATGACTTAGCTTAAAATTTCTTGGTAATATTACTTTTTTTAAGCTTGATTTTTGCTTTGGTTGAAAACTTTTTTTCTGTAGGGTCAAAACCCTCAGATGGTTTAGAAATGCTGCACACATCCTCTTGAGCCAGGTTTTGCACCAAGGCCCCTTTTCACTCTGTTAAACTCATTTCACCACTTCTGGGGACAGATAAGTCCTGCTTTCTGTGATGAGAAATGTTCTGACTGACTCTGCTTCCAAGGACACATTTCCAAGGTCTGGAGAAGGGCTCACTAAGCCCACTGTCCTCTCCTGTGCCCCAGATATGCTGAGAGAGAAGTGCAGTGCACAGATTGTGGGTCTTCAGTGTGCCCCACCATGGGTACTGGTGTGGAAAGCTGCAAGAGATGATGCCCTGGTGCCACCACACCAAGCTGAGCTAACAAAGGGACATGAAGTCCCTGGGCCTGCAGTACTTCTTGAAGCTCTCCTCTTGTCCTGGTTTGTGAAGGTACCAGGAGAGGGATGAGACCAAAGTGTGCCATTCCTAGAAGCCAGTACACTGGCCCCTTGTGCTGACCATGCTCCTGCACACTGGCCTTGCCCCCAGCTCTGGTCCTCTGCACTGTGTGCCCAGTACCCTAGGCAGAGGGTGGAAAGCCTCATCCTGACTGGCACCCATTTGCCCCGGCTAACTCCATGTCATGGACTCTCAGCAGGAGAGAAGCAACTGGCTCTGCACTTGCTGTTAACCCATGGAAGTCTGAATGTTGTCCATGTTGACTTTGGAGAGCTCCACTTTCTTATCTACAGACTAAAAGAAAAAGTCCAACCTGTACTTTCACATTTCACTCAATATGGGTTCTTTAGACCCCTGCACTGACTCTTGTTTCACAGAAATTGCTAGAAGGCCCAGCCTATGGGGAGCCCAAGTGGCACTCTCCTGTGGCTTCCAGGACACACACTCGCTGGGGTTAGCTCTGGGCCAGGTGCCACCCTGAACCTCTTCTGTCTACACTCCAACCATTTGTTGACACTAAAGTTCTCCAAAACTCTGTGGCTTCCCTGGGCTGTGTGCTGTGTTGTACTCTTGCCATCCATTCTTACTCTTCTAACTAAAAGGACCAGACATTTGCACAGTTACCCAAAGGATGGGAAGGGATGATGTGCTGTGAATTCTCAGCCTCCTGCTCAGTGGTGAACAAGCACTGATATGTTATTTACTGCAGGCAGAAGTCTTCCTGAGGCTGCTACAGAAGTCTCCTTCCACAGGGGCCTGTGCTTTAGGACATTCCTAATTATGTTTTTTCTATTTTTCCCCTGACCTGATGATCTCAAAAGTTGAAAATCAGGGATTCTGTGTCACAATGCCCAGTTGCTTGAAGAGAAAGTGTTTTACCAGCTAAGAACTTAGAATAAAGACATTTGAAAATAAGCCATTTCTGCTTTCATCTGATCCCCTTTGAGCATCATATCAGAAAATGTTTATGATTTACCTTTGCATATTCCTGGGCAAGTATTTGCAAACTTTGAAGTACACAAGAGACACTAGGGAATAAACAAGGTCTGCTGGAGTCTGGAGGTCTCCACATCTAGCAAATTCTCATGATACCTGGGTGCTGCTGGCCCACAGATCAAACTGATTCACAAAGACCAAAAGCAATAAATTTTCAGTAAGTTATTTTATTAGATTGTCTTCATAACTGAGTGGAGATTGGATGTTTGAATTATTCATGGTTTTTATTTTTTCATTTGTAAAACTTTAATGACATGCTGGAATTTTGATATTGTCTTGGTTAATAAGTCTTATTATTTGGCATAATTAGACATTATAGAAAAATAAAAATAAATCTTAAAGTATAATTCCCAAAGGAATAGATGTGCCAAATGATTTTCTTGTTTTTTGTTTCAGAAATTCACTGGAGAATATATATATATATATATATATATATATATATATATATATCTCCAAATTTATGAATCAAGATAATTTTCAAATGATATTTTGATTTGACCAGACAGTTAGAAACTTATTCTTTGTAGGTCTGTCAGTATGAATGTAGAGATTATAGCATATATGAATCTTAAAGGTAATGGTGTTAAACAGAGATTATGTTCTTCTGATAATAAAAATATTTTGCCTCCCCCAATGTTTTCAAACTTCACCCACTCTTCTAGTGATTTCTACACCATTTCTCTATTTACAAAAAGCAAATATGATTCTAGATACCAATGTACCATAACTCACATATTCCACTGGGAAGATAACAAATGCTTAACTTCCATAAGCTCATATATCATTTACTAATAATATACAATTTATGCACTTGAAGTACATATAGGTGTGCTTATATCAATTATATATATATATATATATATATATATATATATATATATATATATATATATATATATATATATATATTCTTCTCATGACTATATATATATATATATATATATATATATATATATATATATATATATTATTTGTATATAACTTGAGAGTCTAAATCAATTTGTTGAAGATGATATATCTACGCATTTCAGAAAAATGTTTAAAATTGCCTACTAACTTAAAAATTTTAATTTTTCTTTTAATTGTGGTAAAATACAAGTGAAAAAATTTACCATCTTCATTATATTTGAGAATACATTTTCATGGTATTTGTAGTTTCACGCTGTTATATAACTACTGCAACCATCCATCTCCAGAATTCTTTGCATCTCACAAGCCAAAACTCTATGTCCTTTAAACAACTCACCATTCTGCACTGCTCTGAGAACTTGGTAACCATCACTCTACTGTCTGTCTCTCTGATTTTGATCACTCTTGGTATCCCATATAAGTGGGAAAAAAATGTTCACTATATCCTCGTCAAAGATGTACAAGAATAGTTTACCTGTCATTTGAAAATAGTTTTTAAAAACTGTACAAGAAACCAATTAGAAATGCATTAAATGCCAGTATGATGCAAATAGCAGGAGGCACAAACCCAGTTTTTCAGGGACCTCATTCATTTGGATGTCAGCACCCTTTGCATTCTGCTGAAATCACTGAAATTTCTACTAAATTACATCTGATTTCCTTGTAGCTAAGGGAGCTCAGGTCTTTAATCTACAGCATCAGGTGAGGAGATTGGGCCAGAGGTGACCTCTCAAGGTCATTCATTTGCTTCATAATTTAGTTTGAGGTTTTCCTAGTTCCAGGTTGTATTACAGGCAGTTACATAACCTTGGGATTTCTTGATTGGTTCTATAGAATTACAACTTACTTTTTAGGTAAAATTGATATTGTTATAAATATAAAACTATTTTTTTTCATCAGCTTGTGTCTTATCATGACTTTTTTTCTGCTGTTAGCCATTTAGTAACTAAATTTTTTTTAAAAAGAGTAAACAGTGTTAATTGTAGTTTGCTTTATTTGGCTTAGTTGTAATACTTGATTTTGGATAATTAGTTGTAAGATTTCATGAACTTCATTTATTCAATTTCATATAAATGGTCATCTTCTTCTCTCTGCTGCTTATCAAACCAAGTGAGGTAACGAATTGGAAAAAAAAAATCTATACATGAATCAAAGCACACTTTAGTGTCAGCATTTTCTATCAAAATTAGTAACAAATAATTACAGTACTAATGTTCATTGAGCACTTATTTTGTGCCAGAATTTTTGCATGCACTGTTTTATTTAGTGCCTGCAACTGCCATGTGACCTTGTAGATGGAGAAACAATGCTTAAGCCAGCTCAGGTAATTTGCTGAATGCCTGTGAGTCAGAAAGAGGTGAAGTCAGGTATCTGATTTCAGTCTGTTCTTCTAATCTCAGTGGACCTGAAGCAGGTTCTCCTGGGTAACCAGAGAGGCTTTGGACAGAGCCCAATAGTGAACACAGAGCTTGTGCTATCTTTGGCAAATGAGTGAGGAACTTGAGAATGCCAGTTACTGAATCCTTAAGAAGTAATATTTTCCAAAGCAGAAAAATTAGGATATTTATTTCAGATATCTTGAGCTCTATGCCTTAGAGTTCTTTAATTCTCTCTATGAAGATTTCTCATATCACGAACTTTGCCTTCTGCTCTGGCTTTAAATTCTCTTTTCTCATCTCTGAATATGTCCATCTTCTTCCTATAGCCAGCTCACCTTTTGTTGCTGCTCTTTACAAAAGGATATTTCCCTAGTTAAAAAGGTGACTTTTTAAAGAAGTGAACACATAAAAATGCAAGACAGTGCTTATTTCATGGGACCTTGGTAAATTGATTTACAATTGCCATTCCACGTACAATTCTTTAGCTCTTCATTGAAAATTCAGGTAAACTTGAATCTATTGTATGAAATATGATATGTCAATAGCTTTATAATGTTTTGAACAACCAATAAAAAAAAAATAAATTAAAAAAAAAGAAAAGTAAATATCAAAAAAAAAAAAAAAAGAAAATTCAGGTTTTAGAAAAATGAATCATACACTTGGCAACAAGATAAATCCATGTCTGAAGGAGGGATTGACCATAGCAGCAGACATATCAATATGACATGATAGAAGAGAAGACAGGAAAATAATGAAAAGAGTATGTTTTGACTCAAGGTCCCAAGGCCAGGTTTTCTTCTCCACTTATCTTCCTATGAAGCCTTCAGTAGTTTACTATGCTCTATTCCAAACATTGGTTTGAATATTAATGATATATTTATAAAATATTGATTTATCCATTGAGATATACATCTATTTAATAAGTTATAGTGAATGTCATTGCATAACTTTTTGATGCTTTGTACAAGTTTTATGGAGGATTAAGGGTTACTCCCATTAGCCCCCTCACTTCCTAATATGGAGAAATTAGGAGCTTTCAAAAATAACAAACACGAGTCCTTTCTAAAGTAACTGCTACAGCAATAGAAATAATAACAAAACACACACACACACACACACACACACACACACACACACACACAGACACTTTTCCTAAAATGCCCTCCATTCCTTCCACCTGCTAGATCCCCTCACCTGCTATAAGAAGTCCACCATCCAATACTCAGGTTGCATGAATGGCGAGGTCTATGTAAATTAATTACTTTTTCTCTTGTGTCCATGATATACCTTTTTTCATGTAAATATCACAAGAGTATGTACATGCAAATATTTGATATCCCTTTAGTATTTAGGATCAAGGTTAATGTATGAAAATATTCTTTGGTCAAAGTTTATATGTCAATTTACTCTTAGGAATGCGTTTTTTATGGGGATTTTATTTTAGTGTATTTATTCTAGTTATATATGACAGCAGAATGCAATTCAATTCATATTACACAAATAGAGCACAATTTTTCTTGCCTTTGGTTGTACACAAAGTAGAATCACACCATTTGTGTTTTTATCCATGAACCTAGGGTAATGATGTCCATCTCTTTTCACCATATTTTCTACCCCCATGTCTCTCCCTTTCTCTTCCTCCCCAATGGATATCTAAAAAAAGGTGTTTTTAATTTTAGTTAGCAATTGTTTTTTACTTGTTTGTATCCTTTGTTGGAGGACAAAGACTTTGTCTTCATCTTGCTACATAACTTCTGGAGTGGACAGGCATTCAATAACTATTTATTGGGTAACTGAAGGTTATTGATATTTTCCCTCATGATAGAGGCTACTACTGCACACTGAACAATCGAACACAAGTTCATCTGTGAAATTTCCACTGTCATAACCCAAAGTTCATCTGGGATTTAAGCTCCAAGTCTTCATTTTATTCTAAATCAGCAGTCATATCCATTGTAAACCATACATTTTGCTGTTGAAAATGGGAAACCTATTTTATTACACCAGAAACAAATCCGGAGAATCATTGAGGTGGAATAAATAAAGAGAATCCAGAAAAGAAGTTCAAGAGGGAGGAATAGCATGGAGAGGAAAACAAGGAAAGTGTTTTCTCCACAGCTGAGAGCAACATGTCTCAGGAAAGTCTCCAGCCGGCAAATCCTGATCCAGATTTTGTCATCTTTAATACCCACCATTACTAGCAGCAAGAGATAATGTAAGGGTGGAATATCAGAGAGGGCCCATGTTATAGATCAGATATGAGGTGCCCCCAAATCTCCAATGTGAGACAAAGCAAGAAAGTTTAGAGGTAAAATGATTAGATAATGAAGGTCATAACCAGTGAATTAATCCACTAGAGTTAGATGATCAATGTAGGCAGGTAGGATGAGGCTAGAGGCAGTAGATCACTGGGCACCTACCTTTGGGATTTATACTTTGTCCTTGGCAAGTGAAACTCTCTCTCTCTCTCTCTCTCTCTCTCTCTCTCTCTCTCTCTCTCTCTCTCTCTCTCTCCACTTCCTTGGCTGTTATGACCTGAGTTGCTTTCCTCCACCATGCCCTTCTGCCATGAGGTGTTCTTATCAGGTCTTTTGTTCACTGTGACACAAAAGCTGATTAAAATAGACTGCAAAATGTAAGTCCATATCCCAGTCCACCACCCTCTCCCTTTGCCTTACTTTAGGGAACAATGATCAATCCCAAGCTAGAGGCTCCTTGTGGAGATAAAATTATAAATATCATATAGAACACAATTTTTCAAATCACTGTGTGTATGCAAAGTATTTTCACACCATTTGTTTCTTTACACATGTACTTAGGGTAATGATGTCTAACTCATACCACCATCATTCTTATCCCCGTGTTCCCTCCCTACCCCACCCTCCCCTTTGCCCTTTTCTCTATCTAAAGTTTTTCCGTTCATCTAATGCTGCCCCCACCATTGCCATTATGAGTCAGCATCCTCATATCAAAGAAAACATTTGACCTTTGTTTGGGGGGGGGGTATTGGCTAACTTCACCTAGCATTATGTTCTCCAACTTCATCCACTTATCTTCAAATGCCATGATTATTTTTTCTCTTTTAATGCTGAATAATATTCCATTGTGTATATACACCAAAGCTTCCCTATCCATTCATCTACTGAAGGGCATATGGATTGGTTCCACAATTTTGCTGAATTGTGCTTCTATAAATTGAATGACAGATGTGTTATGGAAAATTTTCCCCACAAAGTTCTGATGCTGTGAAATATCAACTCCATGAAGTCCCAGAAAGGAAATGACTTACATTCTTGGAAAATGAAGCCACTAGCAGATTTCTCTGACAGCATTTTTTAATCCCCAAACTCTACCCTGTGGCAACTGGGATTATTTCTTACAAAAACTACATTTAAATTGATGCTTATAAAACCAATAAGCAAATATCACGAGGTCCTTGAGAATAAGGGAAGGAATTATCCATGGAAAATACAGCAAGAAATTATTTTCCTCTACATTTAGAAGTGGTAGAGCACAGATTTTTAAGTCTAAAGCAACCTGAGAATTGTAAGTTTGTCTTCCCTGCTGTGGGTGATGCTCAGCTCCTGAGGAAATTGCTGGCAAAACAGATTCCTTGCTAAAATAAAATAAAAACAAAAACTAAAAGGGTAGAAGGGAGTCAATGACCTAATATTTCTTTAGGCACTAGGTACACAACTGTACTGTCCCAAAATTTTGCAAGCTTTCATTTCAACTTTAAAATATACTAGTTTTGGCCATTTTCCATCTCTTCATATCTTTTAGAAAATGCCCCACTATTAGGCTCTGCCTTCCTGGGACTGGAGGTATTTTTTTCATCCTTTGACCTCCCAGGTGTGGCCTCAGGTGTCCCTACCTGACAGTGCCTGACCGTCCAGCCCACAGGATAAACTGGGGGTCTTCTTTGCAGCCACCTGGCCTACTGCCAACTCCTTCTGAGACCCACATTCTGCAGGCCTTGCCCCACAAGTCCCCTGAAATCCCTTCAGGCTCCCAGGAGCTCCACACTGGAGTCCGGTTTCCCAATGAGGCACTTTCAGGGTGGTGAAGCAGACACTGTGCTCTGGTCCTTTCTGGAAGCTGGGCTGCCTGGCCTCCAGGGAACTCAGCAGGTGGCACTGCACCACCCCCATGAATTCGGACTCAGATGTGGGTCCCTTCACAGTGATGGAGAGCGATGGGCAAGAGCCCTAGAACAAACCGTCAGAGACACCACCAAGCCCTGGAACCTCGGAGCCCAGCAATCCCGGGATGAGGCCAGCACACGGAGCCTGGAGCACAGCCTGCAGTCGCCACCAGACTCCCTCCCTCAAAGCCCAGGTGGCCCAGAAGCTCCGCACCTCCCCTGCTGCCAGGCTCTGCTGCTCCGGGTCCCAGTCCTCCCGCCTCTGCGTGGGCAATCTCCGACTCCCAAGGCGACTGGCTCACCTGGGTGCGCCACTCTAGACCGGAGCAAGCTAGAAGAAGAAAGCCCCAGAGGGAGACACATCCTTGCCGGGACTGGGGAAGTTGAGAAACCCTCCCGAAACCATCCAGTCTCCACCGCCACAGTGGAGCCAATAGGGGACACAGCCGGCAGCCAGGGTGCGGTGCCCAGGGGAGGGGGGTCAACTAGGAGGCTCCAGGCGCTGGGTTCCCACTCTTTTCTCTAGAATGTCCTGAGGGCCAGACTTCGGAGCCTCCTGAGCTGTTGATTTCCTCCTGCTGCCACCGAGGCTGCCCGCTCCTTTCTTGAGTCTCTCTTAATGATAAGTCTTTTCTGTTTTATGTGACTTTTTGCACCACCGAATCTGGGGGAGCAATACAGAACACTTAGCCTCCTTTTTAAAAATATTTTTTTTATTTGTGGATAAACACAATACATTTACTTATTTATCTAATGTGTTAATGAGGATCGAAACTAGGACCTCACACATGCTAGGTAAGTGCTCTACAACTGAGCCTCAATCCCAGCCCCACTTAGCTCCGTTTTGAAACACATCAACTCTGTTTGCATAAGAACAAGCAGGCTGGGGTGAGCAGTCATGATGCTTGTTATTTATTTATTTATTTATTCACCTTAAAAAGCACAGAGTGTTCAGCTACTATTTAGAATGAACACCTGGGTAGTAGTTTTGCAGGTTTTGTAGGAAGGAAGGTGAGTGCCCAATAACTGGAATCCATGTGACTTACCTGGAAACGGGGCAAGCGCCAAGGTTGATCTTTCTTTGTGCAAGGCTGCCATCTTAAGGCCAGTGCAGATATTTCTGCAGTCAACTACTGAGCCCAAGTGCCCAATGGGTTTTACACATTTATGACCTGACTCAACTCTTCTGAAATGATTGCTGTTTTCTACCACCAGCCAGAAAGTAATCTCAAGATATTGATTAATTTCAGATGGAGGAAAATAAAGTTCTAATGCTGCCATCCAGGCCAAGTCTTCTCCAGGGCACCTGCTAGTCCTGCTGTGAGCCTTCATCAAAATGGTCAGGAATTCCTCGACAAATTACAAAGGGGCTGAAAGGTCATCATTGTTTGTATAATTTTGGATTAATTAACATTAGCATAAATGACACAAACATGACAAAGTTGGAAGATAAGAAGCAAGCCTCTCATTGGCAATCTTTTCTTTATTCAGTATTCAGCAGAAGAGTCAAGCAGTGGTTTACCTATCATGGTGTATTTTGGGGGCAGAAAATGGCTTAAGTAAAGACGGAGGTTATATAGGCTTCTTTCACCATATCAATTTTCTTTCAGAACCTTACAACATTCTTATTATGGGCACTTATGTCATCCACATCTTCAAATACAATATGTCAAATCTTTCTTTTCTGAAATCTGAATTCTATTCTTTGATGTTTCATAGTCCTGCCGGTAATTATATTTCCCACCTTGGTCTCTTTTTCCCTCTATGTGCTTTTTGTAAAAAAAATAAAATAAAATAAAATAAAAAAGAGAAAAGAAAAAAAATCTTCTGCATGCCTATTTAGCCCACATTTCTTTTTTTTTTTTTTGAAAACATAGGACTTGGTGGTACTTTGCATGTCTCTAAATCAGCCTGTTCTCTAATTAATAAACCTTAAACTTCCAACATATTAAATGTCAACCTATATTTTGTATGTAAAGGGGTGTTGAGATAAATTCTAGCTATTGTGTGTCCTTGATGTAAACTGTGAAGGGTATGGAAAATAAGTCCAAGCACATTACTCTAAATCTTTTGTCGTTTAAAATTATAGACCTCAGCCAGAGCAAAGGAACACACACAAAACTACTTGCACCCGCCTGATTTCAGACACCCCCCACCCTAATGCGGCAGCTGAACCAAAGACAACAAGCCCAGGAAATACCCTATTCACATTCCTGTTCCATGCTAATGACTCAGCCATACTCCAATACAATATACCCCATGAATTGCTTTCCAACCCTAAAAGAAGCCTATATAACCCGGGCTTTTGCCTCTGCCCACCATCATTTTTTGTCCCCAAAATTAGCTTTACCAGAGTTACATCTATTTACTTCACTGGAAAATATTGAATAAAGTAAAGCTCGCCAATTCCAGCTAGCAGGATAACTCCAATATACAGAAAGAGGTGCAACAATATTTACATAGAATTTCATTGATACTCAGCCATTTTCATGCTGCCATTAAACACATTTTGTGGGAAAGTTTGAGACTTCTATGTTCAAATATTTGCACACAGGAACAGTTTGAGTTTTTATGTTTCACTTTATTTGCACTAGAGAGATGGATGGAAATACAGCTATATATCAAATATGGTTTGTGCTAGATGATTGAAATTTCACACAGACAATCACTCTGTGATTTGTTTCCCCTTGAAGTACTTTTAAGCATAAGCATGAAGGAAACAGTTTTACTGACACATCTTAGGATGTAGCAGGAGAAACCAAATGTACTGTGTGCTGCACCATAATTTTTAGTTGGATATTATTGATTTCTGGCAGGTTTCACCCGTTCCATAACCCCACTTTGTAATTGCAGTTTGCAACTGCTAGTTTTCAAATGTTTTCACCCAAGAAGAGTTTGAATAATAAGGTTCACTTTGTTTTGCACTACAGAGTTGGATGCATACAAAGCAACAAATCAAATAAGTTTGTGCTAGATGCTTGAAACTTCACAAACAAAATGAGTTGAAAGTTATAAGAGAAAGCCAATGTACTGAAAAAGCTTCAACAATTTTTTTATTGGATTTCTTTCATAATTCACAGAGTTCACTCTTTACCAAACACTGTTGTATTCCAATTTTGAGGCTACAAAGTTAAAAGTTTTGTAACCAAGAACAGTTTGAATTTTCAGGTTTCACTATTTTTTGCACTATAGAGATGTTTGGAAATAGAGCTACAAATCAAACATAGTTTGTCCTAGATGTTCAAAACTTCACACACAGATGCTTGAAACTTCACACATAGAATCAGTTCTCAGTGTTCCCTCTGTGGTTGGTTCCTGGTGAAAGTAGCTTGAAAATGATGCAGACAAAAATAGCTTTCTCTATCAACATTTTAGGTTACAGCAGGCAAATTCCCATGTACTGAAAGAGCTGAAAATTTTTTGTTGCATTTATTTTATACTCTACAGGATTCCACCTTTCAATAAATACTCTTTGTTCTTCATATTTGCTTCTCCTAGATTAGATAGTTTGCAGACAGTAACAGTTTCAATTTTCAGGTTTCAGTTCATATTGCACTATAAATTTGTAGGAATATAGAACAGCAAATCAACACAGTTTTGACTACCTGCTTGAAATTTGACATCTGCTATCCAATTCAATGGTCATTCTGGGATTTGTTACTGAATAAAGTCCTTTTTAGCAAAAACACACATAAACCGTTTTTACAAACTTGCATTAGGGGCTAGAAGAATAATCCCAATATACTGAAAGAGTTGATACTATTATATCATTGGATTTTTTTGTTACTCAGCAGATTCCATCCTTTCACTAAACACACTTTGTGACCAAAGTTTGAGACTCCTAGTTTCAAAGGTTTGCACGCAGGAACAGTTTGAATTTTCAGGTTTCATTTTGTTTGGCACTCTAGAGGTGAATAGAAATAGAGCTACTTATCAAACATGGTTTGTTATAGATGCATAAAACTTCACATTCACATTACTTTTAACTATTCTCTCTACAGTTTGTTCCTGGTCAAAATAGCTCTAAGCAGAGGGATGCAGGAATACCTTTTTCTATCTGTGCAATAGGAGTTAGAAGAAATATATTCTTGTATTGAAAGAACAGCAACAATGGTTTCATTGGATTTTTTCATACTCTGCAGGATTTATCCTGTCCTTAAACACACTTTGTTCTCTACATTTTGTTCTCCTAGGCCCAGCAGTTTGCAGACAGGAATGGTTTAAATTTTCCATTTCATTTTGTTTTGCACTATACAGGTGGATGGGTATAGAGCTGCAAATCAAACCTGTTTTTTTTTTTTTTTTTTTTTTTTTTTTTGTAGCTGCTTGAATCTTCTCAAACACAATCAGTTCTCAGTGCACACTCTGTGGTTTGTTCCAGGTGGAAGTTTTTCTAAACAGAAGCGTGCAGGTGCCATTTTTACTATCTCAATTCAGAAGCTAGCACGAGAATCACAATGTACTAAAAGAGCTGCACCAATTTTTTTTCATTGGATTTCATTGATACTTTGCAAGTTTCACCCTTTCATGAAACCACACATTTGTACCCTAATGTGTGACTCCTAGGTTCAAAGTTTTCCACCCTGGGACAGTTTGAATAATAAGGTTTCACTTTGTTTTGCACTACAGAAATGTATGAAATATACTGACAAATAAAACACAGTTTTTTCTAGATGCTTTAATCTTCACACACACAATAAATTCTAAGTTTTTACTCTGTTTTTTGTCCCTGTGCAAAGTATCTCTGAGTGGTGCCATGGCAGAACAGCGTTCTCTCTCAGCATTTTAAAAACAATCAAAAATTTCCATTGTACTTTAAGAGCTGCAAAATATTTTTCCTTTGAGTTCTTTTATACTTGGCAGGATTCATCCCTTCAGTAAACACACTTGTTTCTCCCAGTTTGATTCAATACTTTCAATGGTTGGTTTGCAGACATGAAGAGGTTGAATTTTCAGGTTTCATTTCCTTTTGCACTATACAGTTGGATAAAAATAGAGCTGCAAATAAAACACGTTTTTTTGTGAGATTCTTGAAACTTGACATTCACAATCATTTCAAAGTCCACACTCTGTGGTTTGTTTCCTCCTGAAGTACTTATAAGCCTAAGAATGCAGGAACCATTTTTACCAACTTGATTTAGGAACAGGAAGGATAATCCCAATGTACTCAAAGAGCTGAAAAAAATTTTTTTCAGTTTGTTTTGCACTATAGAGATGTATGGAAATAGTTCTAGAAATCAAACACGGTTTGTGCTAGATCCTTGAAACATCACACACAGAATCAGTTCTAAGTATTCACTCTGAGATTTGTTCCTGGTCAAAGTAGATTCAAGCAGAGGCACACAGATTGAGCTTTCTCAATCAGCCTTTTAGGAGCCAGCAGGAAAATTTCCATCTACTGAATCAATTTTTTTTTCATTTCATTTATTTTATTCTCTGCAGGATTAATTCTTTCAGAAAATGCTCTTGTTCTCCAAATTTGGTTCTCTTAGATTCAAATGTTTTCAGACAAAACCAGCTTGAATTTTAAGGTTTCAGTTGCTTTTGCACTATACAGTTGTATGAATATAGAGCAGCATATCGAACACAGTTTTTGCTATCTGCTTGAAATTTAACATCCACTATCTGTTTTTGGCTTACTCTGTGACTTGTTCTTGGTTGAATTATTTTAGCAAAAACACAGAAGAACCACTTTAACTAACTCACTTCTAGAGCTAGCAAGTGAATCCCAATATACTGAAATAACTGCCACTATTTTTGGTTGGATTTCTTTG
Organism: Marmota flaviventris; assembly: GCF_047511675.1. Taxonomy (NCBI): domain Eukaryota; kingdom Metazoa; phylum Chordata; class Mammalia; order Rodentia; family Sciuridae; genus Marmota; species Marmota flaviventris. Next base: position 2,417,351 of record NW_027288296.1, on the reverse strand, counting down.
TTAATCAGCAGAATTCATCCTTTAACTAAACCCACTTTGTACCTAAATTTTAGGACTCCTATGTTCACTGTTTTGAACCCAGGAACAGTTTGCATTTTCAGGATTTATTTTTTTCCACTATAGTGGTGAATTGAAATAGAGCTACAAATCAAACATTGTTTGTGCTAGATGCTTAAAACTTCACACTCACAATAGTTCTAAATATTCACTTTATTGTTTGTTCCTGGTAAAAATTGCTCTAAGCAGAGACATGCAGAAATACCTTTCTCTATAAGTGCTTTAGGAGCTAGCATGAAAATTCAAATGCATTCAAAGTAAGGCAACAATATTTTGTTGGAGTTCTTTGATAATTGCAGTTCTTTTTTATCCACCTTTACTGTCCAAAATGAAGAGAACCCTGAAAATTCAAACTGTTCGTTTGAAACTAGGAAAACAAAACTTGGAGAACAAAGTGGTTTTAGTGCAAGGATAAATTCTGATGAATATCAAACATCTCCAATAAAGATGATTTTGTTGGACATTCAGTACATGGGGAATTTTCTGCTACCTCCTAAAGCACTGATAGAGAAAGCAGTTCCTTCAAGCCTCTAGTTACAGCTAGAGTGACCAGAAAAAAATAAAAGAGTTAAGACTTAGAACTATTTGTGTGTGTGTGAAGTTTCAAGCATCTAGCAAAAAGCATGTTAGATAGCATATTTCAATCAATATATAGTGAGAAAAAAGTGTAAACTGGAAATTCAAACTCTTCTTTTGTGCAAACCATTGAAACCAGGATTCCCACGTTTGGTGTACAATGTGGGACTAGTGATAGGCTGAGTCTTGCTGAGAATTAAATAAATCAAATAAAAGAATTGTGGCAGTGCTCTCAGTACATCGAGATTCTTCTGCTAGCTCCAAAAGTGAGTTAATAAAAGGTATTCCTCCACACTTCTGCTTAGAAGTACTTCTACAAGGAACAAACCACAGAGTCAGCACCCCATACTGTTGGTGGGTGTAAAGTTTCAAGTATCTAGCAAAAACTATTTTTAATTTCTAGTTCTATTCCCATCCATGTCTGTAGCACAGAAAAAATGAAAGCTGAAAATGCAAAATGTTCCATTGTGCAAAACGGTGTACCTAGTGGTCCAAAATTAAGGGTGCAAAATGGGTTTAGAGAAAGTGTGAACCCTCAAAGTATCAAAGAAATAAAATGAGAAAATTTTTCAGCTCTTTCAATTTATTGGGATTCTCAAGGTAGCTCCTCAATTGTATTAGTACAAGCTTTCACTGTATGCTTCTCCTTAGAAGTACTATAAGCAGGAACAAAACACAGAGTTAGCATGGAGAACTCATTATATATGTCAACTTTTATCTCTTTAGTGCACAACAAAGTAAAACCTAAAATTTCAAACTGTTCCTGTGTGCAAATTGCAGGTACTAAGTTTGTTTAGGGAGTGGGTGAATCCTACAGAGAATTATAAAAAAATCCAAAGAAAAAAATTGTTGCAACTATTTCAGTACATTGGAATTTATTTGCTAGCTAGGAAAAAGAGTTAGTAATACTGATTCCTGCATACTTTAGCTAAGAACAATTCAAGCAGAAACAAACAGAGTGAGCACTGAGAACTGATGGTGAATTTCAAGATTCAAGCAAATAGCAGAAACCGTGTTTGAGTTGCAGATCTATATTAAACCACCTGTATACTGCAAAACATATTAAAATCTAAAAATTTAAACTGTTCCTGTCTGAAAACGATTGAACCTAAAAAAAAAAAAAAATGAGAGCAAAGTTTGTTGAGGGGAAGATGAAAAGTGCCGAGGATCCAAGGAATCCAATGAAAAAATTGTTGAAGCCCTTTGAGCATATTGGAATTATCTGACTAGTGCCTATAGCAAAGATTTAAAAAATTATGTCCTGAATAGATCTGCTTAGAGCTACTTTGTCCAGGAACAAACAACAGAGTGAATACTTTGAACTTATTGTGTGTGTGAGGTTTCAAGAATCTAGCACAAACCATGTTTTATTTCTAGCTCTATATCCAACCATCTTATAGTGCAAAATGAAGGGAAACCTAAAAATTCAAATGGTTCATGTATGCAAACTGTTGAATCTAAGAGAAGTAAACTTGGAGAACAATGTGAGTTTAGTAAACATATGAGTCATGTCAAGTATCAAATGAATCCAAAGACAAAAAATTTGGCAGCTCTTTCCAAACAGGTGAATTTTCCTGCTAGCTTCTAAAGCACTGACAGAGAAAGATTTGTCGTGAGAATCTCCTTACAGCTACTTTGACCAGGAACAAACCACAGAGTAACGACTTAGATCTGATTGTTTGAGTGAAATTTCAAGCTTCTAGAACAAACCATTTTTGATTTGTAGCTCTATTTCCATCCATTTCTTTAGTGCAAAACAAAGTGATACTTAACAATTCTAACATTTTATGTATGCAAACTATTGAATCTAGGCATCTCAAACTGTGGGTACAAAGTGAGTTTAGAGAATTGGTGAAGCCTACCATGTATCAAAGAAATCTAATGAAAAAAAAAAAATGATGCAGCTTTTTTACTACATAGGAATTCTCCTCCGAGCTCTATTGCAAGTTATTAAAAATAATCCTGAATGCTTCTGCTTAAAAGTGCTTCCATCAGGAACAAACTACAGAGAGAGCACTGAGAACTAATTGTGTATGACATTTTGTAAGCAGCTAGCACAAACAGCGTTTTATTTTCATCTTTATTTTTATGCAACTATATAGTGCAAAATGATGTGAAACCTGAAAGTTCAACTGTTCCTGTCTGAAAACTGTTGAACCTAGGAGAACCAAACTTGCAGAAAAAAGTGTGCTTAAGAAAAGCATGAAACCAGCTGAGTATAACACAAATGAAATGAAAAATATGTGGCAGCTCTTTCAATACACTGAATTTTCATGCTAGCTCCTAAAGCACTGATAGAGAAAGCTGTTCCTGCCTGCCTCGGCTGAGAGCTTCTTTGACTAGGACAAACCTCAGAGTAAACAATTAAAACTCTTTGTGTGGGTGAAATTTCTAGCATATAGATCAAACCATGCTTGATTTGTAGCTCTATTTCCATCCAACTATATAGTGAAAAACAAAATGAAACCTGTTCTGGTGTAAAAACTAGGAGTCCCAAACTGGGTGTATTAATTACATTTAGTGGAAGTGTCAACTCAGCTGAGTATCAAAGAATTCCAATGAAATTATTGTGGTAGATCACAGAATTTTGAGATTCTCATGCTAAATGCTACAATGATTTAAAATAAGGTGTTTTCCCTTGATTCTACATAGAAGTAATTCCACCAATAGCAAACACAAAGTGAGCAATGTAAACTGATTTTTTCTACCAAGTTTAAGAAGTTAGACAGACCGTGTTTAATTTACAACTCTATTTTTATAAACTGATAGTGTGCAAAATAAAGTGAAACCTGAAAATCCAAACTGTTGCTATCTGCAAACCATTGAAACTAGGAAAACCAAACTTGTAAAACAAAATGTGTTTAGTGAAAGGGAGACTCATCCCAAGTATCAAGAAATGCAATAAAAAATTGCAGTGCTTTCAGTATATGGGAATTTTTTTTCTCGCTCCTAAAACATTGATAGACCAAGATGTTCCTGCAAGCCTCTTCTCAGAGCTACATTCACCTGGAAAGACAAAGAGTGGACAGTGAGAACTGATTGTGTGTGTGAAGTTTCAAAGATCCAGTACTACCTTATTTGATTTGTAGCACTATTTCCATTCATCACTATAGTGCCAACAGAGTGAAACCTGATAATTCAAAGTCTTCCTCTGTGCAAACCTGTGTACCTAGGAGCACAAACTTGTGGTACCAAGTGTGTATACTTAAAGAGTTAACCCTGTTGAGTATCAAAGAAGTCCAATGAAAAAATTGTGGCAGCTCTTTCAGTGCATGGGGATTATACTTCTAGCTCCTAAAACGTTGATAGAGAAAGCTGTTCATACATGCCTCTGCTTAGAGGTACTTTGATCATTAAAAACATAGAGTTAACACTAAGACCTCATTGTGTGTGTGAAATTTCAAGCTTCTGGAATGATCGGGTTTGATTTGTAGCTCTATTTCGACCAATCTCTATAGTCTACAAAAAGTAAAACCTAAAAATTGAAACTCTTCTTCTGTGCAAACAGTTTAGCATAGGAGTCCCAAACTGAAGAGACTAGGTGGATTTAGGGAGTGGGTGAATCCTACAGAAAATCATAAAAAATCCAATTAAAAATTTTCCAGGTATTTCAGTATATTGGAATTATTTTATTAGCTAGTAAAATTTGTTAGTGAAAATGATTCCTGTGTGCTGTTGCTATGAATACTTTAAGCAGAAACAAACAGAGGGAGTACTGAGAACTGATTGTGAATGCCAAGTTTCAAGTAACTAGCAAAAACGTGTTTGAATTGCAGATCTATATTCATCAACCTGTATAGTGAAAAACAAATTAAAATCTGAAAATTCAAACTGCTCCTGTCTGAAAACCATTGAACCTAGGAAAACCAAACTTGGAAAGCAAAGTTTGTTTAGGGGAAGATGAAAAGTACCGATGATACAATGAATCCAATGAATCCAATGAAAAAAAAAAATGTTGCAGCTCTTTGAGTATATTGGAATTATCTGACTAGTTCCTAAAGCAAAGATTTTAAAAATAAAATCTGTTCCTGCATACATCTGCTTAGAGCTACTTTGTCCAGGAACAAACAACAGAGTGAATATTTTGAGTTGATTGTGTTTGTGAAGTTTCAAGCATCAAGCACAAATCATGTTTTATTTCTAGCTCTATTTCCATCCATGTTATAGTGCAAAATGAAGGGAAAACTGAAAATTCAAATGGTTCATATATGCACACTGTTGAATCTAGGAGAAGTAAACTTGGAGAATAATGCGAGTTTATTAAACAGATGAGTCATGTCGAGTATCAAATAGATCCAATGAAAAAAAAAAAATTGGCTACTCTTTCCTGCTGGTTTTTAAAGCACTGACAGAGAAAGATTTCCTGTGACATTCTGCTTAGAGCTACGTTCACCAGGAACAAACCACAGAATAACCACTTAGACCTGATTGTGTAAAATTTCAAGCTTCTAGAACAAACTATGTTTGATTTGTAGCTCTATTTCAATCCATTTCTTTAGTGCAAAACAAAGTGAAACCTAACAATTTACACCATTCTCTGTGCAAAATGCTTGAATCTGGGCATTTCAAACTGTGGGGACAAAGTGAATTTAGAGAACTGGTGAAGCCTTCCGTGTATCAAAGAAATCTAATGAAAAGAAATGATGCAGCTTTTTCACTACTTAGGAATTCTCCGGCTAGCTCCTATAGTGAGTTATTAAAAATAATTCCTAAATGCTTCTGGTTAGACGGTCTTCCATCAGGAACAAACCACAGAGAGAGCACTGAGAACTAGTTGTGTATGACATGTTTAAAGCAGCTAGCCCACATCATGTTTATTTTTATTTTTATGCAACTATATAGTGCGAAACAATTGATACCTGAAAGTTCAACTGTTCCTGTCTGAAAACCATTGAACCTAGGAGAACCAAACTTGCAGAAAAAAAAGTGTTTTTAAGGAACGCATGAATTTAGCTGAGTATAACAGCAATGAAACCAAAAATATGTTGCAGCTCTCTCAATACATTGAATTTTCATGCTAGCTCCTAGAGCACTGATAGAGAAAGCTGTTCCTATCTGCCTTGTCTGAGGGCTTCTTTGACCATGAAATTCAACACAGTAAACAATTAGAACTGTTTGTATGGGTGACATTTGAACCTTCTAGAACAAACCATGCTTGATTTGTAGCTCTATTTCCATCCAACTATATAGTGAAAAACAAACTGAAACCTGAAAATTAAAACTGTTCCTGTGTTCAAACTTTTGACACTAGGAGTCCCAAAATTGGTGTAATAATTATATGTAGTGAAAGGGTCAAATCTGCTGAGTATCAAAGAGTTTCAATGAAACAATTGTGGTAGATCTCAGTATGTTGATATACACTGGCTAAATTTTACAAGGAGTTAAAATAAGCTGTTCTTGCTTGCTTCTGCTTAGAAGTACTTCCACCGGTAACAAAGCACAGAGTGAGCAATGAGACCTGATTTTTTATACCAAGTTTAAGAAGTTATACAGACCGTGTTTAATTTACAGCTCTATTTTTATCCACTGATATTGTGCAAAATAAAGTGAAACCTGAAAATCCAAACTGATGCTATCTGAAAACCATTGAAACTAGGAAAACCAAACTTGAAAAACAAAGTGTGTGTAGTGAAAGGATGAAACCTTCCGAGAATCAAGTTCCAATGACAAATTTTTGCAGTGATTTCATTATATGGGATTTTTTCTTATGGATCCCAGAACATTGATAGACCAAGCTGTTCCTGCAAGTGTCTTCTTAGAGCTGTATTAACCTGGAAAAACAAAGAGTGGATTGTGAGAACTGATTGTGTGTGTGAAGTTTTGAAAATCTAGCAAAAAACATATTTGATTTGTAGCACTATTTTCATTCATCACTATAGTGCCAACAGAGTAAAACCTGATAATTCAAATGTTCCTCTCTGCAAACTTTTGTACCTAGGAGCACAAACTTGTGGTACCAAGTGTGTATACTTAAAGGGGTAACCATGTTGAGTATCAAAGAAGTCCAATAAAAAATTTTTGCAGCTCTTTCAATACATAGGGATTTTATTTCTAGCTGCTAAAATGCTGATAGAGAAAGCTGTTCATTGATGCCTCTGCTTACAGGTACTTTGATCAGGAAGAAACCACAGAGTGAAAAATTGATCTCACTGTGTGTGTGAAATTACAAGCTTCTGGAACAATGGTATTTGATTTGTAGTTCTATTTCTAAAAATCTTTATAGTTCACAACAAAGTAAAAATTAAAAATTCAAACTCTTCTTGTGTGCAAACAGTTTAACCTAGGAGTTCCAAACTGGAGGCACTAAGAGGTTTTAGGGAGTGGGTTAATTCTACCGAAAATCATAAAAAAATCCAATTAAAAAATTGTTGCACCTATTTCCGTATATTGGAATTCTTCTGCTAGCTCGTTAAAGGAGTTAGTAAAATTGATTCCTGCATGCTTTTTCTAAGAATACTTCAGGCAGAAACAAAGTGAGAACTGAGGATTGATGGTGAATGTCAAGTTTCAAGGAACTAACAGAAACACTGTTTGAGTTGTAGATCTATATTCATCCACCTGTATAGTGCAAAAAGAATTAAAATCTGAAAATTCAAACTTTTCCTGTCTGAAAACCCTTGAATATAGGAAAACTAAACTTGGAGAGCACATTGTGTTTAGGGGAATATGAAAAGTGCCGAGGATCCAAGGAATCCAATGAAAAAATTGTTTCAGCTCTTTCAGTATATTGGAATTATCTGACCAATTTCTAAAGCAAAGATTTAAAAAAAAAACTGTTCCTGCATACATCTGCTTAGTGCTAATTTGTCCAGGAACAAACAGCAGAGTGAATACTTAAAACTGATCGTGTGTGTGTGAAGTTTCAAGCTTCTAGTACCAACCATATTTTAGTTGTTGCTCTATTTCCATCCATCTCTATAGTGTGAAATGAAGGGACTCTTGAAAAAAATTTCAATGGTTCATGTATGAAAACTATTGAAACTAGGAGAAATAAACTGGGAGAACAATGTGAGTTTAGTAAACAAATGAGTCATGTCGAGTATCAAAGGAATCCAATGAAAAAATTTGATAGCTTTTTTAAACATGTGAATTTTCTTGCTAGTTTCTAAGCACTGATAGAGAAAGACTTGCTGTTAGATTCTTCTTAGAGATACTTTTAACATGAAATAAACCACAGAGTAACCACTTATACGTGATTGTTTGAGTGAAATTTCAAGCTTCTAAAACAAACCATGTTTGATTTGTAGATCTATTTCCATACATTTCTTTAGTGCAAAACAAAGTGAAACCTAACAATTCAAACTGTTCCTGTGTTCAAACTGTTGAATGAAAGTGTCTGAAACTGAGAGTAAAAAGTATGTTTAGAGAAGTGGTGAAGCCTGCCGTGTATCAAAGAAATCCAATTAAGAGAAATGATGCAGGTCTTTCACTACATAGGAATTCACCTACTAGCTCCTAAAACGAGTTAATAAAAATGATCCCCACATGCTTCTGCTTAGAAGTGCTTCCATTAGGAACAAACCACAGAGAGAGTACTCGGAACTTATTGTGTATGACGTGTTTAAAGCAGCTAGCACAAACAGTGGTTTTTTTTTTTTTTTTTTAATCTTTATTTTTATGCCACTATATAGGGCAAAAGGATGTGAAACATGAAAGTTCAAACTGTTCCTGTCTGAATACCATTGAAACTAGGAGAATCAAACTTGCAGAAGAAAGTGTGTTTAAGGAAAGTGTGAATTCACCTGAGTATAACAGTAATGAAATGAAAAGTGTGTTTCAGCTCTCTGAATACATTGAATTTTCATGCTAGCTCCTAAATCACTGATAAAGAAAGCTGTTCCTTTCTGGATCGGCTGAGAGCTTCTTTGACAAGGGCAATCCACAGAGTAAACACTTAGAACAGTTTGTGTGGGTGAAATTTTAAGTATCTAGCACAAACCATGCTTGAGTTGTAGCTCTATTTCCATCTAACTCTTCTAGTGAAAAACAGACTGAAACCTGAAACTGTTCCTGTGATCAATCCTTTGAAACTAAGAGTCCCAAACTTGGTGTAAAAGTTATATTTAGTGAAATGGTCAACTCTGCTGAGTATCAAAGAATTCCAATGAAACTATTGTGGTAGATTGCAGAATGTTGAGATTCTACTGCTAAATCCTACAATGAGTTAGAATAAGCTGTTTCTGCTTGCTTCTACTTAGAGATATTTCTACCAGGAAGGAATCACAGAGTGAGCAATGAGAACTGATATTGTATGCCAAGTTTAAGAAGCTAGCACAGACCGTGTTTAATTTGCAGCTCTATTTTTATCCATGGATATAATGCAAAATAAAGGGGAAACTGTAAATTCAAACTGTTGCAATCTGTAAACTGTTGAAATTAGGAAAACCAAACTTGAAAAGCAAAGTGTGTTTAGTTAATGGTTTAATCCTCCCGAGTATTGAGAAATCCAATGAAAAATTGTTGCCTTGCTTTCAGTATAAATGCTGCAGTCTGGCTGAGCACAAGTCAGGAGCTACTTGTCAAAAGAAATGAACTTTATTTTTATAACACACACACCAAACCACACAGCTCCTCAGGAAAACCTTCAGAGCCCAACTTCCACCACCTGCTCCCCACAAGCCTCTCCACCTCCCCCACTCCTCCTGCTCTTGAGGCTGATTGGCTGGGTTGCATGGGCAGAGCCAAAAAAGTCCCCCAATGAGTAGCTCTGTGGTCTGAAAGGGTGGGAAAACAGCCCAATGAGCATCACCGCAGAGGACCCAATCAGTTGGCAGCAAGAAGTTTGCTGGGGCTGCTGTGAGCCAATCATCAACTGGCAGCTGGAAGTTTGGTGGCAGCTGGAAGTTTGGTGGCAGCTGGAAGTTTGCTGGGGCCCCTTCCCCCTCTCTTTAAACAATAAGCATGGGGCTTAGGGACTGTGCCTGCCTTAGGTTGTCCAATAGTACATATGGTCCTTACCCATTATCGGATGAGCTGACCTCAAGGCGTCAGCCTCCTCTCTTAGGTTGGTACCATTGCAATTGGATCTTACCCATCACTGACTACCGGTCCAGTATACAGCCACACCTGTGGATAGGTCTTTGTACCAGTGGAGGTTGAGGTTCTTTGCCTCACCTATGTTGGCCCCCAAATTTTAGCTGAACGACCATGACAAGCAGAAGGGAGGAAGATACACCAAGCCAATTGACGGTTGCTTTTGGAAAAATTGTACCACTGATGACACCATCAGCAAAAATACCCCAACACTACCACAAGTCGCTGCACCAACAGATAGTTCACAATGCATACAGGTGAGTTCACAATGCATACAAGTGATTCATAGTCCAGGCAAGTTCTGCAAGCAGTTCAGTGATGTCTCCTTTTGGAAAAATTGTACCCCAACACTACCATAAGTCACTGCACCAACAGATAGTTCACAATGCATTCAAGTGAGTTCACAAGGCATACAAGTGATACATAGTCCAGGCAAGTTCTGCAAGCAGTTCAGTGATGGCTATTGCAGAAGCTGTAGATTGGTTTTATCTTTGTCTTCACAGGCACTGGGATGAAGATAGGAATTATGGCAATAATGGCTAAAGAAAAATTTATATAACATTCCAGAAGGCACTAAAAGAAAACAATTTTCTTTTCTTTTTTTTTTTTTTTAGAAAATAATTTTCTTAACAATGTACCTTATCTTCAACAGAATTATTAAATATAATGAAAAGGAAAGGTGAAAGTAAAATAACAGATCTGTCAACCTCCTTTTTTGTTCATATATTTAAACAATCCTCATGGTTTAATTTAAATTAAACCATTCAAATCACGTGAAAAAAAATATATTTGGATCCATTTTTTCATGAGCGCTCATCATATATGATATATGGACATATGCACATTCAAACATATAACACAAAACACAAGTGTGCACACATAATATAATTCATACAACACATAACATAATAGTAAAGGACTTATAACGTTTTACAGGTGAAATCTCCATTGCTATGTTTAAAAATTCTATAGTCAAAAAATAGAACTGATCAGCAAAACATTAACCTAGGTCTGTATGAGCTCAAAAAACAAAATAGAACTTCATGACGTGGGAAAGGGCAATAATAAAATAAATATTGAAAAATGCATCCTGGTTCTGTCGCAGATGTAAGGGTAGCCAAACTGCAGTTCTGGATATCAGCTGTTATCAATTTGAGCCAAATCATCTTATTTTTGGTCTGTAGAAATCGCTTTAGTTAATCTCTCTGGAATCCAAATTGGCTGCTGTTCTCCCTGTGGAAACACACAAACAGACCCCCGACTCCAGACAATCACTGGGTCAGGACCTTAGTTAATCTCTCTGGAATCCAAATTGGCTGCTGTTCTCCCTGTGGAAACACATAAACAGACCCCCGACTCCAGACAATTACTGGGTCAGGAACTTTCCATTGTCCTGTTAGAATATCCTTCCAAAGTACCTTGGGCTTATGCACATTTTTTGGACACATATGCCTTTCTGCAGCACTAAGTCCTGATGAATCCAAATTTTAAAAGTTTAGAGTAAAAAGGGTTATTTTAAGTTTATCTTTGGGGCTATATACCCCTTCCCAATTCCTTCTTTTTGCTTTAATAAGTACATTTTAATAGTTTGACGAGCTCTTTCAACTATGCCTTGTCCCTGTGGATTGTATGGGATTCCTGTTATATGAGTAATGCCAAATGATGAGTAAAATTGTTTAAAAGAGGTAGAAGTATAACCAGGGGCATTATCTGTTTTTAACTGTTTTGGAACGCCCACAGTGGCAAAATTTTTTTAAGCAATGAGCTATAATATCTTTAGTTTTTTCTCCAGCATTAAGGGAGCCCATCAAAAATCCAGAAGAAGTATCAACTGTAACATGCAAATATTTTAATTTTCCAAATTCTGGCAAGTGTGTGATGTCCATCTGCCAAATATGGTTAGGTATCAGTCCTCTAGGATTGACTCCAAGATTAACTTGTGGTAAAATGGTCACACAATTTTGACATTGTTTTATTATTTGTCTAGCTTGTTCCTTAGTTATTTTAAAATGCTTTTGTAAAGTATTAGCATTGACATGGAACTTTTTTTTATGAAAATCTGTAGCTTCTTCTAGTGTAGAGAATATATGTATGTCATGTGTAGTATTATCTGCTAAATCATTGCCCAATCTAAGGGCTCCAGGCAATCCTGTATGTGCCCTAATATGTCCTATAAAGAACTTATCTTTTCTGTCCCAAATTAGACTTTGTATAGTGGAAAGCAAAGAGAAAACAGTAGAGGAAGGGGAAATCCTACCAGCATCTTCAAGGGATATTATAGCATTAACTATATACTGACTATCGGAAAATAATTAAATACAGAATCTTTAAACATCACAAAAGCTTGTAATACTTCATTAAGCTCTACCTTTTGAGCTGATTGTTTGGGTACTAAAAATGTAAAAGTTTGATCAGTTATAACTATTGCTGCTGTACCATTATTTGACCCATCAGTGTATATATTTGGAACATTCATGATAGGTGTTTTTCTTGTCATTTTTGGAAAAATTACAGGATGCAATGACCAAAAAGACAATAAAGGATTAGATGGTAAGTGGTTATCAAATGAAACATTAGATTTGCACATGATTATTGCCCAAGTATTTAACTCATTAGCTAACTCATCAATTTGATTCATAGTATATGGAGTAATAATTTTATTGGGAGAAATTCCAAACACTCCCTTTGCTGCTTTTATTCCTTTGAGTATTAATTGTCCTACAGCCTCAGGATACCTAGTAAGAATAGTGTTAGGAGAATAAGATAAATGTATCCATAATAATGGACCTTCTTGCCAAAATACTCCTGTAGGAATATTTTTTGTTGGTAGTACAATAAATAATAAAGGCAAACTTTTGTCAATTCTATCCAAATGCATATTTTCCATATATGTTTCAATGATTTTTAATGCCTTTCTTGCTTCAGGCGTTAACATTTGTGGTGAATTTGGATCTGATGGACCTTTTAGGATATCAAATAAAGGTCCCAACTCTCCTGTTGGTATACCTAGATAAGGCCTTATCCAATTTATGTCTCCTAATAACTTTTGAAAGTCGTTAAGTGATTTGAATTGATCTACTCGTATTTGAATTTTTGGTGGACGGACCATGGATGAGGATAATAGAACTCCCAAATAATTAATTGGAAAATTTAATTGCACTTTATCTATTGCTATGTCTAGATTATAATTTTTTTAATAAGTTTGTTAGTGTGGCATAACATTCTAGCAATGTGTTTTCATCTTTGTGTGCTAATAATACATCATCCATATAGTGAAATATTTGTAGTTCAGGATTTTGATTTCTAAGTGGCTGGATTACTTTAACATAAACTTGACACATAGTTGGGCTGTTAACCATCCCTTGAGGGAGTACTTTCCATTCATATTTCTGATCAGGACCTTCGTGATTCAGTGCAGGGATAGTAAATGCAAAACGTGGACTATCTTCAGGATGAATTGGAATTGAAAAAAAAAAAACAATCTTTAATATCTATAACTAAAACATACCAAGTTTTTGGCAAAGCAGACAATTGAGTAATCCCCAATTGAGCATGTCCCATAATAACCATCTCATTATTAATGGCTCTTAAATCTTGCAATAATCTCCATTTACCAGATTTTTTTTTGATGACAAAAATGGGAGTATTATGGGGAGATACAGAAGGTTGTATATGTCCTTCTGCTAATTGTTGTTTGACCAGGTCATGGGCTGCTTGTATCTTTTCTTTAGTCAGGGGCCACTGAGGAACCCATACTGGTCTTTCTGATTTCCAAGTAATTTTTATTGTCTCAGTGGCCCTTTCTGAAAATCCAGCCCATGTCTGTCCATTCCTTGATCTATTTGTATTGGTGCTGCTATACCTTGTTCTTGTTTTTCTAATCTTTTTCCTTTCCTAAAAACTTGTCTAGTCATAATAGTGGGTGCATTTTGGTTGATGTTATTTGTTAATGCCAAACCTAATTGATCTAGGACATCTCGTCCCCATAAATTTACGGGAAGATGATCCAATACATATGGCTGTATAGTTCCTTCACATCCTTCAGGATACTTCCAATCTAATACCATTGCACTTCTATGGGGATTAGTCACCATTCCTAGGCCTCGAAGTGTTTGAGTGGCTTGTTGTAATGGCCAATGTTTTGGCCATTCTTGATGAGAGATGATGCTAAGGTCTGCACCTGTATCCAGTAGCCTATTAAATTCATGTCCTTGAATATTTAGTTTTAGCATGGGGTGAGACTCTAAATTTAAAGAAAGCATAGCCCAATCTACACCTGTGGAGCCTAATTCCCTGGAACCTCTTTCTACAGTACGACTGGAAATTTATCATGTAGGCTGGGTATTATTAGTAACTGTGCTATTCTATCTCCTGGTGAAATTACTGATATACCCTTTGGAGAACTGGCTATAATTTTTATTTCACCTTCATAATTGGGATCAATTACCCCAGGACTTATCATAAGTCCTTTTAGAGTAAAAGAGCTGTGTCCCAATAATAAGCCTACTGTTCCTTTGGGAAGAGGTCCTTTTACTCCTGTGGGAATGATTCGAACTCCCATCTCTGGAGTTAGTACTGCTCTGGCGGAGGCGCAGATGTCCAACCCTGTGCTCCCTCTGGTTTGTCTGATGAGGGATCTGATGGACAATGTGTCCTAGGCACTACCCTGATGGGGTTGCTGGGTTCCTCCAGTGCTCCATATATTTGTGGTTTTGGGCCCCAGAGCATTGGTCCCCCCTGTCCATTTTTTTGGCAACAGAGCCCTATGCCTTTCTCCATGATATCATGGATAAACACCTGGTCCTTGTTCGTTTTTTGATAATGGAGTACCTTCTATGGTGGTTTGATAATGGCATTCATTAGCCCAATGTCTCCCTCTACGGCATCGTGGGCAAATACCCAGTATTCTACTCCTTTGATACCTAGTTTTGTTAAACCCTCCTCCTGTGGAGCAATTCCTTTTAAATTGTTCACAATTGTAGCATGATCTTGGCCTGGCATCTAAAGCCTGTTTTACTGCAGCTGCCACGACTTGCCCTTGTTCTAAAGCCTGTTTTACTGCAGCTGCCACGACTTGCTCTTGTTCATTAATGTCTCTACATAATTTAATATATGTGTTTAAATCTTCATGTTTCCATGGTCTAATGACTTCTCTGCACAAACGATTCGCTTGCTCATAAGCCAGGTGTTTTAGTAATGGCATTGCTTGTTCTGTATTCCCAAAAACTCTGGTAGCTGTTTGAATAAGCCTATCTACAAATTCAGCAAAAGGTTCATTAGCTCCTTGTATTACCTTAGATAATTGACCTTGTAAACCTCCATGTCCTTGTAAAGTCTTCCATGCCTTAACTGCATCTGCAGCATTTTGTGCATATACACCAGGATCATATGCAATTTGTTGCTGCTGATCCTCATAAGGTCCCTTTCCGAACAACATATCTAGATTTCTCTGAGGATAACAAGCTGCTGCATTTTGCCTAGCCGTCTCCTTGCAAAATTCCTCATTGGCAACCTTCCATAACAGGTATTTTCCTCCATTTAGCACAGCTTTACACATATTAGCCCAATCTGCTAGCGTCATGTTCAAGTTGTTAATGGATTTGACCAAGCTTACAGTGAAGGGTGCTTGAGGAACATAGGTTGTTACAGCCTATTTTAGCTGCTTCACTGTTTTGAAATTTAAAGCATGGTGAATTCGCTGCCTTCCTGCCTCAAATACAGGGCATGTTAATATTTGATATCTTGTCTCAGGATCCCAACTATCAACTGCGGGGGTTGGGGGCCTCCCAGCATATGGAGGTGTGTCGCGACCCCTTGCCGGCAAGGGAAACACGACACAGGATTCTTCTTTCAACAGTTTATTCAGGCCTTGAGTCATCTATCATCTTCTAGCACCAGCCCGCGACACACCCAAGCACAGCTTAATAAAGCCCCCCGCATCCCAATCCCAAGCCGCCACGTGGATCTCTCTCATAGGGTGGTAAGGGATTGTGCGCCAACTCTCCATAAAAGGAGTTGTTTATCACAGGCCACAGTGGAAGCCAGCGCCATCTTCTAATGGCAGCCACGGTCTATAAGAACGGCTTACCACAGTTCCCCCTTCTATTTTATATAACAATGCAGGCGAAAGTAGAGGTCCTATCCCACTGTGCAGAAGTGGCTGCAATGTATGGTTCAGTCCTAAGGAGGCGCCTTCCCCAGACCTGATCCCATATCAGCCGACGCCTTTTTTCGTAGGGCGGGGCGTGGACGTCAAACCCGCATGCAATAGGACATGCTTTCCTTGAGGTCCGTTGAGGGATCACTCAAGTGCAGTGCTTTGCCTCGCATCCTGCATCGTGATGACGGCGAGAAGTAGGATAACACAGGTAGCCTGGTAATAATGACAAAATTTAAGTTGGCAACACAATCCCTAAACCCCAGAGGAAGGTAAAGAGTCTGTAGCCGAGAAGAAAGACCAGTCCTGAAACCCATCTGCGTGCAATGGTAACAAGACCTGCAGAGTGCAAGGGCTATTCAGCACTGGGAGAGAATAAGGAAGAGGACATGCCAATCCCAGTGCAATGTGAAACTAACTTGGGGTGCAATGGCCATGCCCAGAAATCACTGTTTAAGATGTGCAAGCCAGATTTGTGGAGAAATGCCATTTTCTAAGGCCGCAAGAGCCTGTACAATCATAGCCTTTTCTTGTGCATGGCGAGTTTTAAGGCGACAGAGAAGCCACAAACAAAGTATAACACCGAAGCAACACATTGCCCCAAAAATGCCCACTCCCACCCATTCCTTAAAGAAGGAAAAGGCAGAGGATAGCCAACTGGTGAATTGACCCAAAGTCACTGGTTTGACACGGGTACTATTCAAAACAGCAATCTGAGTTAGTTGAGACTGGATCAAGTTTTCTGCTTCCATGGACCAGGTTCCGGATAGATACTCCCCGATGATGCGGGAGGCATTTCTGGAATCATTAAATCTGACAGAGGTTATACATAAATGCGCACGTTGATCAACACAACCCAAATGTACTAGATCAGACAACTCCTCAACTTGAGCTTGAAGCAGATCTATCCTTTGATTAGCAGCCAGAATCCCAGATAAAATGTGTTGATTAATTCTACTTTGAGATTCAAGTATGGTGGATGTTTGTTGAATAACCTGATTAATAGTGGCAGCAGTTTGTACCTGGCTGGCCATGGCTACTCCAGCTGTAACTGCTGCAGCAGCAGATACCGCCACAGCTGTCACTATAGCTGCTGTAATTCCAAAATCTCTACGGGCTCTAATCAGTTCAACAATAGGAAAAGACTCTGGATCTGCAGTAACCGGAATCGGGACAAAGGTCGGAACTTTCATAACCACTGCCGTAGTCCAGGAGCCATTCCAACACTCAGACAAATAACAGGAAATATTAGAACAATTAAGCATCCCCTGTGATGTATCATTAGCCAAAATAAACAGGAACGGAGATTGGAGACAGACTGCTGCGGAGGGTAATGTAGCATTAGATAATTGTGAATTATTTGCAGAAACTTTAAGCCTCCTACCTCGCTCCGAGTCTTGGGTACTGCCAGAAACATTAAACAGCCAACTTTGGACTCCTCGTAATTGAGCCAAAGCGGAAATATCAGCTGTGGCTCCCTTTTCATTGGAAATCAACCATTGAAACCAAGACCAACCTGCTCCTATAGAGGAATTATTGTTGGAAGAATTATACAAGTATCTTTTAAGAGAGGGGGAAAGGGAGAAACCTTTAGCGACCTGATGTTTCTCCCAAGAATGATCTTGGCAAGGCGTGAATGTTGGGGGGAAGCCACACTCAGGAGTGCAATAAGGAGAAGCCTTAAAATGAGTGGCATTAGAGGTCTGATTAGAAGGAGACAACGGAATTAACACCTGGGAAGTAATGGCCAAAGTGGTTATATTAAGTTCAGAATTATTTGTTGGGGTTCCTGAGCCCTCATTTGTCCCTGAGCTAACTTGTGTAAGCATGGCAGCCAGAACTCCCGACGAGACCCGACTGTACTGCAATGGGTCCTCCCAGTTAGTCAAGTTCTTAAGTTTTAAATGGATGCAATCACCCTTGGAAAAACTGAAGCAAAAAAATCCTGTGAGATTGATGCTGGAGAGATTAAAGGACCGATCTTGGTCCCCTCTAGGGGAAACACAAGGAGCAGACATCTCACATGAAGTAGAAAAAAGAGTGGGGAGAACACTAGAATTGCTATGAACCGGCATCGGCATTGGCCATGTTCGAGCTACCGCCCACCACTGCATTGATGTCCCCTGTACCATCGATATCAGCATTAGAACCAGGACACTCAGTAGAAGGATGGTCCTCATCATGAGATTGTTGTAGCGCCTCCTGTTGTTGGTTGATTGATGACGGGACTCTTCTTGTCAGGCGTTCTGGAACCAACACCGGCTCCGTCCGGTCCTGTGGGAAAACACAGACGGAACCTCGTGCCCATGCCAGCACGGGATCAGGCCCATACCATTGTCCAGAAAGTACATCTTTCCACTTAACGTGCCCAAAGTTCGGGGCAGAGGGCAAACAGTGCCTAGTCGCAGCAGAGCGCCCTTGGATGTCCAAATTCAAGAAATTAATAGTAAATAGAGCGAGGGAGAGGCGCTCTTTCAGGGTGTGGCCTAAGCCAATTCCCCCTTTTTGTTTTATTAACATCTCTTTGAGAGTCTTATGAGCACGCTCTACAATGCCCTGACCTTGTGGATTGTAAGGTAAACCATGGACAAGCTGGATAGCCATCTGGCTGCAAAAAGAAGAAAATTGTCGTCCATTATACGCTGGACCATTGTCCGTTTTAATGGTCTGTGGTAAGCCCCATGCTGCCCAGGCTTCCAAGCAATGCGTGATAACATTTCCAGCCTTTTCACCAGACAAAGCAGAAGCATGGATAATGCCAGAACAAGTATCCACAGACACATGGACATCCAAGAAGGACGAGTAGCAAGGTCAGCTTGGGCATTGCCAGCAGAAAGAGCACCCGGTAAACCTGTGTGAGCTCGAATATGCAAAGGGTAAAAACAGGCGGAGCGATTCCAAATCAGTGTTTGAAGATGGAGAAAAAGGGAAGACATTACTCCTGATGTGTGTATGGGACCCACTGCTTCCAACACCTTTAAAGCTTGAACTACATAAATAGAATCTGAGATTAAGTTAAAAGGAAACGGACATTGTTCAAATACTTTTATGACAATTTGTAACTCCACCCATTGTGGATTGCCAGGAGCAAACTGATGTTGGATAGGAGGTTGATCATTTACCACATAGGCTCCAATACCAGTTTTGGATCCATCTGTAAATATATTTGCAGCTCCTGGGATTGGCGTAGAAGAAGTGATTTTAGGAAAAATGATAGGATGTTCCTTAACAAATGTTATAAGAGGATGTGAAGGATAGTGATTATCTATCTCTCCTGGAAAAGAGCATCGCAATATAGCCCAATTATCCAGGTTAGCACACAAAACTTGAATTTGTTGACACATATAAGGGACAATCACAGACGTCGGCGGAAAACCAAAAAATTGTATACTTTGTTGTATCACTAACATAGCTAAGGAAGCAACTGCATCAGGATAATACTCAAGGGATTTTCCAGGGGATATACGTGGATGTATCCACAATAAAGGACCATCTTGCCACAAAACTCCAGTGGGTTGCCGTACAGTGGCGAGCACACATAATTGAAGAGGCTTATCCTCTTGAAGCCTGCAAAGGCTAGCATGTTGTATAGCCTCCTCCACTTTCAGCAGTGCTGACCTTGCTTCCTCAGTAAGATGCCGAGGGGAAGAAAGGTCTGAATCACCTTTAAGAATTTCATACAAAGGTTTTAATTCAGCATTGGGAATATGTAAATAACCCCTAATCCAATTTATGTCACCCAATAATTTTTGGAAATCATTTAAGGTACGTAAATTATCAGTTCTGAGAGTTACCTTTTGGGGTGTAATAGTTTTACAAGAGATACTAGCACCAAGATAATCAATAGAATCTCCTGTTTGTACTTTATCAGGTGAAATAAGCAAGCCCTTTGATTGTAATAAATGTACCAAATCAGTGTAAGCTGCTTCCAATATAGATTTGGTTTTGGCTGCCAGCAATATATCATCCATATAATGTATACACTTCAACAATGGATACTTTTGTCTGAGTGGAACAATGGTCGCTCCTACAAACATTTGACACATTGTAGGACTATTGGTCATGCCTTGAGGCAAAACCACCCATTCAAACCTTTGATCAGGTTCCTCATGATTACATGAAGGCAGAGTAAAAGCAAAATGTTCGGAGTCCTGAGGATGCAATGGAATGGAAAAGAAACAATCTTTAATGTCTATACATATCACTGGCCAATTTTTTGGAATTGTTGAAAGCAAAGGCAAACCTCTCTGAATGGGTCCCATGAGCTGCATTTGAGCATTAATGGCCCGTAGATCATGTAACAACCGCCATTTTTTAGACTTTTTTTTAATAATAAATATGGGTGTATTTCATCGAGAAGTGGAGGGCTTTATATGTCCCAAGTTTAATTGTTCTTGTACTAAAGCATAAGCTGCAGTCAATTTTTCAGAGGGGAGCGGCCACTGAGGAACCCACACCGGCTCCCCTGTTTTCCAAGTAATGGGCACCTGATCCTCAGCGGCCCCTAAGAAAAACCCAGCCCATGTCTATTAAGTTTTTGTTGAGGTTCTAAGTGATGTCTACGTCCCTGCAAATGTTTTCCTAATCCAAGACCTGGTCTATATCCCATGTCCTGCATTATCTTTTGGGCAACTGTTGAATATTCATTACTAAGTTGAAACCCCATGTCCTTCATAAGATCACGTCCCCATAGAGAGATTGGGAGATCGAGCACATATGGTTGAAAAGTGCCAGAACGTCCTTCAGAATCTTTCCATGATAAATGCCTGCAGCTGACTTGTGGAGTTTGAGCGTATCCCATACCTCTTAGTGATTGATCTGAGAGCTGCACCGGCCACCCCTTTGACCAGTCCTTTAAAGCAATTATGCTACCATCTGCCCCAGTATCTAGTAATCCTAAAATTGATTTGCTTTCTATAGTTAACTTTAAAGTAGGACGGTTCTTCATATCTAAGGACAAGTAAACGCAATTCCCTCCGGTGGTTCCAATCTCATCACTTGTCCTCAAAAAGGAATCAGCAGGAAAGCGGGTATGTAAACTGGGTAGAATTAGCAATTGGGCAATCCGGTCTCCTGGGGAAATGGACACAATGCCTTTTGGGGCCTCCACCATAACCTTCACTGTTCCTACCGTGTCCGGATTAATAATCCCAGGGAAAACATGAAGGCCTCGTAGGATAGAGGAAGCATGCCCAATCAGCAATCCCACAGTGCCAGGTGGTAAAGGTCTTTTAAATTTAGTTTCCACCAGTTGGACTCCCATTTTAGGTGTTAATACGAGTCTGGTGGTGGAGCAGAGGTCCAGTCCCGCGGCACCTGCAGTGGCTCTCCGTGATTCTTGGGATGGCGCAGGGACGGCCATGACTCGGTTTCCATTGTCCCATTTTCCATTGCCCCATATATTTGTGGGCCCTGGGGTCGGGGGCCCCCCCGGCCGTTTTTTGACATGTTTCTATCTTTTAAAGGTTGACCATGTATATCTCTGACGGACCTACACTCATTAGCCCAATGCTTTCCCTTTTTACATCTGGGGCATAAGCCCGGTTGACGGCCAACAGAGGTGGGCTCAATTTTGGATGTTCCCTTCTTGTTAGGACATTCTCGTTTAAAATGTCCTCCTTGACCGCACCCAAAACACTTTCCGGCAACAGGGCTGGATTTATGTTATAATTGAAGGACAGCAGCAGCAAGGCCTGCATTAGTTAACAGCCCACCTATTTCTCTACAGACTTTCATCCAGGCCTCTATGCCTTTGTTTTTATAAGGAGTAATAGCTGCTTTACATTCTTTAGTACATTGTTCAAAGACAAGTTGTTTAATCAAGGGCATTGCTCTATCAGGGTCACCAAAGATTTTTCCTGCAGCGTCCACCATCCTGGCAACAAAGTCTGAGAAAGGTTCTGTGGGGCCTTGTATAATTTTTGTCAAATTGCCAGACACTTCTCCTCTATTTGGGAGTGATTTCCATGCACGGATACAAATGTTATTAATCTGTTCATATACCTCAGGGGGGTATCCTGTTTGTTGATTAGCAAACCTGCCTTGTCCCAAAAGCATATCCTTATCCCATGCAGGGCATCCCGCTGCATGATTTTGGGCAGCTTGCTCTACTGCACCCTCTAGCATAAATGCTCTCCAATCCAAGTATTTCCCTGGGGAAACACAAGCGCGGACTAGACTAGCCCAATCTGAAGGAGTCATGCAAAATCTAGTAAGTCCTTCCACCTGAGTAAGGGTGAAAGCGGCATCTATGCCATAAGTGCGGACAGATTCTGCCAAGGTTTTAATTATCTTAAAGTCTAAAGGCTCATGATATCTTCCCCTGTTATTGTCCTGAAATACAGGGTATGCAAGTCCCATATCTGTATTAACTGTCCTCCAAACTTGCGCATGAAAAGATCTCCCGGAACCTTGGCTCCCCCCCACATACGGGGGTGGGGCAACCGGCACCATATCTTCTAGATATTCTACCTCCTCCTCCTCAGAGTTTTGTTGACCGATATTAGATCCCTTCCCCTTCTTACAGTAGGCCTGCGTGCCCTGTGTCTCCTTTTTCTTCTTTTTCATTTTTATCTTATGTAGTTGTTGTAGCAATATATCAAGGTCCTCAGAACTCTCTGAGTCGCTGGTGTTCTCAGGCGTTTTTAATTCGGTCAAGTCTGGGTAGAGCCTTCTCCTATTTTTATTTTCAGGCTCTTTTGCCTTCTCACTACTCTTACTCTTAATACTCTATGCCACTTCACTATGTGATCCTTCAGATTTTTTCTCATGTAGTTGCTCAAGAACAGCTTGACCCTCACTCACAGCTTCTTGGCATTTACTATCTGCTATACATCCTCTAACTAACTTCCAAAGTGGTATAACACCACCCTCTAAGGTGCCTTTCTCACAAGCGAAATCTAGATCTTTCCCTAATTTGTCCCAGCTAGGAATCGTAAGACTCCCTGAAAAGGCAAACCAAGGAGCCGCTATATCAGCTTCTCTCAAAAACATCTGCAAAGTGCTCTGCTTTACCTTAAGTCCTTTTGAACATAGCAACCCATCTAGGGCCAACAAAATTGGGCTTGAAGAGGTAGCGCCCATAATGTTTTCAGAGCTATAAAGAAAGTGAAAGTACAAAAGCCCCGCTCTCTCTTTCTTTACAGAGGAGCGTCCCGCTATTAGCTTGCGGATTCCCTCTTTACCCTGAGTACGGTGCTTGCGCGGCTGGCAGAAACTGCAGCGCTGTAACCCTGCATCCTGCATTGCATATTTTTTGCTAGCTCTGAAAGAGTTTATAGAGAAAGGTGTTCCTGTGTGCCTCTTCTTAAAAAACTTATTTGACCAAAAAATAACATAGAGTGACCACATAAAACTGATTCTGTGTGTGAAGATTCAACTATTTATGAACAACCATGTTTTATTTGAAGTTCTATTTGCATCTATGTCTATAGTGGAAAACAAAGTGAACCCTGAATATTCAAATCCTTCTTGTGTGCAAACCTTTGGAACTAGAAGTCCCAAACTTGGGGAAAAAATGGGATTATGAAAGGGTGTAACCTGCTGATTATCAAAGAAATTCAACAAAAAAATTGTTGCAGCTCTTTCACTGCATTGGGATTTTCTTGCTTTCTCCTAAAGCATGTTAGTAAAAGCTCTTTCTGTGTGCTTTAGCTTTGAAGCACTTACACAATAAACAAACCTCAAAGTGAGCACTGAGAAGTTATTGGGTATGTCAAGATTCAGCAGCTAGAACATACAGTGTTTGATTTGCAGGTCTATTTTCTTCCACGTGTATGGTGAAAAACTAAAAAAAAAAAAAAAAAAAAAAAAAAAACAAGAGAATCCAAACTGTTCCTGTATGCAAACACTTGAACTTGGAGAATTAAACTTAAGGAACAAAGTGTGTTTAGTGAAATGATGAATGTATCTGAGTATAAAAAAATTCAATGAAAAATTTATGAAAGCTCTTTCAGTACATGTGAATTTTCCTCCAAGCTCCTAAAACGCTCTTAGAGAAAGGTGTACCTGAGTGCCTTTGATTAGAGCTATTTTGATGATGAAAATACCAAATAGTGAACCCTTGAACTGATGGTGTGTGTGAAGTTTCAAGCACGTAACAGACAACATCTTTAATTCTTAGTTCTATTTGCTTCCATCTCTGTAATGCCAAACCAAGTGAAACCTGAAACCTCAACCTGTTTCTGTGTGCAAACTGTTAAACCTAGACATCCAAAACTTGGGCTATAAGTGGGTTTAGTGAAATTTTGAACCCTTCTGAGTATAAAAGTATTCCAATAAAAAAAAAATTGTTGCAGCATTTTCAGTACATTATGAGTTATTTGCTAGTTACTAAGGTGAGATAGTAAAAGCTGTTATTGCATGCTTTTTCATAGTAGTAAATAAACCAAAAACAATCAACAGAGTGAGCACTAAGAACTGATTGTGTATGTCAAGTTTCAAGCAGCGAGCCAAATACATGTTTGATGTTTAGCTGTATTTCCTCCATGTCTAGAGTGCCAAACAAAGTAAAACGTAAAAATTCAAACTTTTCCTGTGTGACCACAATTAAACTTAGGAGTTTCATACTTTGGGTATCAAGTTGGTTTATTGAAAGGGTAAACCAAGAAGAGTATCAAAGAAATCCAAACGCTTTCTGCAAACCCTTAAATCTAGGAAAATCAAAATTGGATAACAAAGTGTGTTCAGTGAAAGGATAAATCTTTCCGAGTTTTAAAAAAATCCAATAAAAAAAATTGTTGTAGCTCGTTCATACATGAGAATTTTTCTGTTAGCTCCTGAAGCACTGATAGAGAAAGCTGTTCCTAAGTGCATGTTCTCAGGGCTATTTTGATGAGGAAGAACCCAGAGAGTGAACACTTAGAACTGATTGTGTGTGTGACGTTTCAAGCATCTACCACAAACCATGTTTGATTTGTAGCTCTATTTTCATTCTTCTTTATTGTGGAAAACAAAGTGAATTCTGAAAATTCAAACGCATCCTGTGTGCAAACCATTGAACCTAGGATTCCAAATTAATGATTGGGTGAGTGAAGATTCAAGCATCTAGCACCAACAATATTTTATTTGAAGCTGTATTTCCATTCATCTTTATAGTGCAAAATGAAGTGAAACCTGAAAATTCAAATGGTACCTGTCTGCAAACCATTGGAACAAGAAGAACCAAATATGGGAAACAAAGTGTGTTTAGTGAAAGGATTAATCCTTCCGAGTATCACAGAAATCCAATGAAAAAAGTTTTGCAGCATTTTCAGTACATGGGAATTTTTTTTGGTAGCTCCTAATGCACTAATAAATAAAGCTGTTTCTGAGTGTCTCTGCTTTGAGTTACTTTCACCAAATACAAACCTCAGAGTCAACGTTTAGAATGAATTGGTTGTGTGAAGTTACAAGCATCCAGCCCAAACTGTGTTTGATTTTCAGCTGTATATCCATCCACCTGTATAGAGGAAAATGAAGTGAAATCTGCAAATTCAAACTGTTTCTGTCTACAAACCATTGAAAATATAAACACCAAACATGGAGAACAAAGTTCATTTAGTGAAAGGAAAAATCCTACCAAGTATCAAATAAATCCAAAGAAAAAAATTCTACAGCACTTTAAGTACATGGGAATTTTCCTGGTCACTCCTAAAGCACTGATAAAAAACAATTTCTGTATACCTCTGCTTAGAGCTACTTTTGCCACAGAATGAGCACTTAGAAAGGATTGGGTGTGTGAAGTTTCAAGCATCTAGCACAAACCATATTTGATTTGCAGCTCTATTTCCATCCACCTGTATAGTGTAAAATGAAGTGAAACCTGAAAATTCAAACTATTTCTCTTTACAAACCATTTAATCTAAGAAAATCAAACTTGCAGAACAAAGGTGTTTTGTGAAAGTATGGGAGAATTCTTCTGAGTAACAAAGCATTGGAATGACAACATTTTTATGCTATTTCAGTAAATTGGAATTGTCCTGGTATCTCCTAAAGCACTGATAGAATAGACATTTTTACCTTCCTCTGCTTGAAGCTACTTTCACCAGGATCAAGATATAGAGTGAACATTTAGTACAGACTTGGTTTGTAAAGATTCAAGCCTCTAACACCAACAGTATTTGATTTGCAGCTCTATTTCTACTCACCTGTATAGTGTAAAATAAAGTGAAACTTGAAAATTTCCTGTCTGCAAAGTCATGAACAAAGGAGATCCAAGTATGAGGAAAGAAGGGTGTTTAGGGGAAGCATGAATCTTGATGAGTATCAAAGAAATCCAACAAAAAAATTGGCAGCACGTTCAGTATATGGGAATTTTCTTGGTAGCTCCTAAAGTGCTGAAAAAGAAAGCCATTTCTGCATGCCTTGGCTTAGAGCTACTTTCACCAGGAACAATCCACAGAATGAACACTTACAATTCTCTCTGTGTGTGAAGTTTCAAGCATCTAGCACAAACCGTATTTGATTTGCAGCTTATTTTCTTCTACATGTATAATGTAAAACAAAGTGAAACATGAAATTCAAACTTTTGCTGTCTACAAACCATTCACCATAGGAGAGACAAACTTGGTAAACAAAGTGTGTTTTTTGAAAGGATGAATCCAGTAAAGTATCAAAGAAATCCAACAAAAAAAATTTTGCAGTACTTTCAGTACATGGGAATTGTCCTAATAGCTCTTGATGCACTGATAGGAAAGCCATTTCTGCGTGCCTTTTTTGCTTGAAGCTACTTACACCAAGAACAAATTACAGAATGAACACTTAGAATGGATTGGGTGTGTGAAGTATCAACCATCTAGCACCAACTATATTTGATTTGAAGCTCTATTTCCATCCACCTCTTTAATGCAAAACGAAGTGAATACTGAAAATTTGAATTTCTTGTGTCTGCAAACCATTGAACCTAGGATAATCAAACTTGGGGAATAAAATGTTTTTCTTGAAAGTATAAATCCTGCCGAGTATCAAAGTATTTGAATGACAACATTTTTGAAGCTTTTTCAGTAGATATGAAGTGTCCTGGTAGCTCTAAAGTCCTGATAGGGAAATGCATTTATGCATGCCTCTGTTTTGAGCCACTCTAACCAGGAACAAACCAAAGAGTGAACACTTAGAATGGATTGGCTGTATAAAGGTTCACGCATCTAGCATCAACCATGTTTAATTTGAAGTTCTATTTATATCCATCAGTATAGTGCAAAATTTAGTGAAACTGAAAACTTAAACTGTTTCTGTCTTCAGACCTTGGAACATAGAAAAATCAAACTCAGGGAACAAAGTGTGTTTTGTGAAAGAATGAATCCTGTCCACTATCAAAGAAATTCAATGAAAACATTTTAGCAGCTCTTTCAGTACATGGGAATTGTCCTGGAAGCTCCTAAAGCACTTATAGAGAAAGCCATTTCTGTTTGTCTCTACTTAGAACTTCTTTCACCTGGTACAAACCATAGTGTAAACACACACAACATATTGGGTGTGTGAAGTTTCAAACATCTAGCACCAACTGTATTTGATTTGCATCTCTCTTTCCATTCATTTCTATAGTGCAAAAAGAAGTGTAACTGAAAATTCAAACTCTTCCTCTCTGCAAACCATTCAACCAAGGAGAACCAAAGTTGGGGAACAAAGTGTGTTTAGTGAAAGGATGCATCCAACAGAGTATCAAAAAATCCAAAAGAAAAAAAAATTGCAGCTTTTTCAGTACATGGGAATTGTCCAGTTAGCTCCAAAAACACTGATGAAGAAAGTCATTTCTGTTTGCCTCTGCTTAGAGCTACTTTTACCAGGAACAAACCACAGAGTGAAAACTTAGAATGGATAGGTTGTGTGAAGCCTCAAGCATCTAGAACAAACCATGTTTGATTTGCAGCTCTATATCCATCAAACTGTATAATACAAAATGAAGTGAACCATGAAAATTCTAACTGTTCCTGTGTGCAAACCATTAAACACAGGAGAACCAAATATGGGCAAAAAAAAAGTGTATTTAGTGAAAGGATGAATCTGGCCGAGTATCAAGTAAATCCAATAAAACCATATTTGCATCTGTTTCAGTACATGGGAAATTTCCTGTTAGCTCCTAGAGTGCTGATAGAGAAAGACATTTCTTCGTGCCTCTTCTTGGAGCCACTTTCACCAGGAAGAAACCACAGTGTGACCACTTAGAAAAGATTGGATGTATGAAATTTAAAGCTTCTAGCACCAACAGTGTTTGATTTGCAGTTCTATTTCCACCCACCACTACAGTGCAAAATGACGTTTAACCTGCAAATTGAAACTGCTTCTGATTGCAAACTGTGATCCAAGGAGAACCAAACTTGGAGAACAAAGTTTGTTTAGTGAAAGGATGAATCCTGTAGAGTATCAAAGAAATTTAAAAAAATAGCAGCTTATTCAGTTCATGGGAAATTTTCTGGTAGCTCTAAAGCACTGATAGAGAAAGCCATTTCTGCTGGCCTCCACTAAGAGCTTCTTTCACCTGGTACAAACCATATTTTGAACCCTTAGACTATATTGGGTGCTTGAAGTTTCAAGCATCTAGTACCTACTGTATTTGATTTGCAGCTCTATTTCCTTCCATTTCTATAGTGCAAAATGAAGAGAAACCTGCAAATTCAAAATGCTCCTATCTGCAAACGATTGAACAAAAGAGAATCAAACTTGGGTACAAAGTGTATTTAGTGCAAGGATGAGTCTTGCTTAGTACCAAAGGAATCAAAAGAATAAATTTTGCAGCTCTTTCTTTCCATGTGAAATTTCCTTCTAGCTCCTAAAACACTGATAATAAAATCTGTTTTTGCATCCCTATGCTTAGAGCTACTTGACCAGGAACAAACAACAGAGTGAAAACATAGAACTGCTTGTGTTTGTGAAGTTTCAAGAATATAGCATCAACATTTTTTGATTTGTAGCTCTATTTTTATCCATGTGTATAGTGCAAAATATCATGAATACTGAAAATTCAATATGTTCCTTTCTGTAAACCATTGAACCTAGGAGAACCAAACTTGGGGAACAAAGATTATTTAGTGAAAGTATGAAGTCTGCAAACTATCAGGAAATCCAAGGGGAAAAAATTGAAGCTCTTTCAGTACATTCTCATTTTCCTGGTATTTCCTAAAGCACTGATAAAAACCCACTTCTGCGTGCTTCTGCTTATAGTTACTTTCACCAGGAAAAAAACACAGAGTGAAAACTTAGGACACATTGAGTGTGTGAATCTAACAAAAACTGTATTTGATTTGCAGCTTTATTTTCTTCCACCTACATAGTGCAAAATGAAGTGAAACTTGAAAATTCAAACTCTTCCTTTATACAAACCTTTGAACTTAGGTGAACCAAACTTGGAGAATAAAGTGTTTCATGGAAGAATGAATTCTGCTGAGTATCAAAGCAATACAATGAAAACAATTTATAGCTCTTTCAGTACATGGGAACAATCCACAGAGTGTTCACTTAGAACTGATTGTTTAAGTGATGTTTGAAGCATCTTGCACAAACCATGTTTGATTTGTAACCCTATTTGCATCCATCTGTATCGTGCAAAACAAAGTGAAACTTGAAAATTTAAACTGTTCTTGTGTACAAACGGTTGAACCTAGGAGTCCCAAACTTGGGGTACAATTTGGGTTTAGTGAAATTTTGAACCCTGATGAGTATCAAATACATCCTATGAAAAAATTCTTGCAGCTCTTTCAGTATATTGAGATTCTCCTGGAAGCTCCTAAAGCAAGTTCTTAAAAGTTTTTCTGTGTAGTTCTGCTTAAAAGAACTTCAACACAGACAAACCTCAAAATGAGCACTGAGAACTAATTTTGTATGTCAAGGTTCAAGCAGCTAGTAAACACTTTTTTTTGGTTTGCAGCTCTATTTTCATCCACTGTGTAGCGCAAAACAAAATAAAACCTGAAAATTCAAAATGTTTCTCTCTGCAACCCATTGAATCTAAGAGAAGTAAACTTAGAGAACAAAGTGTGTTTAGTGAAAAAATGAATGCTGCCAAGTATTAAAGAGATTCAATGAATAAATATTTGCAGCTCTTTCAGTACATTGAAATTCTTCTTCTAGCTCATAAAGCACTGATATAGAAAGCTGTTCCTGCATGCCTCTGATTAGAGCTACTTGGTCCAGGAACAAATCACAAAGTGAACACTTTAACTGGTTGTTTGCATGAAGTTTCAAGCATCTAGAAAAACCATATTTGATTTGTAGCTCTATTTCCATCCATCTCTATATTGCCAAACAAAGTGAAACCTTAAAATCCAAACTTTTCCTGTGTGAAAACTGTTGAACCTAGGATTCCCAAACTTGGGGAACAAAGTGGGGATAGGGAAAGGATGAAGCCTACCAAGTATCAAAGAAAACCAATTAAAAAAAATTGTAGCAGCTCTTTCACTAATGTTGTAAATAACTCAAACTCAGGTCAAATAAACAAGGAAGAAGAAGCAGAAGCCCCTTTATTGAATACAGCAGTCTGTTTATAGTATTGTGAACAAAAAAGGCACCATTCCAAAAGCAATGATTCAGGTCTTTAAGCTAGCTAAACATAATATACAGAAGTAACTTACTAATCAAAAGTTATGTGCTTCTCATGGCTTAATCTACTCTTGGGCTGGAGCATTCTGAGCTCTGCTCTTTGCTAACAACAGATAAAATTTTCTCAGAGCCCTCCTACTGTACTTGGAAGAACATCCAGTTTGCAGGCTAGCTCCATCAAAGACAGCAAGGCATCTCATTTGCAAGCATGTTCACAGTCACCTTATCTAAACCTTGGCCGAATATCCTTTTTGCAGGCAAGCTCCACCAAGACAGCAGGGCGACTTGTTGCAAGCACACTCATAGTCATGTCTGATTTTCTATATCGCCTTCATTTTGTTTCTGTAAATGAGTCAAAGCAGAAACAATTAGAGAAATTTTATGTTTCAATTGCTTTCACTTTTTCCAACTTTGGAAGACTATATAAAACAAAACATAAAACAAAAATTGTTACAGTGTTACCAAAAGAAGTTGACAACAAGGTAGAGAAATGACATAAAGGATTCAAATTAGCAATATTTGAAGACAATTCTTGTAAGAGGTCAGATCTTGTCAATTCAGGTAATGTCTTACTAAAGGTGTTCATAATAGTTTTTTCCAAATTCATAATTTCTAAAGTTAAATTTTGATGTCCATTTTACAATCTTTTAAAAGTATCCCTGGAATCACTTGTATTATATGGCACAGGAGTCACACAAATATGAGAAGAATCCCAGTCACACTTCAAAACACTTGTGGTAGCCAAAATACTTACTTGATTGCCAAGCCAGGAAACAGTATGTTGTAGATTTATCACATCTGTATTCAATTGAGAGTCTAAAACCTTTTGTTGTTGCCATAATAAATGAGCATCTTGATCCCATGTACTCATGAAATCTGCAGTTTGAATTTCTTGAATCAAAGCAATGCCAGCTATCATAGCTGTGGCATTTACAGAAGCAACTGCAAGGATTGAAGCTATAACTATTTCTATAAATTGTCATGAGCAGTGTAACAAAACTTGAACAGCATTGAACAAATTAGTAACAGACAAAGGATCAGACCAAGGCCAAGTCAAATTAACAGGCTTCCACAGTTCCATGTGAGTTTTAACAATAACTAAGAATAATTATTAAATTCTATTAAATCCCAATTAGTTCTATCTATACATTGAGTAAAAAAAAAAAAACAGTCTACACATGATAATGTTCCCCAAGTAATATAAGAATGAGAATCATTATGTGCTATAAGAAGTAAACAGAAAAAACAAGCCCCTTTACACAATGGAACTCCTTCAACAGCTACAGTTATATTAGAAATATTACACAGATTTTTATGGAATGGTATATCTTCAATTCCCCCAAATACTGGAGGAGGGAAGAAATTAATATTATCAGTACATACACAAACATCAAGTTCTCCCCAGGAAACAGCATGCACTGAAGGAGGATTAGGAACATAGGCCAAATTATCAAAAGAATGAGCAGAAACTGTACTTACCTGGAAATTAATAATTGCAAGCATAGCTAATAGAAGATTTTTTTCAGCTTCTTGAGTCAACCTTTACATCTG
The DNA here is from genome assembly GCF_047511675.1 of Marmota flaviventris. NCBI lineage: Eukaryota > Metazoa > Chordata > Mammalia > Rodentia > Sciuridae > Marmota > Marmota flaviventris. The sequence continues at coordinate 2,385,463 of NW_027288296.1, read as the reverse complement.
TCCTCATGTTGGGGATTCTGCTGTTTCTGTCACCATCGTAGAGGTTCTCTGCATTGCCAGCTCCTGAAATTGTCTGACAAATGGGTCACTCATTCTGCAATTTGATAAGTCCTGAAGGTACCTAAAAAGGCATTTTGCCTGTAGAAATAAAAGCAAACCCCGTTCCCATATGGTGCAATGACCCAGAAATCCACACTTTATTTTCATGCCTGTACCATATAGGTATTTCCGACTTTTGAAATAATGGCTGTGATTTAAATGTTGAGAAATGTTGCAGGGCTGCAGGAACCTCAGAAGCTGACCAAACATTTAAAAATTTAAAGTTAGTAAGATTTTATTAAGTATATTTTTAGGTATATAAGCCATAGCCATTTTTCCCCTCTTTGAGATCCTAGTAATTTTGACAAAAACCAACTTTGGGACACAATCTTAAATGTACTGAAATCTAGCATACTTCTTTTGTAGTCATTTTCAGATGAAGTGGAATGGGACACAGAGCCTTATCTTAAGCAAGGTGGGGCTTTTAATAAATATTAAGTAAAATGCTGTAGTTTGGAGGTTGATCTTTGCTTTTTGAACATCATTTTACAAAGCTCAAATAAATTGTGCTCAAGTTCACGTAAATATTAGCTAACATAATATAACATTTAAAACATGAAATAAAGAAAGGCTGAAAGATTTAAACATTTTGTAAAAAATAGAAAAGTACTTTTGTGTGTTACAATATTAACCATAATGCAGATTACTCTCTCATTAACTTAAACATACATTTAAGTTGTACATCAGTGTAAAAAGTAACATAAAACTTTAAATATCTTATTGATAACAGGTCCAGTAATAGAACATCAAATGATATAAATAAATCTCCAATATTTCTTTCCTCTTAAGCCTAAAATTTCATACTACTTTAGAACACTAGTTTGATATACTGCTCTTTTAAAGCTACTACCATATAGACTTGTATATATGGAAGATAAGAACATATTAATAGCACCACAATTACATTTATGTTTTTATATTAATCAAGTTTAGCTTTTAAAGAAATAATATGGTACCATTCTCTAAAAAACACTATTCTTAATTTCTGTAAGATTACTTGCTCTGGAAATAAGAAAAACAACTGATTAAAACACAAGGTTATGGGTAAACTAATGTTTTAAGAAATCTGTGTCCTTTTAACATATGACTGATTGTGAAGACAAACTTACACAGACCTTCTTTATCAATTACTTAAAAAGTCTTATTTACTTTATCACATAAAGTATCTCTTATAAAGAAACACCCCTTTTTTCTATTAAATATGATTTTCAAATCTAGAACCTTCTAATATTATTTTCCTTTCCATCTGTTAACTTTTTTTTTCTGTTCACATTTTAAAACAATACTTGTAAATTTTTGAAATTTCTAAGTTTAAATTCCTTGTAAATTTTAGGCAGATTATTTTATATTAATAAAAAGAAATACTTGTTTTTACTTACAGTACTCTTAATTGAAGCAGTTGAAATTTTGAACTTTTGTATAAAGAGATCTTGTATAAACTCTTGTATCTAGAATCACATCTGTTTATCATTTCATGAAAACACAGTGTCTAAGTATCAGGGATGACAAAGCAACTTTATATCTTTTTTTTCTACATTTACCAACTTACAATATCATCAATAATGTTACCCAATGCAATGCAAGGAGTTATGAGTACCCAATGGTATATTTAACATTTAGCATATTAACTTTGTTAATCAATCAGATATTTAACAAAATTACTTATAAATGAGTAATCCTATGTCTAATTTACTTTCCTTATTTTATCAAAACATCAGACAAGCGTAATGAACAGTGTTAGCCATTTCTTCCTTGTAGAAGAAAAGTCCTGTTGAAAAAAAGTCCTAGAACTAAAGCATATCAGACACTTCATAGACATCAACATTTTATTAGTATTTTTTGAACACCTAGAAAAACTTTTAAGCTTAATTTTAAAGACATCTTATTTATTTTGAAAAATAAGATGCATTGAAAATTAAGCTTACAAGTTTTTTTGTTCACCCAATTTAAATTGAACCATTTAAATCACGTGAATCAAAAATATTTGGATTCATCTTTTTTAATTTTTTTATGAGTGATCCTCATATATCTGCCAATCTTCCTATCATGTACATGGTATATGGACATATGCACATACAGACACACAACACATAACACAAGGGTGCACACATAACACAATATTAAAGGCCTTGTAGCTTTTCTCAGGTGAAATCTCCACTGCAATATTTAAAAACTCCACAGTTGATTAAAAATAGAACTGATTATGAAAACATTAACCTAGGTTTGTAGGATCAAAATCATGAGCTCAAAAAATATAGAATCTAAGAAAAAGCAAGTGTCTTAGAAAAAATGACCGGATGGTAATTAGTTTAGTCTACTTCGAGTTCAGGTTTGCAACAATCTTTTTGAAAATGACCTACTTTTCCACAATTGAAAAAAATTCCCGATTATTGGGTTCAAAGGCTGCAGCTATGACTGCAGCAAATATGGAAGTTTGATGTTCAATCCCTCCCACTCCAGAACAAGCTCTCATATATTCACTCAATGTAGTTTTGTTTGTTCTTTTAATGGTCTAAAAATATGTTTACATTCAGGGTTTGCATTTTTAAATGCTAATGTTTTTAATAATAGCTTTGCTATTTGATCTTGACCCACTGAAATCATTACAGCATTACACAGTCTTGCAAGAATATCAGTATAAGATTCAGTAGCCCCTTATATGGTTTTAATGGTGGAAGTTTGTGCTTGACCATTGGGTATTACACGTCTTCAAGCTCTCAAGAAAACCTGTCAAACTGGTTGGATATCTTGATCTGTATATTGAGCCTGCTCTCTAAATGCACAGTAATTACCTTCCCCCATTAACTTATACTCCATAGGTCCAGGGGGATTATAAGTCTCATTCTCTCTTGCTGGTTTTCATGCCTCATCTTCACACCAACTTCCAAATTATAACCACTGAGATCCTTCTAAAACTGTTTTTACTAATGCCTCCCAGTCCAAAGGAATAAGTAATTTAGAAGTTCCCAAATTTTCTAACATACCTAGTACAAAGTGACACTAAGTGCTATATTGAGAGATTGCAGCTTTTAAATTCTTTATAAACTTGTATTCCAATGCAGTGTAATTATAATCAATCATTTGGAGATTATGAAGGTTTTGTTTTCTAGTTATAGAAAATAAATGTGGTGGATTAACAAAACAGCCATGGGAAGCTGTAAGATCATCATCATCATATATCATAGTAAGAGGAAATGAAAAGCACTATTGTTCTCTACCCACATCAACTTTAGACTTTGTCATTTGAAAGAGAGAAGCCTTAGGAAGAACAGTAGGTTTAAGAGAGGACCATTGATTTTTTAATTTCATTTTTTCCACAAAGGCCTCCATTATTTGTTTCATACTAGAGTTGCTATCTGAACTTTCTGAATCCCCCTTATTTTCCAGGTTTTTTTTTTTTTTTTTTTTAGAGAGAGAGAGAGAGAGAGAGAGAGAGAGAGAGAATTTTAATATTTATTTTTTAGTTTTTCGGCAGACACAACATCTTTGTTTGTATGTGGTGCTGAGGATTGAACCCGGGCCGCACGCATGCCAGGTGAGCGTGCTACCGCTTGAGCCACATCCCCAGCCCATTTTCCAGGTTTGATGTAGAAAAATCATCTGCAGTATCACAGATATTTTCCTTGGGCTCCATTTTATTAACTTTAGTATCAGATTCTGATGTATCAACTTTGCTTTCATGATTAGAACCCTTTTTATTATTTCTCTCTAATAATTGTAATGCTTGAGTAATAGCACTACACAGTGTTCAAATCCTTAAAGAAATAACATTTCTAGCCTGATGCTGCTTATGGAGCTCTTTCTGAACCAGTTTCCATTTCTCTCAATTTAACTGGACCTTGGTTTTATACTGGAACCTGTAACAATGACATTCTATCATTTAAAATAACTTCTTGAGTCTCTTATGAGATGTTTTATACCTGTGGAATATAATAATCCTTGCAGTAACTCCACATATTTTTCCTTTAAGGACTGGAAGTATCCCAAGTTAATTCTGAAAATCTCCCTTTTGTTTTCTCAACCTGGGTCGAATACCTTTTCAGTGCTATGTTAATTCTGAAAGTCCCCCCTTCATTTTTCTACCCGGGGTGCTTACCCTTTTGGTGCAAGATCCTGTGGACTATGCCAAGTACCACAAATAACTCAAATGCAGGTCAGCATGAACAATGAAGAAGAAGCAGAAGGAGCCCCTTCATTGAATACAGCAGTCTTTTTATAGTGTTGTGAACAAAGAAGGCAGCATTCCAACAGAAATGACTCAGTCTTTAAGCTTGCTAAACATAATATACAGAAGTAACTTACTAATCAGAAGTAACCTGCCTCTCATGGCTTAATCTACTCTTGGACCAGAGCATTCTGAGCTCTGCTCTTTGTTAATAACAGATAAAAATTTTCTCAGAGCCCTCCTAGACCACTTGGCAGAACATCGTGTTTGCAGGCAAGCTTCACTGAAGACACCAGGGCGTCTCATTTGCAAGCACTCTCACAGTCATTTCATCTAAACGTTGGTGGAACATCCCATTTTCAGGCAAGCTCAACCAAGACAGCAGGGTGTCTCATTTGCAAGCATACTTGTAGTCATGTCTGACACTCTACACAGTACATTGGGATTCTCCTGCTATTATCTAAAGTGAATTAGTAAAAGCTGTTCCTGCATGCTATTACATAGAATTATTTCAACCATGAACAAACCACAGAGTGAGTACTGATTACTCATTTTGTATGTCACGTTTCAAGCATCTACCACAAACCATGTTTGAACTATTTCTGTTTCTGTACACTTGAACAAAGAAGAACCGAGCTTGGAAAACAAAGTGTATTTAGTGAAAAGACGAATTTTTCTGACTATCAATGAAATCCAACAAATATATATATATTCAGCCCTTTAAGTACATGAAAATTTTCCTGCTGACTCCTAAAGTTGTGATAGAGAAAGATGTTCCTGGGTGTCTCTGCTTAAAACTACTTTGACCAGGATCAAACCACAGAGTGAATATTTAGAACTGATTGTGTGTTTGAAATTTCAACATCTAGCAGAAACCATGTTTGATTTGGAGCTCTATTTTTATCTATATGTATAGAACAAAATGAATTGAAACCTGGAAATTCAAACTGTTCCATTCTGTGAACTCTTGAACCTAGGAGAACCAGACATGGAGAACCATGTGTGTTTCTTCAAATAATGAATCTTCCCTTGTATCAAATAAATCCATAGAAAAAATTGTTGCAGCACTTTCAGTATATTGGCATTCTCCTGCTAGCTCTGAAAGCAAGTTAGTGAAAGATGTCCCTGCGTGCTTCTTCTTAGAATTACTTCAAACAGGAACAAACCACAGAGAGAGCACTGAGATCTGATTTTATGTCAAGTTTCAAGCAGCTAGCAAAAACCATGTTCGATACGCAGTTCTATTTTCATCCATCTGTATACTGCAAAATAAAGTGAAATGTGAAAAGTCAAAGTGTTCCTGTCTGCAAACCCTTGAACCTAGGAGAAACCAACATGGAGAACATATTGTGTTTTGTGAAAGGATTAATCCTGCCAAATATCAAAGAAATCAAACAAAAAAAATTATTGCAGGTCTTTCAGTACATGGGAATTTTTCTGTGAGCTTCTTGAGGGCTGATAGAGAATCTCTAGAGTGAAAAAAAGAGTGCAGCACTTTCAGTATATAAGAATTTTCCTGATAGCTGTTTAAGCACTATTAGGGAAAGCTGTTCCTGTGTGCCTCTGCTTAGAGCTACTTTGACCAGGAACAAACCAAAGAGTGAATACTTGTATTGCACTATAGAGTGAGATGGAAACAGTTCCTGTATGAAAACCATGGAACTTAGAAGTGTGAAACATGGGATATAGAGTGGGTTTAGTGAAAGTGTGAACCCTGCTGAGTATCAAAGAAATAAAAAAAAAATTGCTGCAGCTCTTTTAGTACATTGGGATTTTCCTGCTGGCTCAAAATGTGAGTCAGTAAAAGCTGTTCCTGCATGCTTCTGCTCACTACTACTTCAAAACAGGAAAAATCCATAGAGAGAGAACTGATAACTTATTGTGTATGTCAGGTTTTAAGCAGGGAGCACAAACAGTGTTTGATTTGCAGCTCTATTTTCATCCACCTACACAGTGCAAAATTAAGTAAAACCTGAAAATTCAATCTTTTCCTGTCTTAAAACACATGAACCTAGGATAACAAAACTTGGAGAAGAAAGTGTGTTTACTAAATGGATAAATCCTGCTGAGTATCTAAGAAATTCAAGAAAAAAAATATTGTTTCAGCTTTTGAAATACTTTGGGATAATCCTGTTATCTCTGAGAGTGTGTGATTAAAAGCTGTCCCTGCATGCTTCTGCTTGGAAATACTTCAACCTAATAAAAAACCACAGAGTGACACTGAAAACTCATTGTGTATGTCAAGATTCCAGCAGCTAGAACAAACCATGTTTGAGTACCTCTAGTTTCATTCATCTGTATAGAGCAAAATGAAGTGAAATATTAAAATTCAAACTGTTCCTGTCTGAGAACCATTGAAACTAACAGAAACAAAATTGGAAAACAAAGTGTGCTTAGTGAAATTATGAATCCTTACAAATATCAAAGAAATCTTTTTGAAAAATTGCAGCTATCTCAGTACATGAGAATTTATCTGCTAGCAACTTAAGAGATGATAGCAAAAGCTGTTTCTGTGTGCTGTTACTTAGAGCTACATTTATCAGAAAAACAATAACACAAAATGAACACAGTAGTGATGGTACTTAAATAAGAAAAAAATCCACAGAGAACTTACTGTGTATATAAAATTTCAAGCAGCTAACACAATCGGTATTTCATTTGCAGTTCTATTTTAATCCATATGTATAGTGCAAAACAAAGTAACACTTGAAAATTCAAGCTGTCCTTGGTTGGGAACCCTTGATTCTAGGCGAACCAAAATTGGAGAAAAAAAAATGTGTTTAGTGAAAGGAAGGATCCTTTGAAGTATAAAAGAAATCCAATAAAACAATTGTTCCAGCTTTTTCAATATATAGGCAATTTCCTGCTAGCTCCTTAAGAACTGATAGAAAAAGCAGTTCCACCATGCACCTGTTGAGACCTACATTTACCAGAATCAAACCAAAGTGTGAGAACTGAGAATTGATGGTGGGTGTGAAGTTTCAAGAATCTAAAACAAAGAGTACAGACTTGAAGCTCTATTTTCATCCATCTCTATAATGCAAAACAAAGTGAAAAATGAAAATTCAAAATGATTCTGTGTGCAAACCATTGAACCTAAGAGTCCCAAAATGAGGTTACAAAATGGGTTAAGGGAATGGGTGATCCATGCCGAGCATCAAAGAAATACAATAAAATGAAATTTTGCAGTTCTTTCAGTACACAGGGATTCTCCTGCTAGCTCCTAAAGCAAAATTAGTAAAAATTATTCCTGCATGCTTCTGCTTAGAAGTGCTTCCGTCAGAAACAAACCACAGAGAGAGCACTGAGAACTGATTGTGTATGACATGTTTAAAGCAGCTAGCAAAAACAGTGTTTGATTTGCGTCTCTGTTTTTGTATAAGTATATAGTTCAAAACGAAATGAAACCTGAAAGTTCAAAATGTTCCTCTCTGCAAACAGATGAACTTAGGATAATGGAACTTGCAGAACAAAGTGTGTTTAAGAAAAGCATGAAACCAGCTGAGTATAAAAGAAATGAAAGCAAAAAGTGTTGCAGCATTTTCAGTACATTGGAATTTTTCTGCTACCTCCTAAAGAAATGTCTGAGACAGCAGTTCCTGTCTCCCTCTGCTTAGACCTTCTTTGACCACAAAGAAACTGCAGAGTAAACACTTAGAATTGATTGTGTATGTGAAATTTTAAGCATCTAGCACAAACTGTTTTTGATTTATAGCTCTATTTCCTTCCAACTCTATAGTGAAAAAATATTGAAACCTGAGAATTCAAACTGAAACTGTGTGCGAACCTTTGCACCTAAGAATCCCAAACATGGAGTAAAAATTATATTTAGTGAAAGAGTCAACTCTGCCGAGTATCAAAGAAGTCAAATGAAACTATTGTTTTACACCACAGTACATTGAGACTCTCCTGCTAGCTCCTAAATCAAATTAGTAAAAATGATTGCTTAGTGCTTCTGCTTAGAAGTGCTTCCATCAAGAACAACCCACAGAGAGAGCACTGAGAACTCATTGTGTATTACACATTTAAAGCAGCTAGGACTAACAGTGTTTGATTTGCATCTCTATTTTTTGTGCAAGAACACATGCAAAATGAAATGAAACCTGAAAGTTCAATTTTTTTCTGTCTGCAAACCATTGAACCTAGGAAAATAGAACTTGCAGAACAAAGTGTGTTTAAGAAAAGGATGAATCCAGCTGAGTATAAAAGAAATGAAATAAAAAATGTGTTGCAGCTCTTTCAGTACATTGTAATTTTCCTGTTAGCTCATAAAGCACTGATAGAAACAGCAGTCCCTGCCTGCCTCTGCTTAAAGCTTCTTTGACTGGAAAGAACCTGCACAGTAAATACTTAGAACTGATTGTGTGTGTGCAATTTCAAGCATCTAGCACCAACAGTGTTTGATTTGTAGCTCTACATCCATCCAACTCTATAGTGATAAACAAAGTGAATCCTGAAAATTCAAACTGAAACTGTGTGTGAACCTTTGAACCTAAGAGTCCCAAATATAGGTTAAAAATTATATTCAGTGAAAAGTTTATCTCTGGTGAGTATCAAAGAAATCCAATGAAACTATTATTGTACATCTCAGTACATTGTGATTCTTCTGCTAACTCCCAAAGCTAGGTAGTATTAGCTTTGCCTGCTTGCTTCCGGTTATAAGTACTTCCACAAGGAGCAAAGCAAATAATGAGCAATGAGAAGTGTTTTGGGATGCCAAGATTAAGCAGCTAGCACAGACATTTTTTGATTTGTAGTTCTATTTTTATTCACCAGTATAGTGTAAATTAAAGTGAAATCTGAAAATTTAAACATCTGCTATCTGCAAACCTTTGAATCTAGGAGATCATACTTAAAGAACAAAGTGTATTTAGGGAAAATGTGAATCCTCCAGAGTATCAAGAAATCCAATGAAATTTTTTTTTTTTCTGCTCTTTCAGTACACGGGGTTTTTTCTGTTTGCTCCTAAAAACTGATAGACCAAGCTGTTCTTGCAAGCCTCAGCTTAGAGCTATATTAACCAGGACAAAACCAAGAGTGAAGAATAAAAGCTGATTGTATTTGTGAAGTTTCAAGAATCTATCAAAAACCATGTTTGATTTGTAGCGCTCTTTCCATCCATTGCTATAGTGCAGAGTGAAACCTGAAAATTCAAACTCGTTCTCTGTGCAAACTTTTGTGCCTAACAGATAAAAACTTGTTGTACCAAATGGGTACAGTTAAAGGGTGAATCATGCTGAGTATCAAGGAAATCCAATGGAAAAAAAATGTTGCAGTTTTTTCAGTGTATTGAAATTTTTCTGCTAGATCCTGAAATGCTGATACAGAAAGCTTTTCCTTTCTGCCTCTGCTTAGAGCTACATTGATCAGGAACAAACCACAGTGTGAACACAGAGACCTCATTATGTGTGTGAAATTACAGGCTTCTACAACAATCATATTTGATATGTAGCTCCATTTCTACCAATTTTTATAGTGCACAACAAAGTAAAACCTAACGATTCAAACTGTTTCTGTGTGCAAATAATGTAACCTAGGAGTCCCAAACTTGAGGTACAAAGTGGATTTAGAAAGTGTGTGAATTCTACCTAGTATGAAAGAAATCTAATGAAAGCAAATGTGACATCTTTTCAGAACATGGAATTTTTCTTTTACCTCCTAAAACGAGTTAGTAAAAATTATTCCTATGTGCTTGTGCTAAGAATACTTTAAACAGAAACAAACAGAGTGTGTACTGAGAACTGAGGGTGAATGTCAAGTTTCAACCAGCTAGCAAAATCCGTGTTTCAGTTGCAGATCTATATTCATCCACCTGTATATTTGAAAACGATTTGAAATCTGAAAATTCAAACTATTCCGGTCTGAAAAATTTTAAACACAGGTAAATCAAACTTGCAATTCAAAGTGTGTTTAGGGGAAGATAAAAAGTGTCAAGGATCCAAGGAATCTATTGAAAAAAAAATGTTGCAGCACTTTCATTACATTGAAATTATTAAAATAGCTCCTAAAGTGGAGATTAAAAAAATCAATTACTCCTGCATGTAACTCTTTAGTGCTTCTTCTACAAGGAACAAACATCAGAGTGAACACTTAGAACTGATTGTGTGTGTGAAGTTTAAAGTATCAAGAACAAATGGTGTTTTATTTGTAGCTCAACTTCCATCCGTCTCTATAGTGCACAATGAATGGAAACTGGAAAATTCAAACGGTTCCTTTCTGAAAATCTTTTAATCTTGAAGAAATAAATTTGAAGAACAATGTGAGTTTAGTAAGGAGATGAGTCATGCAGAGTATCAAAGCTATCCAATTAAAAAAAATTGTCAGCTTTTCCATACATGTGGATTTTCCTGCAAGCTTCTAAAGCACTGACAGAAAAGGTTTTGCTGAGAAATGTTGATTTCTTAAGCATCTAAAATATGCCACATTTATTTGCTTATTTTTCTATTCATTATAATCACAAAATAATTGTGATTGTAATCCCACACGCTGCCTCCTAGTCATTCAAGGAAGTCAAGAGTAAATAATAGACATATATGACACATTCTTCTATATGTCCCGCATGTACTTCCCTCAACATTTCTATGTTTGGCCTAATATTGAGTTGCTGCTCTTATTAATTTCAATATTTCTTATTTTAAGTATCAGCCATCTTGACTCTATTATTTATCTGGACACTTAACTTTCCCTTCATAAATTAATTCTTTGTATGCATCGCCTTTTCTCAGCTTCATATTCATAAAGCTGTTCTTTTGGCTTCTTTTCCATTTCTTTCCTTCCATAAGGGCACACTGAAGAACTTTTTATTTCCACCACATTCTGTCAATGTTAATTCTATACATATACCTCAACTGTTGCTATCCTTGTTTTCTACTATAACCTTGTAGCCTTATTTCTTTCTAGCATGTTCATCATCATGGAAGATGATATGTTAAAAAAAAAAATTACCTTTGAGTCAGGTGATGGAATGGAAGGACAATCATTCTTGATTCTGATTGCCTCCACAAGTATGGGTTCAACTACTTCCTTTTTGTGACTAGCAGGATTATTGTTCTCAGGTAAGTTTCCACTCTTTTGGTTCCCAGAGTCATTTTCTTCTGAAAATAAAAACAAAATAAACAGTATATAAAAATTCTGTAATTTAATGTCAATAAGCAGCACAATTTCAGGCAGTCTTCAAATAGCTTACCATCTTTCATGGATTGTCTGGAAGTTTTAATTAATTCTTCTCCTTCTTCTGGGATGTTCTAGAAAGAAAAAAAAATTAAGGTATAATAAGAACCAAAGTTGACAAAATAATTAATGTTCTCCACTACTGAAGGGTACAACAGAATAAGAATTCTGATGTATACTCAAACAACAATTCTCTCACTTATAAGCTTTACTATCTCCAGTGCTGATGCTCTCCAAATTGTCTTGGATTGCCCTAATTGCGTCATTTTGCATCATCCTCCTTCTGTGGGCGTAAATCCTCGTGGTTTGCGATCTTTAACAATATGGCAAATGGATGTCACTCATGTCCCTGACTTTGGCAAGCTTAAGTATGTCCATGTGTCTGTGGATACTTGTTCTGGCATTATCCATGCTTCTGCTTTGTCTGGTGAAAAGGCTGGAAATGTTATCACGCATTGCTTGGAAGCCTGGGCAGCATGGGGCTTACCACAGACCATTAAAACGGACAATGGTCCAGCGTATAATGGACGACAATTTTCTTCTTTTTGCAGCCAGATGGCTATCCAGCTTGTCCATGGTTTACCTTACAATCCACAAGGTCAGGGCATTGTAGAGCGTGCTCATAAGACTCTCAAAGAGATGTTAATAAAACAAAAAGGGGGAATTGGCTTAGGCCACACCCTGAAAGAGCGCCTCTCCCTCGCTCTATTTACTATTAATTTCTTGAATTTGGACATCCAAGGGCGCTCTGCTGCGACTAGGCACTGTTTGCCCTCTGCCCCGAACTTTGGGCACGTTAAGTGGAAAGATGTACTTTCTGGACAATGGTATGGGCCTGATCCCGTGCTGGCATGGGCACGAGGTTCCGTCTGTGTTTTCCCACAGGACCGGACGGAGCCGGTGTTGGTTCCAGAACGCCTGACAAGAAGAGTCCCGTCATCAATCAACCAACAACAGGAGGCGCTACAACAATCTCATGATGAGGACCATCCTTCTACTGAGTGTCCTGGTTCTAATGCTGATATCGATGGTACAGGGGACATCAATGCAGTGGTGGGCGGTAGCTCGAACGTGGCCAATGCCGATGCCAGTTCATAGCAATTCTAGTGTTCTCCCCACTCTTTTTTCTACTTCATGTGAGATGTCTGCTCCTTGTGTTTCCCCTAGAGGGGACCAAGATCGGTCCTTTAATCTCTCCAGCATCAATCTCACAGGATGTTTTTTTGCTTCAGTTTTTCCAAGGGTGATTGCATCCATTTAAAACTTAAGAACTTGACTAACTGGGAGGACCCATTGCAGTACAGTCGGGTCTCGTCGGGAGTTCTGGCTGCCATGCTTACACAAGTTAGCTCAGGGACAAATGAGGGCTCAGGAACCCCAACAAATAATTCTGAACTTAATATAACCACTTTGGCCATTACTTCCCAGGTGTTAATTCCGTTGTCTCCTTCTAATCAGACCTCTAATGCCACTCATTTTAAGGCTTCTCCTTATTGCACTCCTGAGTGTGGCTTCCCCCCAACATTCACGCCTTGCCAAGATCATTCTTGGGAGAAACATCAGGTCGCTAAAGGTTTCTCCCTTTCCCCCTCTCTTAAAAGATACTTGTATAATTCTTCCAACAATAATTCCTCTATAGGAGCAGGTTGGTCTTGGTTTCAATGGTTGATTTCCAATGAAAAGGGAGCCACAGCTGATATTTCCGCTTTGGCTCAATTACGAGGAGTCCAAAGTTGGCTGTTTAATGTTTCTGGCAGTACCCAAGACTCGGAGCGAGGTAGGAGGCTTAAAGTTTCTGCAAATAATTCACAATTATCTAATGCTACATTACCCTCCGCAGCAGTCTGTCTCCAATCTCCGTTCCTGTTTATTTTGGCTAATGATACATCACAGGGGATGCTTAATTGTTCTAATATTTCCTGTTATTTGTCTGAGTGTTGGAATGGCTCCTGGACTACGGCAGTGGTTATGAAAGTTCCGACCTTTGTCCCGATTCCGGTTACTGCAGATCCAGAGTCTTTTCCTATTGTTGAACTGATTAGAGCCCGTAGAGATTTTGGAATTACAGCAGCTATAGTGACAGCTGTGGCGGTATCTGCTGCTGCAGCAGTTACAGCTGGAGTAGCCATGGCCAGCCAGGTACAAACTGCTGCCACTATTAATCAGGTTATTCAACAAACATCCACCATACTTGAATCTCAAAGTAGAATTAATCAACACATTTTATCTGGGATTCTGGCTGCTAATCAAAGGATAGATCTGCTTCAAGCTCAAGTTGAGGAGTTGTCTGATCTAGTACATTTGGGTTGTGTTGATCAACGTGCGCATTTATGTATAACCTCTGTCAGATTTAATGATTCCAGAAATGCCTCCCGCATCATCGGGGAGTATCTATCCGGAACCTGGTCCATGGAAGCAGAAAACTTGATCCAGTCTCAACTAACTCAGATTGCTGTTTTGAATAGTACCCGTGTCAAACCAGTGACTTTGGGTCAATTCACCAGTTGGCTATCCTCTGCCTTTTCCTTCTTTAAGGAATGGGTGGGAGTGGGCATTTTTGGGGCAATGTGTTGCTTCGGTGTTATACTTTGTTTGTGGCTTCTCTGTCGCCTTAAAACTCGCCATGCACAAGAAAAGGCTATGATTGTACAGGCTCTTGCGGCCTTAGAAAATGGCATTTCTCCACAAATCTGGCTTGCACATCTTAAACAGTGATTTCTGGGCATGGCCATTGCACCCCAAGTTAGTTTCACATTGCACTGGGATTGGCATGTCCTCTTCCTTATTCTCTCCCAGTGCTGAATAGCCCTTGCACTCTGCAGGTCTTGTTACCATTGCACGCAGATGGGTTTCAGGACTGGTCTTTCTTCTCGGCTACAGACTCTTTACCTTCCTCTGGGGTTTAGGGATTGTGTTGCCAACTTAAATTTTGTCATTATTACCAGGCTACCTGTGTTATCCTACTTCTCGCCGTCATCACGATGCAGGATGCGAGGCAAAGCACTGCACTTGAGTGATCCCTCAACGGACCTCAAGGAAAGCATGTCCTATTGCATGCGGGTTTGACGTCCACGCCCCGCCCTACGAAAAAAGGCGTCGGCTGATATGGGATCAGGTCTGGGGAAGGCGCCTCCTTAGGACTGAACCATACATTGCAGCCACTTCTGCACAGTGGGATAGGACCTCTACTTTCGCCTGCATTGTTATATAAAATAGAAGGGGGAACTGTGGTAAGCCGTTCTTATAGACCGTGGCTGCCATTAGAAGATGGCGCTGGCTTCCACTGTGGCCTGTGATAAACAACTCCTTTTATGGAGAGTTGGCGCACAATCCCTTACCACCCTATGAGAGAGATCCACGTGGCGGCTTGGGATTGGGATGCGGGGGGCTTTATTAAGCTGTGCTTGGGTGTGTCGCGGGCTGGTGCTAGAAGATGATAGATGACTCAAGGCCTGAATAAACTGTTGAAAGAAGAATCCTGTGTCGTGTTTCCCTTGCCGGCGAGGGGTCGCGACAATATAATATTATTTTAATGAGATCGCTCTAATATATCTATTAGAAACAATTATTTTAATGAGATATATAATGTATATCTAATATATATATATTAGATAAAATTATTTTAATGAGAAATATAACATATATATTAGATAAAATCATTTTCATGATATATATAATATATACCTAATATATATTAGATTGAATTATTTTAATCATATATATATATATATATATATATATATATATATATATATATGATTAAAATAATGTGTGTATATATATATATATACACACACACATATATTCCTTTGAATTTAAAAAAAATTATTAAATGTTTTTATAGTTTTCCATTTTTTTGACATTTACATCACTAGTAAGAATGTGTGTACAATTTTACTCTACATCTGTATCAGTGTACGGATACATTTACATCTATGAATTTTTACAGCTTGTTTTTTATTTTGTAGGTTAGATATTAATATTTTATTTCTTGCTTTGTTTTATATCTTAGAATTTATTTTTTAATGAAGGCCTACTTCAGGCAGTACTTTTTATCTAAAAGTAGCTTTACTATAGTTATTCTGCAACCAGGCATCTAGAGTACACCTGCAGGCCAAGCTACTGAGTAGGCTGAGGCAGTAACACTGTAAATTTGAGATCATTCTGGGTAACTTATTGATACCCTGTGCCAAAGGAAGGTGAGGGAGGCTGAGGATGCAGTTCTGTGTTCAACCCACCCTAGGTTTCTTTTATTGTACAAAAAATAATGATTGTAAATTATCAGAATTTATATCAGTTCAAAATAACCTGTATGGCTATGAAAGGTCTTGCGTATTATTTATCCCTATGTCTTCATTGTGTTTGAGCCTTTATTTGGTTTCTATTTATTTTGTATATCACACCATTATGCTATGGTTGTTTTTATTTTTCTGATTTCAATTTGTTGATAATTCTTTTGATGAATTCCTATTTAAAGTACACTGTCCCTTTTATCTTCAAAAAATTATTACATCGTGCCCTCTCTTTAAAAATACTTTCACAGCAATGTGTGCATATTCCTCAACTATATTCCCCATTAACTTGAGAAGCTAGGTCAGCAGAATTGCAAGTTTGTGGCCAACTCTCAAAATTTTGAAAAGACTGTTTCTCAAGTCAAAAAACATAAAGGAATAGTGAATAGTCAGAAGTAGAGTGTCCCTGAGTTCAAATCCCTATACCATTGTTTTTCTGGTAGTAATACTTGGAAATATAACCTGCCTGTAACATGCTAAGCAAGTACTTTGTCATTAAGCTACATCCTCAGCTTCCTATTTAGCAAATAAAGAAATTGACGCAATGAGTGAGATGTCACATTAAGCCCAACAGGAAAGCTCAATTTAAGAAACAAATGAAAAAACAATAAAACAAAAAAAGGTGGTGATAATTTAGAGAAATTGGCACTCCAATAAATTTCTGGGAAATGTAGTATGGCATACATTGTATACAATATACAGTGTATACTGAAATATTTGATATATCAGTAATTCAGTATAGAATCATCACATGATCTACCAACTCTACTCTCAGTCCTATACCCAAATGACCTGAAAATATACACACAAACACTTGCATATGATGTTAATTGCAGCACCATTCATGCTAGCCAAAATTGAGAACAATCGAAATCCATGAACTAAAGAGTGGATAGTTAAAATGTGTTCTGCATATGTGCATGCTACAACATAGATAAACCTCAAAAATGTTAAACTAAATAAACAAAGTAGTGTGAAAAAAAATATATATATATATATATATATATATATATATATATATATATATATATATATATATATATACACACACACATATACATACATTTAAGTGAACTATCAGGGATATGTAAACTCACAGACCCAAATGAAGTACTGGATGCCAGGCCCTGGGAAGCCAGGGGGAAGAGGTTTTATTTAATGAATACATGGTTTTGTTGTAGTGATTAAAAGATTAGGAAGGAGATAAAAGTATTCAACAGCAGTAATATGAATCACTATTATCAGATTTTAAAATCAAAATCAAACAAACAAACAAAACCCCAGAAAATAATAACATAAAATCTTAAAGTCTACTTAATAGTAGGGAATACCAGCTCTTGGTGAAATAAAAGCACTGGGTATGTATACATTCCCTTAGGTGCTCTGGATCCCAGACTTAAATCTTGGCTGGTAACTCCAGAAATTTGAAGCCTACTATATATCAAGACCTATATCAGTTTCTTTATATACTTTAATCCTTACCTTTCTCCAAGGTCTCACATTCTGCTTGGAGAAATTCTCACCTTTTATATTATTTTGCTATCAGTGATTGACTAGGGTTACTTAACTACTAAGCCAATCTGTAGCTCTTTTTATTTTTCACATTGAGACAGCCTCTTGATAAGTTGCTCAGGGACTCACAAAGCTGCTGAGGCTGTTCTTGAACTTATCATCCTCTTACCTCAGTCTCCTGAGCCACCTAAATTATGTCCTGTGCCACCATGCCGGGCAGAGTTATGCTTTCAGAGATGACTAAATTAAGGAAGATTTTTCAAAGTTCACCTGCTATGAAGACCAGGGATATGACTACTTATATAAATTGCAAAATATTCTTTTATCTATGATGATAAAAATTTTGTTCTGGGCTGTGTCTATATGAAGGAGGAGGGAAGAGGCAGAATTTCCAAAAGGGCACAAGGAACTTGTTGGGTGTGATGTCAATGCTCACTGTCTTGATCATGCTGATGGTTTTATGTAGATACAAATATATAAAAACTCAATGTATTGATAATTCAATGTGTATAGTTTATTGTATGTCAGTTTTACCTATTTTTTAATTAATAAAAGATCCAAGGAGACATACCAACAAATATAGATGACAAACAAGGACAGGAAAACATGTTCAACATCATGGATCACACTGGATTGCAAGTAATGCACCCATAAGCATGGCTGAAATTCCAAAATCTGAAAATACAAACTGCTGGGCAAAGAAAGAGGAACAAGAGCAACTCTTATTTATGGCTAAAGGGATCACAAAATTGTGCAGCCCATCTGGAAAGAGAGTTTGACAATTTTTAAAGCCTCAGTCTTACCATATATCTGTAGAACACATAATAGTTGTTCATTTATTGGAGTTGAAACCTGGAGTCCACATAAAATTCTGCATGCAAAGGTTGACAATTTTTTTTGATTGAGGATGTGGCTCATTGGTAGAAAATTTGCCTAGCAACCTTGAGATTTCAGGTTTCACCCCAACATCACACACACACACACACACACACACACAAAAAAAAAATGTAACTTGTTTATTCATAGTTTGCAAGAACATAAAGCAGTAAAGTTATCTTTTATTAAGTATTCACATATTATTAATCAAAAAAAGGAACTCATCAATAAATTGGAACATGATTCAGCTGAAAAAACTTTAATATGCAAACAAATATGGAAAGATGATGAGGCATCATAAATACACCTTGATTAGAAAAATATGTGGGATACAATGCCACATTTAAATTATCCTGAGTATAGGACACTCTGGATAAAGCTAAACAACAGACAATAACACGATTTATGATTGCCAGAGACTCAAGGCAACTAGGAAAGGGAAATCTTTGGGGTACTGAATCTATTGTGTAATAAACACATAATGGTGGCTATTCTAGATTATGGGTTTTTTTCCCCATACTTAAACAACTGCATAGCCTGGCACAATGGTGCATAAATGTAATTACAGCAGATTGGGAAGCTAAGAAGAGACAGGAAGATCACATGTTCAAGGCCAGACTCAGCAAATTAGCAAGGCTCTGAGCAACTTGGAGAAACCCTACCCTACCACAACAACCTCATTTGTCATGAGTTCTTTCTTTTTTTTCTTCATTTTTTCTTCTACTTTTTTCTAAACTCCCATCATTGCTTTCTGGCTTTGTTTCTAGGACAAGATGTCCCACAACCCTCTCCATATTTTTTTTTTCTCACAACCAAAGTATTTAGACATCAAAACCCATTGTTATTGGTGTGTCATTACTTGGAGCTGCTTCATCAGATAGATTTGAAAAACTTATATTTCCATGCACAAATAACATCAGTTTGGTTAGTTATTTTATGTAAGACCCTACCTTAGTGGGGTACATGTGAGAGCCTTTAGATTTGTATGCTATGAATGCTGTGCAAATAGCAGCCCAGGTTCCTCTGACCTTAGAAAATGAGAGCTAGAAACAAAAAGTTTCCATATAGATGCTGCTTGTTTACCATTGTTTGAAATTGGAAGAAGTATTAGTTTTTCCTTTAGCTATGCCCTCTGAGCAACACAGGTTCTGTCAGACTTCATATACAACACCAAAATTATCACTCTACTTAGAAATGAGCTAAAGCTGTCTGTCCCATATAACCTCATCTTGGAAGTCTTAGCTCCAAATCTGAATGGAAGAGAAGCAGTGGAGTCTTTGAGGTAGGCACTGGAGGAATACATTTTTGACGTCTGACTTTTATTGCTTCATAACCAAGACACAGGTATTTATTCCTAATATGCTACAGGACTTCTTTGAACTTCCATACCACAACAATCTATGTGAATTCTCAGTATATCATTTTAAATTGATAGTATCATTATAATTTATAATATCACAAATGTTATTGTCTTACATGAATAATTTTTCCAGCATAAAGATTCACAAGGTATAATAATTTAAAAAAAAATTGGCATTTTCTAGCTTTACATTACTTTTTTGAAGGAGAAATATTTAAAAACCACTTTTGGCAATTCCTAAGCTCACAGACTCATCTGCTAAAACTTCTATCTAATATTTTCTTATTTTGAATAGTAACCTCATATTAAATGTGAAATATGCATTTACATGAAATAAGAGACTTTGCATTCTTTAAAATGGTTATTGATACACTGTATCAGAATTATTTTATCTTGGTCTTTACTACAGCTTAGATATTTAATGGAGGTGCGTTTAAATGTTTTAAAATATTCTAGTGATGCAGGGAGAGAGCAAAATAGTAGAATAAACTTAAGTTTATAATAAAAGAAAATATACTGATTTTTCATGATTTGGCATAATGATATTAGAATACACAACCATAGGCCCAAAATTCTGGTTACAGTTTATTATTTTATATATAAGGAAACATTGTTTCTTTATACCTAACATGGATCTGGAATATGAATATTTTAGTTGATCTTGTAGCTTTAGAGTTCTTCCTTATGAAGTCACAATCCTTGAGAAAGAACATAGAATTTGACAATAAAATTTTTCAATATTAGTCTTTGCTTTATGTAGATACACTGAATTTTGTAATTTTAAAAATACCAAATATATGAATACACACTAAAACACTAGAACAAATTAAAGTTTGTGATCAAATAAAAACCTGCTACTTTTTCATGACATGGCAGAGTGCTATTATTACAGACAACAAGAGGCTCATTTAAATTCATACTGCTAACTTCTCCCTATAGTAAACAATTTTTTTTCTTGATACTGACAAATTTTTAGAATTCTTTTCTTCTACCAGCTGTTTTATGAGCTTTAGAGTTATTGTTTACTAATGTATAATCATATAAATATTTAATAAAATTATGAGAATTTTCAATAAGCAGAATTAACTGGACATAAGTTTACTAGGTACATATATGAATCTACCACAGTGAATAACATCATCAAATAAATTAACAAAAGCTGGGTTCCAATTAGAATGAGGTATATTCCATGCTTGTATAATTATACCAAAGTATATCCTACTGTCATGTATAAGAGACCCAATAATTAAGAAAAGGCTTATTTTATTTTTTTATATAATTAAATTTTTTTAATGATATGCCATGGATTGAACCCAGAGCCTCACAAGTGCTAGGCAAGCATGCTATGACTGGGTGACAACCCCAGCCCCTTGGTTATTTTAAATATATAAATGCTTCTTAAACTTAAATGACAAATTGATTTATTATAATTTCAATAATTTTTATGCATTTACAAATAGCAATTTACAATAACCTAGAGAAAATATATTTTCTTTTCTCATGAGAAGTATTTTTTTCTTCTACTTGCAATCCAAATCTTGACTGATGGTTTTCTGAGTTAATTTTTTTTCTCAAAAATGTTTTCCAAGTGCAGTTTAAATCCAGTCACATAAAGGTACATAAACCAAAACCTTTAGGAATGTGTTGGATTTAGATGAAGAAGGAAATGGTAATTAGATCATAAGAGTGGAGATGTTTTTCACACATTTTTTGCAAATATCTAAATACAGCCATTGGTAAGAGAATGACTTTAAGTTTGAGAACATGGGCAGATTTTGTAAAGAAGAAACAATGCCCTGGGTGTTTCAGTGCCTCAAAGAATATGATGTAAGAGAAGTTACATAAGGGATTTCATATAGCAAATATTTAAATATTATACAAAGACAAGTTTTCCAATTTTTCTTTTCTTTTTTAAAGAGAGAGGGAGAGAGAGAGAGAATTTTAATATTTATTTTTTAGTATTTGGCGGACACAACATCTTTGTTTGTATGTGGTGCTGAGGATCGAACCCGGGCCGCACGCATGCCAGGTGAGTGCACTACCACTTGAGCCACCACATCCCCAACCCTCCAATTTTCCTTAAACTTGTTTTTTTTTTTCCATTGATGATGGATATTCTGACTGCAATGTGAAAGGTTGAATTTGATAGGTTCTAAATTTGATAGGATCTAATTTAAATGAAAGTCTTGTGGATGAATGAAAATATATTGTAAACTCTTACAATTCAGCACTTGAATTAAAAAAAAAAAAACAAAAAACTTGGAAATGGGCATGTAGGGATCATTTCCCTAGAAAATTCCTGTATCTTTTTTAAAAATATTTTTATTTGTACATAGACACAATACCTTTGTTTTATTTTTATGTGGTTCTGAGGTTTGAACCCAGTGCCTCATAATTGTTAGGGAAGCACTTTACCACTGAGCTACAGCCCAATATTCCTATTTCTGCTTATCAAAATATGAAATCCACAGTTTTTGGTAAATAATTTTTATGTAAGCAAAAGTATTTCAGATACTGTAGATCTAAGCAAAATAAGACACCATCTTTAATTTTAAGAAACCTGCAGGGAAGATTGAAAATCAAAAACACACTGACCATTAAATAATATAACTTATGATACAAAGGAAAACTTAATGTATATAGACTCAAAGACAAGGGTAAGATCTGAGCAATTTCATGAGATTAACTGGAGTAAACAAAAATATTCCTCTGAAGAATGAGATATGTTTGAGTTAAAATTCATTTTTTACTTACTTTTTATTTACTTTTTTTCTTTCATTTTTTGGGATGCAACAAGGGCTTTCTTTGTGGTATGCCTGTGAAGAAAGAGCCCCACACAAGCTCTTGACTTGAAATTAAGATCAAGAATAAGACTCTGTTTTATGTACAAATTTTTCTGTTGTTTTGGTAAATGATAATTATAGAGATTATGGAGGGTAATAGATTGACTGAAAGCATTTAAATAAAAATCCTGTTGTGATCAAATGCTCCTGTTTTTCTTCCAAGAATCTCCCTAAAGATGAACAAATATTTCAGTTTTCAAAAGAAATACCTTCTATCCTAAAGCTGGCATTGGAATCTCAGCAGATACATTTCTGCTTTTTCTTTACATTTCCACTGTCTTTGTAGGGCCAAGTCCAGGTTTACTGACCTCCCCATCACCACATGGTTCTAACATACATTCTCTAGCTACTCACCATGGGACTTTAGGTTTCAACAGACTTTTGGGAAGTGTAGGAAAGTATATGTGAGTTTAAGTGCAAAGAGATTGTCTTCCTGGCCAAGGTTATAAGGGGACCCTCCACCTGCACCACCCACATGATGGGTGTGCTTTAGGCCATCACCATCAGCCTCAGTGGCTCCTAGTTGGTCTGCCTCAAATTACAAACCACAAAGATCATCCTGTGGCTATTGTTTTCTTATTGATCTTCATCATGTTCACTTGTACCAACCCACTTTTTTATACTGTGGCTATACAAAATAAAATCTACCCTGGTTTTAGATTTCTCACTGACCACTGTTCTTTTCTGCTCATGAGATACAAGCACAGGAGCATCTTACTTGCACTGATGGCATTCAGTGATCTCTAGTTTTGAGACCATATGGTTCTTTCAAGCAGATACATAATAATTCTCTTTCATAGACTTAAACAACAATCATGTTTCCACAAAGCTCCAGATTTTCTCCATGAAGCTCCCCAGAAAAAAAGAGCCATTCACACCATTCTGCTGCTCATCATGTGCTTTGACATCCAGTATTGTTTGGACTCCATAATTTCACTATTAATAGGCATAGTGTGGACAAGTTATCTTATCCTGACATGTCTTCAAAGGCTTAGGATCAATGGTGATGGCATGTTCAGTCCTTTGGTGCTGATCAATGCTGACACTCAAAAAAAAAAAAAAAACTATGCAAATTAAATGGAGAAAAACAGGTCTGCTTCTGACAAAACTGGTCAAAAGCAACTTTGTCACTCTTATTAAAATAATATTCTCTATTTTAGAACCTTTTACCTCTGATAAAAATCAATAAAATAAGATTATAATTTTCTATTAGAACAAAGTTATCTAAAGAGCTAGCAAATAGCTTGTGGATATTTTTTTTTCTTAATCTGGACCAGTTTTTCAACATTTGCATTAATTTACACTATATCTGACACCATTTGCATATCATAAATTTTTATAATTTTTAGGTACTTTGTATCTTAGACATTTATATTAGGTCTATTTTTTTGTCTTCCTGCATTACACTTCCTTATATTTCTTTCAGTGAAATTCTATTAGAGGAATATTTATTCTTTTCTTTTTTTGTCTATTAATATGTGCATGCTCATATCAAAACTACTCAGGAGTCTGCAGGAGTATTGCAATTTTGTGGGAACCTTTGGTAACTTAATGAGACTCTGTGAACAAAACAGGTAGAAGATGTATCTCAATGATGGACAACTTTAGGGTTCATTTCCCTATACTAAAACTACTACAACAACAACATGAAAAAAGGAAATACAATAAATACCATAAAATAGTACTTTATGAACAAGAGATTGCCTGCATTATTTTAAAAACCGAAGTATTGGGCACTATGTGAACCAATTAGAACACACACACACATCTGTTAAGAATATAAAATGGTATAGTAGGTATAGGAAAGAATTTGATGATTGCTAAAATTTTAAACACAGAAGTACTACATGACCTACCAATTTTATTTTTAGCTATATTTTCAAATGAACTGAAAACATATATTCAAACACTTCAAAATGAATATCAGTGGCATCACCATTTCCATTAGGAGATATATGAAAATCCAAATTTTCATCAAAATGATAAACAAATGTGTCTATGTATCTTATGTATCCATGTCTGAGTAAGCACATGTACATATAGATATATTCATATAAACATATATATATATATATATATATATATATATATATATATATATATATATATATATAATCATCCAAATATATGTTTGAATATTATTCTGCAATAAAAATAAAGTATTGATTCAAGCAACCATGTTGAAAAATCTAAAAAAAAAATATTAAGAAAAGTCAACAAAATCAAACATGAAATTTCACCTGTGCTATAATTATATTTATATTAAATATCCAAAATTTGAAAATCATAGAGTTAGAAAGGAGAGAGTTTGTTTCTAGGGGCTTGGAAGGCATTTAAGTGGTTGATTAACAGATTACATTAATTAAATCAGTAGTTAAAATGTTTAAAACAAGGTAATTGTGGTAATTATACCACAATATTATACTTGACTTATTATAATTACTTATTTTTATGGGCACTCTTATGAGAATTTAACCTCAATAACACCAATAAGAAAAAAATCTTGAAAACACTGAAGTCTATACAATTATAGCCAGAGGTGACAGAAATGAACTATGGAATTGGACATAACTTTTTTATTTTTGTATTTGAACAGATGACCAGAGTAACTGTATTATATAGAACTACAAATATAGAATCCTGAATAAAATGAGTTATACTCTATGTATGCATAATATGCCAAAATATAATCTATCACCATGCATATCTAAAAAGAACAAATAAAATAAAATAAAAAGAAAGAAACTATGGAGTTATAGTCACCCACATGTACTCTGCATCACCAGACTAAAGGTTGGATGGTAGAACTAGATAGCAGAATTCAATAGCCTTCTCTGTCTCATTTAGTATTCTTGATTTATTATTTACTTTGTCCTTATCTGCCCAGTATCTTGAGTATTTATTAGAAGACTTCTGATCTTACAGATAAGTATACTAAGTTTTAGGGATGACTGATTGTCTCAAGGTCACCATCTATGCAGAGTAAGGCTGTGACAATTAATTTGTGTGATTTCTAATTTACAGTATCATGTATCACAATACAAATTCAGTCAGTGTTTTTTGTTTGTTTGTTGTTTTTGGTTTTGGTTTTGTTTGTTTTGGTTTGTTCCCCCCCTCCTGGTAGGAGGAAGATAAATTACAATAAGAGGTAGAAATTACAACAGGGCACCAAGAACCATATGCATAAACTATCAATGTAAAAACTTGATTGTGGTCACTGTTACACTGGTAAATAGGTATTTCCAAACATGACAAAATATGAGTTATATATGTATAGTTTATTGTATTTCAGTATTACCCTAATATAATTGTTTTGAATTTGAATGAAAGAAATAAATATATTTCTCAGAAAACAAACTATATATTTGGAAAGCATAGGAAAAGACACTGAATATTATATGTCATTAACAAATTACAAATTAATCACATCTATATAAATTTACAAAATTTCAAACCTGAAATAATCAAGAGCTGGCAAAGATGGGGAACAAGAAGAACTCTCATACATTGCTGTTGGGATCACAAAACTGAACAGCCACTCTGGAAAACAGTTTGGCTGCTTCTTAAAAAATTACAATATACACTTAATATGGCCCACTAATTGTATTTCTCAGTGTTAATTTGATGGAATTCAAAACTATGTCCACACAAAACCCACATGCAAATGTCAACAGCTTCTTCATTCGTGATTGCCATGAACAGGAAACAGCTAAGAGAGACTTCAGTAGCTATTTATCTATTATTACTGTAAACACTGTGATACATCCATACCCTGGAGAGTCATTCAAAAATTTTTAAAAAATGAGATTTACTATAAACATGAAAACACATGGAGGCTACATAAATACATATTGCCAGAACAAAAATATTGTCTGAAATGCCATATTGTGTGATTCCAAATTTGTGACATTCTGGAAAAGTCAAAACATTAAAAATGTTAAACATTGCCAAGAAATAAGGGGGACTAGAAGATGCTAAAGTGGTGAAGAACAGGGACTTCTGGCATGGTGAATCTACTCTGTAAGATGCCATCATTGTGAAAATTGTCATTATTCTTTGTCAATGCTTTAAAAACTGTAAAATTAGTGTTTTAATAAATAATTAAACTATTTATTGCCATTAATAATTATTAAATATCATCACTATTGGCAAAATATTTTGATTTTTTGCTTACATCAAATATTTCTCAGTAATATACAAAGAAAAAAGTAGTGAAAACTCTGAATAAGGGGAGAAATATGGTATCATGGTACTATGTGCTTCACTTTCCTGTAAATCTACAAGTCTTCTTAAAATAAAGTCTGTTCATTAAAACAATTAGAGAAGGCTTGGTGATTTTTCTTGCCTGAAACATACCCGGCCCTAGGACTGGTCCTGAACAATAAAAATTATACTGAGAATAAATAGTTTCCAACAAACTTATTTTTATTTCTTTTTTTTCTATTTTTACAATTTTCATTATCTTTTTAGAGAACAGTGAACATAAGTCCTTAGTGAATAAACTAGTACCTTACATTCAAAAGATGCTTTTACATCAATAAAAAGTGATTTATTTATCACTCTGTTCCATAGGTAGTAATTCTTTGAATACTAAGAAAAAGATGTTCTAAACTTGTTTTACTACACTCATATAAATGAGAAAATTATCTGAGATTTTTTTTAAGTCTACCTCACTTCCAATATGCTACCTATAAAATGAGAGTACTTTATTTTTCTTACTCAACAAATCTCTGGTTAAACTAAATAAAGATAGTCCTAGAAGTATGCTGATACATATTAAGGGCTAGATAAATTTTGGGTGATATTACTGAGAAACACAGTCCGAATGATGTGATAAATAGCAGGCATTTGGTGATACTGAGAGCTCCATATTCTTTCTCCATTTATTTTTTCATCACTTAACCCTTTTCATGTAGATCTTGCATTTCTGAGCTATGGTAGTTACTATAACTAACCTACTAGAAACAGATAACAGGGTCTGTGAGTCATTTCTGTCCAGATCAAGTTCCATTATGCTCACAACAATATTTAGTAGATTTGGACATAATCAGGGCCAGTTAGGACCTTCCTTTACATTCTCAGCCAATGTTAAAAGAAAAGAGGATCTCATGTGGTTCCTAGAATGGGAAAGAGAAAATCCTGCATGATTGGCATCCACAGTTCTTTTTTTTTCACAGTTCTTAAACTCCCTGCTCATGACTAAGCTGGACTGTACAGTTTATGAAGAAATTATCTTCAAGCACAGATTAGTTCATAATCACAATGTATATCTGCTAAATATTCAATATGATGAGGGTGAGAATGAGAAGATGGACTATAATGGAAAGGGGTAATTGGAAGGAAAACTGGCTTCCTTAGGAAGAAGGTTTTTAACCTGTCTTAATTCCCAAATAAAAAAAAAATAGTCAAATTTATTCCTTCCTTTCTCTCTTATCTACTTCCGTCCTTCCTCATTTTATTGGTTATTTCCTTCTTTTCTCTCACTCTCTATTCTTTCCTTGATTTCTTTCTAAGAGAAAATTTCTCAGTTTACTCTTCATATTTACTTCTCACAAACTAGTCATTTGGAAAATAAAGATCTACGGGAGGATATCAATTTATATTAAGTGTCATTACTCTGAGTTGTTTTTAGTTGAAAAATCTGAAAAAATATATTTTAAGAGTATACACACTCACATAAAACATTAGTTTTTTTTGTTGTTTGTTTCATTGTTTGTTTAATTTATTCTCTTATACAACAAGCCATACATGTCGGGGTCTAGTGAGAGGTCTTATGTTGTTTTACTAGGAACAGAACCAAAAACAAACTAACTAACTAACTAACAAAAAAAAAAAAAAACATCAGCAATAAAAACTAAATTATTTTCTATTATATTACTGACTTTTCTGTAATAAGAGCAGTTTATAATAATTTATTTATTTATTTATTTTTTATTATTTACTCAATAGTGTTTTACTGTTGCATAAAACATTTAGTCAAGTGGAACACTGTGACATGATGCAATACATGAGTGTTAACATATAAACAAATATTCAGTTATAAAGACATATTGCATACATAAGGTAAATATAGGAAAAAACAATGCACTGTAAAGTGAGCATGATGGTCCTTGCTTGTAATCCAAGCAAATTGGGAAGCTGAGTATTTTCAGAAGCTTAAACTCACCCTCAGAAACTTAGTGTGATTTCAAGCAACTTGGCAAGACCAGTCTCAGAATTTGAAATAGTGGGGAGAGGGCTTAGGAACGTGGCTCAGTGTTTAAAAATCCTTAAATTTAAACTGCAATACAAAAAAAAGTGTAAAGTATTATAATTCAGTGTTAAACATCAAAAGATAGATCTCTTATAACTGTTTTCTCTAATATTTAAAAGTGAAAATAGTAATACTTTATTTAGAAAAAAATTATATGCTTTCAAAGATAAGGTTTCTGCACCATGCTTGTATGATATTTATGACTGATATTACTACCAAATAACTTGATAATGCTTAATAAATTTAAACAAAAGTTAAACACAACTACTTATATTCTATATTTAAATGAGTTCTGTCTTTTACTGATACTCATATATATCAAGGTTTAATGTATAGATAATGATTTTACTCTCATATTTGTCAGGGTGTTTATTATAAATGTTTAGTTGTATAAGGCATATATTTTGTAAAAAATATTTTCAATGTTCACTACTGGTATGAGTTTTCAGATGTTCAATGAATTTAAAATTTGATTAAGTTTTGGAAATATTATTTAACATTTTAGAGTTTCTGGGGACAGTGAATTCTACACCAATCAGTAGTGTTTAAGAAACATGTGGCAATGAAATGTTTTATCCCCCATTTGTTTTCTCTCTTACCAGTATGTATCCACAGGTGCTGAGTATTGGTGAATACATTTTGAAGGCATTGTCACATTGTCAATTTTCACATTTCAAAACTTTCTCTCTGCTAAGATTATTGTGGTGATGATTAAATTTTTACCCTTTCTTAGAGGAATGGTTCAATGGTCTCATTTATAAAGCTTCACTCCAGCATATTTTATCTGATTTCTAGTAATGTACAACATATAATTTAAAATATTTCTACATTCTCTATATTTATATGTCTTCTTTTCAGAATAAATAGCCTAGTGGTGAAAAAGAAATGATTTCTTATTAAAAGCTTTGATACATTGTTTTCATTCATAGGGGTTCTTTCCTGTATAAATTCTGTTGTTAATGAGGTTTAGTTTTTCTTTAAAAGTATTATCACTTTATTTACATTTCATATTCACCATTGTGTCTTCTGCTGTGGTGAATAAAGTTTTATTTTTTATTAAAAGTTTTGCCACTTTATTCACATTTTTAGGACTATTCTCCAGAGTGAGTTCTTCTATGGTGAATTATGCCTGTTTTATTCTAAAAGCTTTGCCACATTCCTTACATTTGTAGGGCTTCTCTCGAGTGTGAATTCTCTGTGGCAAATAAGGTGTGATTTTCGACTGAAAGCTTTGCCACATTCTTTGCATTGGTACGGCCTCTCTCCAGTGTGAGTTCTTCTGTGGCGAATAAGGAGAGATTTATAACTGAAATCTTTGCCACATTCTTTACATTTGTAGGGCTTCTCTCCAGTGTGAGTTCTGCTGTGGCAAATAAGGTCTGATTTTTTACTGAAAGTTTTGCCACATTCTTTACATTTGTAGGGCTTCTCTCCAGTGTGAGTTCTGCTGTGGTAAGTAAGTCCTACTTTTCTACTGAAAGCTTTGCCACAATCTTTACATTTGTAGGGCTTCTCTCCAGTGTGAGTTCTGCTGTGGTAAGTAAGTCCTACTTTTCTACTGAAAGCTTTGCCACAATCTTCACATTTGTAGGGCTTCTCTCCAGTGTGAGTTCTGCTGTGGTGAATAAGGAGTGATTTATGACTGAAATCTTTGCCACATTCTTTACATTTGTAGGGCTTCTCTCCACTGTGAGTTCTGCTATGGTGAATAAGGTCTGTTTTTTTTTACTAAAAGCTTTGCCACATTCTCTACATTTGTAAAGCTTTTCTCCAGTGTGAATTCTTCTTTGGTAAATAATGTTTAATTTTTTACTAAAAACTTTACCATATTCTTCACATTTGTAGGGCTTCTCTTCAGTGTGAATTCTGCTTTGCTTAATAAAGATTGATTTTTCTTTATAAACTTTATCACATTCTGCCCATTGGTAGGGCATCTGTCCAGTGTGGGTTACTCTGTGGTTAATAAGACCATTTATTTTACTAAAAGCTTTGCCCCATTGTTTATATTTGTAGGGCTTCTCTCCAGTATAAATTCTCTGGTGGTGAACAACGCCTGATTTTTTATATGATTTCTGGTGTTCAGTCTCACTTGTGGTTTTCCATATTTTCTTTTGTTGTAAATAGTCAAGATCACAACTTCTATATTTCCCATTTATCAATTTGTGAAATATATGTTTTATGCCCTTCTATGGTGAATATTCTTGGGTATCATGTGGAGTCATGGCAAGGAAGGCAAAGTTTCTATAGTTCTCTAACATCACATCTTTATATAAGTTTTTCTGAGCAGGCTGAAGGCATTCCCATTCCTCTTCAGTAAAATCAATGGCTATATCCCTGAATGATAACAGTAACACAGTAAAAATATTTAATTATTTTCCTGTCTTACATTCTTTCATAGCACCTTTATTAAGAACCTCCCCCATGCGCAGCTCTGGCCTCCCCTCCCCCAAGTGCTGCAGGGAGATTTTTGAAACAGCCCAGTTTATAATAATTTAGAGAAAGGTATTTTACCTTATCCTGAGAAAAGAATATTCACTGATTTTTTCACCCAAATATCAAAGAATGATTTTGTTTCCTGAAAACTTTAAAGAAAAAATGCTTTTTAAAGACAATTTAAATTCATTCAATGAATGACAACAGACTTTAGGTGTTCAGGGAAAGTAAGCATTTTCTACAGAAATTTTTGTAATTTTAAAAGAATAAGGTAATTGGATCATCAGAGTACAGCTTTGCCCCAAATATCTGAATCCACACATTGATGTCAGGATGGCCAAATCTTGGAAAAAAATGAAATTTTTCTTGAAGAAGACTCAAAGCCCTGGGTACCTATTTCTTTGTTCCCAAGAATCTTTCAGGCACTGAGTGACTATTCTGTAAGAGGCACCAGAGTTAATGACTATTGCAGCATTATTCAAAGTGTAGCCATTTATCTGAGAAGACTTATTTTTTTTTCAGAGTACATATATTCTACCTAGTGTAATTACTATTGTGCAAATGAGGAAGGGAGGATATGAGGGATGGAGGGAGGGAAGGATGATGGAGAGAGAGGAGGAGGCAGAAGGCAAGAAAAGGAGGACTAGCTCCATGAAGCTCTTCCTACACAGTCAGGATTACTGCTCACAGTGGATATGTCCTTGATTGAGTATTCTGCTGTTGCTATCATAATTTTTATTGATTTAATCTTACTACTTATTTTTCATAAGTAAATTTCAAGAAGGCAATAAACCACAGGTATGAACACAGCACATAAATGTAACCTGCAGGTATACTGCATTTGGCCACTTCATGCACACTGAGTTTTCATTCCCATTATCACAAATTCCAGTGGGCCAAGGAAATATGGGAGCTAAAAGAGAGTTGGGTACAATGTGACCATATCCTATCCACAAGTAAGTAAAAAAAAGGGGAGCATGATGAAACCCAGGGAGGCCACATATTAATGTCAAACCAGAATTATATTCAAATACAGAATGAAGACAGCTTTGTCACTCAAGGTACTTCTGTGTTTTAGCCCACCTGTCCAGCTGAGGATGTGAAGAGAAAGGGAAAGCAGGGTGATCCATAGTCACTTTTCTTCCAGTTCTTTCAAACTTTTTAACACATCAGTTGGTGAAATTGTTCACAGTTATCAAGGTGTAGTAAAAACAATTGCCCTGGTTCTGTGTAACATATTCCCTGCTTTGGTATTAATGAACACAACATGGATGTGTAAGTTCTCCAATGTGACTTGTTCATAAGTTTGCATTTAGAATTGATATGGCATACATAAAGATGGATGTTAGAAGTCTTGCTAATAATTTAAAATGTTGTAATAAGAAGGACAATTAAAAGACAAAATGTATCGTGACATTTGAAGAGATCACAGAAGAAAGAAATAGATTTCTGTGGCATAATGTCAATGGTAGAGGTCACCTGCTTCTAGATAAGAAGTCTAAGTTTCATTTTGCATTGGGCCTGACAAATTACACAAGGTACCCTAAAAATACAGTAAAAAGTTGTATATTTCCCTGGAGAAAGTGGTGATTCTAGGATTTTGTAAGAAAAGTTTAAAAATGAGCATTAACATATGAAGGAGGAAGAAAATGAAGAGTAAGAGGAGAGTCTCCCAAAGTGTCCAACATGTGGATGCCTGACATATGACATAAGTACTACAGTAAAAATCCTGAAAGAGTGAAAGCTAGAAAAATATAAGCAATAAAATAAAAAAACCTTTAACAGTAAATTATAAATGAAAGCAACAAATGAAAATATATTTACTGATAAAACAAAATTGATTTCACTGATAAAAAGTGTTGGGAACAGACAAATCTTTCATATAGAAGAGTTCAAAACAATGCAGGAGAATAGCATCCCCTCCTGCATGTGGAGCTTAGTATCCTTGTCATTTTGTGGGTGGGCAGATTCCAGTGACTTGATTGCAACAAATAGTGAAGGAATGAAGGAAAATTATTACATTCTCAAAGGATGAACCTGGCACCAACTACCTTGACAATGGCTGTACTGTAGTGTTTCAAATATTTCAGTGACCATTAGATAACCTCATCATGCTGTGACAACAAGGCATCTCAAATCCATACTATTTCTTCCAAAATTATTTAATCAGTTCTCTTTATAGGTGATGAACAATGACCATTTTCACAAGCAGGAAACAAACCATAAGGATACTCTCTCCATCAGTGTTGAGTGCCTACCTTTCAGTGATCAAATAGAATAATTAGTTTTAATTTGTTTTTAATTAACAAATATTTATTGCACATGTTAATGGAATCAAGCATAAAATTTCCAAATGCATGGTACACAATGATCATATCTAGTTATCTATCTTCTACTTTCATCCCTTGCCCTACCCCAGAACCCTTCCTACCCTCCAGAAATTACTATTGAGCTTTTATATTATTTCTAAAATTTCAACTCTAGGGTGTAGGTGGCAAACATGGTAATAGAAAAAAGATTTCTGCAGCCACAAAAAAAAAAAAAAAAACATTTCCTGAAATGAACTCTCCCCACATCTCAGAGACCATAAATGTTAACACCTGGCTGAGTCTCCCTTTATCTCACTGTACACAATCAGAAAAATGATCTCTAGCTATTGCCTTTACTATGCTGACCTTAATTTTTCCATAAATCTTCCATCTGGCTTCAGTTCCCACCACATGACAACAGGGGTTCCACTGAGATCATCAGAAACCACTATGGCACCAAATCTCAAGGTCCCTGCTTTGCCACACTGTAGTTCACTTTTTAGTGGTTTTTACAACAAAAGGTTCTGCCTTTCTTTTTAAAATCATCTCTTCCAGAAATCCACATCATTACATTTTCCTGGTTTTCTATCTCTTTAACTTCCAGAAATCCACATCATTACATTTTCCTGGTTTTCTATCTCACTCGCTTTCTCCTTCATATATTTTTCTTCACCAATGCTAAATATAAGAGTGTCCCTAGCTCAGAGAAATGCTCCTTGTACTTCTGTATCTTCACCCACACCCAGGGTCATCCTCAGTCTCATGGCAGTATTTTCCACATTCCCCTGATTTCCAAATATTCATTTTCTTCCCACTCCTATCCTGTCACCTTCAGACATGTTCATGTGGATATTAAGGAGAAATCACAAACATCAACAAAAAAAGCCTTCCTCAAGACTAGCACTCTTTTCCCTGCCTCATGTGGTTTTTCTGCTCCATACAGGATTGGGTACCAGCCACTACCCTAGAATCCTCAAGTCAAAAATTCAGCAATTGTCCTTGATCTTTTCAAAATTACACTCACACCAATCCATCCCCCAAACTTGCTTATCTTAAAGACAATATTATAAACATATATGTGTGAAATAGGGACACAGAGAGATACATGTATTCAAAATTATTGCTTTATAAGTATACAATTATATGTACATTAAATATTTATAAAATATATAATTATAAATAAATAAATCATGTTAAACCATTTTTATTCCTGTTACCAAGTCATGCCATCATTTTATATAATACATATTCTATAGATAATCATATCCATGGGGACAAGTTCTGCTAAATGTCCACAAATCCTCCTCATATCGAGGGACTTAAAAGCTGTTTTTGCCAAAAGCACTGAATATTCACTTAGGCCTACAGATGCCCAATGTACAACTAAGAGTGAGATCTTGGCATCTCTAAGATATATTTATTTTATTTAATGGCTTATAATAATCACATCATAGAAAAGAGAAAGAAATACCTGCAATATTAGTAAGGACTCTTGAAACATCCCAGGTACAACAGGTGTAGAAAGAGGCCATGACTAAATTGAAACCCTTATCCTACTTCTGAATAAATTTTGAAAAAAAAATATATGTTCATGCACACACACACACACACACACACACACACACACACACACACACTGGGTAGTTATTGTAATACTCCCTTTCATAGCTGGATGATTAACTTCATACATACAATTAATGAAGATTTGTACAAAAAAATTTTAAAAAAGCTGCTTGTAAAGCAAGTACTGAAGAGTTTTCTAAAATGATTTTTAAACAAGCCAGCCCATAAGTAGGCAGATACTCTGGTGGACGCTAGAAAAATGTCAAAAGTACATTTCTGGTGCCATCTAGTGTCTAATTAGGACTTAGCACTTCTAACAATGGGAAAGTACCCACATTAAGCAGAGCAGTAAGTACAAGTAGGGATGAGACAGAAATTCTTGAAACCTCAAAGAGGGGTGGGGAAATGCAACTGGAGAAGCAAGAAAGGAAGGGATACTTAAGGAGGCCTTTATCTCACAGGTAGGAAAGGATTGGGGCAGCTAAATGACATGGAGAAGTGTGTGTTTCAGAATAATTGAGAAGGTAAAACTTTGCCCTGGATGGTAACATTAGATCAGATGCCTAAAGGGGGTCAGTACTTCATGTCTCTTTAGTGCCTGAATTCTTGGGTCAGTCCAGGGGAATGGTAGCCCCCATGAAAATGAGAGCAGAGATTCCATGCTGTTTTGTTCATGTCTGTGTCCTCTCTGCCTAGGACAGAGCATGGTACTATAGTTTTTTGTTTGTTTGTTTGTTTTTAATGCAAGGAGTTATGTTTCCATATATAAAATTAAATGAAGGCTGTGGTTTTGCCTAGAGGTAGAGTGTTCATCTATTATGCATGAGGCATTGAGTTCAAGCCTCACCATAACATAAAAATAAAATAAATGTATTGTGTCCACCTACAACTAAAAAATAAATGTTTAAAAGAAAAAAATATTAAATGATAACACTGTCAAAATAGATCCAATGCCCCACCCATTGCAAACTGCCTTTTAGAGAATCATGAAGCTGGAACTTGGCCTTACACCAGCCTGAGAGGCAGATGTCACTTTGTGTCCTACTTTACAGATGTAGGGAGTGTCCCAAAGTAGCACCTGGAAAGAGTCAAGGCCTCTTCCCTCATCAATTTTTTTTTTATTGCTCAGGTGCTATGAAACCCCTGCCTGTGAGTGAGTGAGTGAAGGAGACTGTGCGATCCAGATCAGGCTCCAGCAAGTGATGGCTGCATCACAGGCTTACCCTCTCTGGACTTCAGGGTCTCAATATGTAAACAGCAGGCACCAAGAGAAGTCTCTGTGAACACACCAGAAAAAAATTATTGTTCCCCAAAAACAAAGTGTCTCAGGCAATATCCCAAAGACCCCTTCCAGAAACCCCATGGTACCCAACCAACCTGAAAATATAGAAAGTGCACAGCATCCAATGAGAGGGAGAAAGAAAGAAAGGCTGTGCCATGGCATGTTCAGCCTCCCTCCATTGCCTCAGTGGGTAAGAGGGGAAACTGAAGCCCCCAGTGGAGCAGATCCTGAGGTCACATTTCTTTCTCAGAGCCCAAAGACCCTGCTTCCCCTCTGGATCCACAGTGACTCCTGACAGAATTACCAGATGCCTCTCCTGACTCCATTTGCATCCTGTGGATGCCCCCACCATGCCCTCTGCTCCTGCATCACTGTGCCTCCTGGTTCTTAGGCTGTGCTCACCTAAGGGGTCCTGGGTGGGGTGCTGCCTCCCACTTGCTTCCCCTGTCTTCTCCCCGGTGACTATTCTTATGAGTTGGGCTCCACTCTCTCAGCCTGACTCTGCCTCAACAGCTCTGCCCACTAGGTCCTCTCCACTTTTTTTCATCAGCTCCACCCAACATCTGGCCTCTTACCTGCACTGTTCTATAGAGCCAAGCCCACTCCACCCATTTGATCCCCTGCACTCTGTCCACGTGACTCATTCTCCAATGACATATTTAACAGTCTGGGATTGCAGGTTTTTCCCGTCTAGCTCTGGAACCTTTGCAGTCTGGCTTGGCCCAATATCACCACCATCCACTAGCATACCAAATGGCTCTGCTCTTCTTTATTAGCCATGGTTTTTCATCAAGTTCACTCCTACACCAGTCTCCCTGTCACCTGGCCTCTGAACTGCTCCTTGAAAACTCCATATAAAATGAATGAAAGAGATCTTGCAGAGATGCCCATGGTTGTGACACCACTGAGTCTAAGGGACAATTACCTTTGGGCTCTGGTCACGTTTGAACCCCACATCTTCAATGGTTCACCTTGAACCACTCTGCTAACCACAGAGTATCTCCATTTACAAAATTCCAGCTGATGATAATACTTTATTTGCATAAATGTGAGCATGTTTTCAGGACCATCTTTGTATTATGGATGCAATAGAGGCACTGTCAAGCAACTAG
Organism: Marmota flaviventris; assembly: GCF_047511675.1. Lineage (NCBI taxonomy): Eukaryota > Metazoa > Chordata > Mammalia > Rodentia > Sciuridae > Marmota > Marmota flaviventris. The sequence continues at coordinate 2,348,194 of NW_027288296.1, read as the reverse complement.
CAACGTCCCTGCCCTATTTGTGAAAGAGCTCAGCTAGATTTAAAAAGCATGTTTGCAAAGGACATGACCTTCTGCTTTTTTTAAGCTCTGTGGCCTCCAGCACCTTCTCTTACCTTTTCAGTACAGGATGGGCACAGCTACTTGGCAAACAAGAGTCATCTGTGATCTCTCCTCCAGCCAGCCTGGGGCATCTCAGAATGAGGAAGCATAGGTATCTGGTCATGGCCATCTTTCTCAAGGTTCTGTCTCAGAATAGAAAGCCTCTTTATAATGACTTCTGTATAACTATGGTTTATTATGACAGCCTGACCCAATGCTGTAGTGATGGGGCAGGAGTTGGGAACTTGGACTTCAAGCTGTAGAAACTGAACTAGATGATTTAATTAAAAAAAAATGATGCTGGGGAGGTCAAAGAATCTGATAGCAAAGTTCAATAAAACCAGGATCTGGGTTTTGCCAGGTGATTTCAGTGGCCAAAACCCCTATATAGTTCTCGCTGAACCCCATTGCTATATGAGAACACTGGAAGCCTTTCTGCTGTTGCTTTGTTGCTGCAAAACAACAAAGAGAAGGGGTCTGGTTGGCTGGGTATAGGTATTGGTTGGGAGTACACATTCTTCACATTCAACTAGGTATTAAAGGATAAATTGAAGTATTCTAAAGATCAAAGGGAAGGACATTCTAGGTAAGAACACCATGTGTGACCTCACAAAGAAATTTGTGTCCTCTCAGAATCACACAACCACACTATGCCAGGTGCTTTTCTCATCATGTCATTCAATATCCACAAACCTTTCAAAAATAGTGCCATATTTTGGGAAACTGATTGCATTGTTCCACAAAAATGCTAAAGGCTTCTATAAAGAATTCAAAATATACAGCAGAATACTGCAAAACTGGGAAAGGGGTGGGAATCTTGCCAAAACCCAGTGCCCCAAACACCAGAATAAACTTTAGGCAGTATCATTTCCCAGGACTTTTTAGTCACATAGATTGAAGGGTGAATAAAAAAGCAAGGATGGGTAGAAAGAAAGAATTTGATTAAAATGGGGTTAAATGTGGGCTGGGTTTGTGGCTCAGTGGGAGAGTGCTTGCCTAGTGCACACGAGGTGCTGGTTATATCAACACCACATAAAAAAAATAAACTAATGGTTAAAATTATTTTAAAAGTTATTAAATATGAAAACACAGCATTTTCACTTGAACTTATGGAAAGAAAAAAAACAAAATCAGTAAAAGAGGTGTAGTTGCTAACATGACATATTTATTTTGTGATCAAAATGCTTGTTTGATATAAGAATACCCCAAAAGCTAAAAAGTACCATTAAAAAATCTGAATATGAGGCTCAGTGGTTAATTTCCCCTAGTTTCAAACCCTTGTACAAAAATAAGAAAGAAAGAAAAAGAAAAAGAAAGAAAGAACAAAAAGAATAGAAATAAAAAAGGAAAAAAATTGTGATTCCTTTTTCTTATGTTACATATTATAATTGTAGCATTCATTTTTACCTGTTGTGGAGGCTGTGAAACATCAGTCTCTCACACATACGTCCTTGCCCACACCTGACATTTTGCTCTCAGGCTATTGTTTTATGTCAAGGTCTATGCTTTACCTGCCACCTCACTTTAATTGGAAATATTTTCAAATCCTAGGTTTCTCTGGAGGCAGGGTTCATTTTCAGTCCTTGGACCCTGGCTTCTTCCTTCTGTGTTCATTTAGATGCAAGTCTTTTTTGGAGAAGACCCACTTCAAAATTGGGAACAGTAAGGCTTGCTTAAAATCACTTTCCCAATGGCCCATCAGTGCAGGAATTGAGATTGGGACCAGTGTTAGTCTGTTGTGGAACAATTCTCAGGAGAGCCATGGGATTCTTGGCATTCTGGACTTGAGTGTTGGCATCAAGAGGAAAGATACTCACTCTCTGTGAACATTCTGGGACAGATGAGGGATCCTGGAGATGACTCAGGCTGAACTCTGCCCCAAGGGCTCAGATTAGGTACTGTAGAGGTTTTGTGTTATACTTCCACTCCATCCCCAGAGACCTGAAAAAGAATTGGTGGAAAAGATGGCTGGTTCTTTTGACCTACATTGTTCCTGAACCTGAGGACAATGAACAGAAAGTAGAACAAGGAGAAAAATCAATGCATCTGTCTTTCCACTCCTAGAAAAATATACCCATCAAATACTGAAAAAGATTTCCTTTTACTTGAAAATCAAAAAGCCCAGTGGTTGGCAGTCTGGGCTGCTATGGCTATCCAGCTATGGCATCATGCCCCAGAACCCTTTCTGTTTTTCATTCTGCAATCCATTCAGTACAGCAATCAGGGGAAAGGGAAAAAGGAAAGAACAAAGATCTAAGAGGCCCAGTGGCTTCCACTGATATCTCATTGGCCAGCACAGAATCATAGAGACCCCTACCTGCAAAGAATAATGGGGAATACAGTTAGTTTTTCACTTTTAGTTTGGATTTGGTTCTGTTTTTTGGTTGGTGGGACTGTATCTAGGATGTCTTAAGCACTGAACAACCATCCCCAACCCTTTTTATAGTTTATAGACAGTGTCTCTCTAAGATTTTTAGGGCCTCACTACATTCCTGAAGCTGACCTTAGAGTTGTGAGCCTCCTGTCTCAGCCTCTATAGTCACTGGGATTATAGGCATGTGCCACCAGGCCTGCCTGGCTTTTTTTTTTTTTTTACATGCTGGAGTTGGATCCTGTGGGAGGCCATCCTTACATGTGATTTGAGTTAACTCCCTAGCTGGGTGAGAGGCGCTTAAACACAGCCTGTGTTAAAAAGCCTTCCCCACCCTTTCCCAGGTCCAAGGGCTTGTCCATGCAGAGGTGCACCTGGCCACTGACCTAAGACCCAATTGCCAGCCCTGACCTTGAGATGCTGCCCCCCTTATCCTTCATTGGATGGGAATTTTCCCTTGAATTTATTGTTGCCCAATAAAAAGTCACTCCCTGGCGTGCTCTCCCTCTCTTGCAAGTCTCTTCTGTAAACCTTGACAACAGATTAGGTGGCTGGAGGCGGGAGCTAGGAGAAGCCATCTTGGAGCTGCGTTAAATTAATTAATTTAAAACTCTCTAGCAATTTCTTATGCACTGAATCTTCTTTCATGAAGCTCATACTGGTCGCATGGCAGAGGAACCCAGAGCCAGGCACATGGGAAACACTCGTTTTACTACTGAACTGTACTTTCAGCCCCTAAACCTGTCATTTTGAATTATTAGAAACCCATTTTATAAAATATAAGGTCCCAGTGGAATGAATTAGGGATACCTGCACCTGGGCCTTAACAACCAGGTTGTTAAGGTGGCTTAGTGTAGGCCCAGTGCATAGTCACACAGTGGCATGAAAGGATGGGCATCAAGTGAGGAATGTGTCCTCATGGACTGTTAAAGGGGAACTGCTGGATAGGTGGCCAGGCTGAGATATTGTTCTTTCACATGTGTTAGGGTGGGCATTCCAGGTGGAGAAGGGGTACAGGGTGAGTGCATTTTGGTGGTTAATCACTGAAATACATCTCCAGTTTTTTTTTAATATTTTTTCTTTGTTGATAGATTTTTATTTTGTTTATTTATATGTGGTTTTGAGAATCAAATCCAATGACTCACACATGCCATGCAATTCAATTGTACTACCACTGAACCACAGGCCCAGCTCATCCCCAGCACCTTTTATTTATTTATTTGATTTGTCCCTTCTGGGATTGAACTATTGGATACTCCACCACTGAGCAACATCACCAGCCTCATTTTGTATTTTATTTAGAGTCTCACTAATTTTCTTAGTTCATCACCATTGTTGAAGCTGACTATGAAATCATAATCCTTCTGCCTCAGCCTTCTGAGCCACTGGGATTACAGGTGTATGCCACTGTGTCTGGGTCCCCTTTTCCTTCTTTTTTTTTATTATTTTGATACAGGATTAAATTATTTCTCAGGACCTCACCAAGATAATGAGGCTGGTTTTGAACTCTCAATACTCCTGCCTCAGCCTCCACATTCACTAAAATGTCAGGCCTGTGCTACTGAGCCAACTCTAATACAATTTTTAAAGTTACTTATTCCATGGTAATATGGATCTATTTAAACTTACAATACAAAAACATACATATAATATATTCACTTATTATAAATAAATTTATAAGAATTAGCATATGCCATTTTTTTATAAAAATAGATGTCACAAAACTTACTCTCATTGACCAAATGTGACCCATAAAATCTTGAAAACATATGGATATTTGATTTATATATTTTTATTCTTTTTCCAGATTTATTATTATAGACAAGTTCAAAACACTGAATGAGTGAATGCACAGAATTATGCCAATTTCCCAAATTATTAATTGAGGATAATATTTAATTTTTCCTAGTAATGACATTTATTTTCCCACAAATACTGCATGTGTAATTTATGTGTTGAAGCTGAAAAGTTAAAGATTACACAGAAACTGAAAACAGAAATGCTAACCAGATTTATGATAAGAATGAGAAAGAGACTGATTGTGTGTAAGGAGTGCCAAAAACAGTTAAGACCAGAAAGTAACTCTTAGGTTTTAAAGCACAATAAGGTGATTATGTTCTATAATAACTTCTTAAACAAATCAAAATAGCCAGAAATTTGCAGGTTTCAAACAAAGAATAATAATTTTAATTAGATGAAAATTACCCCGATCTAATTATTACACACTATATACACATGTTGAGTTACAATAATGGGTCTCATATCCAAGTACAAATAGTAGATTCCAGTTAAAAATTAAAATAAACAGAAATCAACTCTTTGATGTTTTAGCCAAATATCTACATCACCTCAGATTTTAAAATGGTATCCTATGTTCATAAATGTTTCACTATTTTGGTTTATCTTATTGTCATATCTTTTATATCTAAAAGGTCTAAAGAGTCATGGAATGATTTAGCCTCATCCACATGGTTTTCTGATGACTGCTATTTTTTTCAAACCTTGTTTACACTTTATTTTATTATTTTATTTTTTATGTGGTGTTGAGAATTGAACACAGTTTCTCACATGTGCTAGGCAAGCACTCTACCACTGAGCCACAATCTTAGCTCCGATAACTCGTGTTTTTAAATATGTGGCTTGAAACAATTTAAAATACATACCTACTATTTCAGACACTTTACTTAAAACACAACATGCCTTGTATAGAAAATATTCCATCAGATTAACATCAAATTTTTTGTATCAATTTTATGTATGGTTTGTTTACTGAAGAAATATATTCTGTTTCCTTCTTGCAGATGAATATTGGGATTTTATGGAAGTTCATCTTTTACGCTGGGGTCAAATTCTTGTTCTTTAATTTAAAACCTTACAATGGAATGACTTTGAGTCTATCTACACTGTGACTTTAATTACCACCTTTATTCCAGATGACTGAGGAGAAGACGATAATAAAATATTTCTACTGATATTCAATATCTGGACTTTGGGCACTTAAAATATTTTTTTCTGGTCATGATAATATATATATATGCAAGATGGATGACTACATTGGGGATTCAAAGACATGCCTAAGATACTGCCAAAGAGCTTTCTCACATATTGCTAGAATATTTTAACATTATGAAAACAATTGAAGCAACAACATACATAGCCATTATTAAAAGAAAAGATTTAAATCTATTAAATCACATATATGAGGAAGTGCATAATTAAAACATAATGGCCAGCATTTCTACTGAGGACTTCTTATTTCAGAAACACATCCATATTTGATACTTGTTCTTCTTTCATACACAATACCTCTAGAATATATGTAATATGAGTCCTTATATGTCATAAAAAATGATCAGATTTAGCATCAAGGTAATACTTTAACTCAATAAAAGATTATAAATACAAATCAAAAAATAATCTTAGAGGGCATCCTTCTCAGTGTCATCTTAGATGATATATTAAAGGTATTAGGTCAGGTAGTAAATGGACAAAATACAGCACTAAAAAAATACATCTGTGTGCACACCCTCTACATTGAGGTTCAGTTTTTCATATGGCTGCAATTCATTACTTTTGTGCAACCCTTCCATTTCAATTCACTGAAAATTGTAGAGTTTTCAATATGTTCTTACTGCTTAATCAAGAAGAGAAAGATGAAATCAAAGTAACACACTACAGCAGAAAACCTCAAGATGAGATTATACCAAGAACTATTTTGATAATATATGGTAATTCTGAATCTATAAGAAAGCCTATGTACAGTGGGAGCACAGTTACCATTACATAATTCAGACATAATTTGGTAATAATATTGCAATGGCACCTAGAGGATATTAGAGGGACTTGATAACTGAAGTGAGAAAAATGTGTGTTGGGTGAATCCACATATATCCATGATAATAGGATGGGCTGAGATTGATGAAGATGACACTATTTGAAACAAAGGCTTCTGCTTCATTTTCTCCTAAGATATATACTATTAATATGGAATATGAAAAAGATCAACAAACAATATTATTTTATTAGTAAAAATACACATTTTCCTCTGAAGTTTGTCTTGATATTTCAACTAAGACCATAATTTTCTTATGCAACTTAACATTCCTTTTCTAGCACAACATTTAGCTCAAGAACTTTACCATTGGTATCTTGGCCCTAATACATCTTGGGATGCTGATAATTATGGGGTTCATAGTTACAGATATTTTTGTCTCAGAAATTTGGAGATGATATCAAATAAAAAATAATAATCTACTTTCACAAGTTCCTTGGGGGTGCTTCTCCATTTGTACCACCTGCCCACTGAGTGTTCACTATGACATCACCTTCAGCCCCAGAAGCTCCTGCTTGGCAAAGTTCAACCATCAATTCTCACAGCAGAGCCTGTGATTCCTTGTTCCTTGTGGGTATTCTACATATTCTTGAATGCTTGATTCTTATTCTCTTCTACTGCCATCATCAATGTGACCTAACATGATCTTATATATATTACTGTATGCTGAATAATTGTACCAATGTATTAATTGCTAAGGCATTTATTTTCAATATTGGGGGTGTTCCAGGAAGTCTTTTTTCTAAGGTTCATGTCCTCGGGTCTTTCTAAAAGTCAATAAATAGATAAACTCTAACTAAAAAAATAAATGATGTTATCACTATTAATATATTAACATTAAAATAAATAAACAATATTTAAAACTCTCAGCCCATAGGTATAAGGACTTAGATTACATAGATCAATTTGTTGGAAGACACAAACTACCAAAATGCATTGTATCCTTGGTGATCTTTGTACTGGGAAGAAATTATTGGTTTCAGCATTGGACTCTCACAAAGCCATGGGTTTATTAGAGTAGGACACTGCTGTTTTCTTCTGTAACCATGACATGTTATCAATCATATGTAAAAAGAAAAAAAAAATAACAAAAAGAGGAAATGGTGCTCTCAGAAAAAAAAAAAAGAAATTGCAAGCACATTGTAATAGTGCAGAGAATATCCAAAATGTGGCCTCTGTATGTGGAGCATCTACAAAAAGCATGAACTTGTATACCTGCTGGGAGAAATAAAAATGTTGCAACCCTCCAGCGAATTGGGCTTTATTATTTGAATGTACAAAAAAATAGTCAATGATAAAGCAATAATTCTTGCAGGACTGAACATTGAATGTACATTTGCAAGAATATAAAATAGATTCCCAGAGCTATTCAATACAGAAATATTGTTTAAAAATAAAATTCAGAAATATCCCAAATGTCCATCATTTGTTTAGTTCCAACTTTAGTCTATCTAAACCATGGAAAGTTAAGATTATTGCATATGTGGAGTGTTTTCCAGGTTGTTTCACTGAGTGAAAAATAAGGGGCAGACAGGATATACAGGAGCACTTCCTTTTGGGTAAGAAATAAATTTACACAATAACATATTATTATTATTGCCTCCTACCAGAACAAGAAACAGTAAGACTATATACTAGAAACAATTAAATCAGTTGTTCATGAAGGGCAATGTTTAAAGCTTAGTGGGGATGGAATATAGGTGAGTCTTCAGTGTATTTTAACATGGGTTTATATTTGAGCCACATAAACAAAAACCATGTTCAAAACATAGAGTTAAATCAAAGGACAAAAATCAAGCTCAACACACGGTTTAGAGTCTGAAAACCCAAACCTTAACCATACTATTGTGTGACTAATTAATTTCTTAAGCTTGCATGATTTCCAGGATCTTTTCTTCAATGTGAAAAAATGTTTACCTAAAATAGCAATGCTTACTGTGATAAAACATTTACTGATCAGTAAATTGGCAATAAAGGATCACAGGATTCATATGCAATGTTTAGTGTCAGCACAGAAAGGGACTACATGGGTTTTATTCTTTCTATATTAGACTGGAGTTTACAAGGGCAGGGGCCACTTCTTATCTAGTGTCAGCAGCCTGGTGAATACACAGATATGACTATTAATATACACTGAAAAATTCTTTGAAAGTTTAATGCCAAGAACACAGAGAGGACTTGACAGATACTTTCAGGTCCAGGTTTCAGAAGCTTGGCTATACACAGTTGGGGAAAAATGACCAGTCCTAGACCCTGTGTGAGTATGTATTTTAATGTTGTGGTAGTTTATCATGAGCCTAGGCAGACAAATGTGGGGTTCTGCAGGTTATTAAGTCATAGAATAGGATTATTGTCATTTATTAAAAGAAAGCTGCAAAGAAACTTCTCAATTTATCCTTTGAGGAGAGAGATGGTGTACCTCCTTACTCTCATCAAGCTGTTATAATAATATATGGTAGACTGGGTGTTTTATAAGCTACAGACACTCATTTTTCACAGTGTGTAAGATCAAGACACAAGGCAATTCAATGTTTGGAAAGGACATTTCTAATGGATAGAAGCTTCTGGCTGTGTCATCATGTGGTGGAAGAAGCCAGCTAGCCTGTAGCACTGTTCATTAGAGCATTAATTCCACTGATGAAGTCTTCAGCCTCAGGACCTCAACACCTCCCCAAAGACTCACCTTCTAATACCATCACCTTAATGGAGAGAAGTTCAACCAAGGTACCCAAGGGGACACAAACCTTCAAATTACAGCTGTCTATGAAAAAGCAGGTTCTCAATTGTCAATAAACCTGTTGGAAACTTGATCTTGGACGTCTGAGCTTTCAGAAGTCCACAAATGAATTTTTTTTTTTTTTTGCTTGTAAGGTATATGTTTCTAGTACTCCCTTAGAGCAGTCCAAACAGACTAAAATATATTTAAAGTGATAATTCTGTCTTTTCAATTGTTCCTTCAATATGAACTCTTCCCTGAATTTTACACAGGTTATCAACTCTCTGGGCATCCCTCCATGTATGTGCCTATGCATATGCACATACAACAGCAAGGAGCTTGGGGCTTTCCACCAAGCCCAATCCTTATATTCTGCATTTCTACATGTCAAATTTGGGAACAACCCTCTTGGCCCCATCCCTGCAAGGTAGGCGCAGGCCTCCTGTGGTGTTACTCTCTGAGCTACCTCTTTAAGATAGGAGTGAAGCCTCATTCTACGCTGCACTCTGGACTCTGCTCCCACCTCCTCAGTGGCCCTGCCTGTATCCTGGTTAGAGCCAGTCTTTCCATTGCACCTGTACATCATTTTCCTGCTCTATGACCTGATCATTATGTGCCAACACTTTACCATGCTCATCTGTGCATTTTTTTCCTCTGTTCCCAGAGCAACAATGAAGCTGCCGTTTGCTAGCTGTGTCACCTTAAGCAAGTTAACTCGACACAGCTGAGCATTCCTGTCCTGAAACATGGGTGTAAACATGGCTTCAACTCATGGAGTTTTTATTGCCAGTGAAGAGGTCAGGGATAAAATTCTCAAAAACAATAGTCCAGTACATGGTCATCAATTGCTCATGATGTCATTAAGTGTCACCATTACTAGCTGTCAATCCCACGTCACAACATGGGAAACATGAATCCTTGAAAAGTAAAAAAAATAAAAAATAAAATAAATAAAATAATTAAGTTCATGTGGCCAGTGGGCCCAGGTCTGCTCTGACTCTAGATTCCCTACCCCCAACCAGAGCTCAGGGCAGAATGAATACAAAGGTGCCACATGAGGAGAGGACTAATGTAAAGTGGATAAAGGCAGTTTCATGAATGGACAAAAGGGAAAGAATTGAGGGAAGGAGCCAAATCCTACATCTGACACTTGGAGAATCAGGAGATTTTACCTTCATATTGACTTCCTCCTCTTGAGACCAAAACTGTACTGAAAACAGACCACTGAGACAGGTTAGTCATCAATGCAGACAATAAAGGACAATCTGGAAGTTACCAGGCTGGTTGGTGCATGTACAAGTAGTCAGAGCCACAGATTGGAAGACCTCAAATAGTTCACATGAGACCTTTTGCTTCCTAAATCTTCATTCCCTGGTTCACACAATGGCAGGCTGAGCTTGGACACTGAAGGTCCTGTGTACTGGCAGGTGACATCCTCAGAAAATAGCATCTACACATATTTTCACAAGTTTACTCATTCTACTCAGCCATACACAAGAATGGAATTATATCATTTGTGGGAAATGAATGAATCTGGAGAACATCAAATTAAATGAAGTAAATTGGATGCAGAAAGTCAATTGTCAAGTCTTTTCCATCATATGTGAAAGGTAAAAAAAAATGAAGTTGAAAAAAGAAGTGGATCTCAAAAAAATTGGAGAAAGAATAGTTGAGTTTAGACTGATGGAAGAGAGGATAAGAGAGATGATTCAGGTACTGAGAAATGAGACTAGTCAATGATGTTATGCCCATATACGTATAGGTCACAAATGAACATACTAATAAAATAATTACAATGTCCTAAATTAAATGACATTTTTGGTACCAGTGACTGATATTCAGCATGCTTCACCGTTGAGCAACATCCCCATCACCAGTCCTATTTTTGTTTTTGTTTTGTTTTTTTGAAACAGGGTTCTGCTGAGTAGTTCAAGGCTTTGCCAAAAGAGCTACATCTGGGTGCCCACAAATCAAAAATACAAAGGCCTGTCATCCCCCTGGCTTATGGAGCACTCACTAGGCACTAAGTGCTAACTATCTATGACTTCATTTAATTCTCACTATAATCTTGGGAAGCAAGTGGCATTAGCCCCATCTTAAAGATAAATAAATAGAAGAGAAATTAAAGATCTATTCAAGCTGAGTGAGGTGGAACATGTCTGCCATCCCAGCGGATTGGGAGCCTAAGGCAGAAAGATTGTGAGTTCAAAGCCAACCTCAGTGAAATTGAGGTGCTAAGCAACTCAGTGAGACACTGTCTATAAATAAAAATACAAAATAGGACTGGGGATATGACTCAGTGTTTATGTGCCCCTGAGTTCAATCCCAAGTACCAAAGAAAAAAGAAACTATTCAAGCCTCTATAAATATATAAAAGCCAGAATACAAATTTATGATATGTACTCAAGACCTTGGTCCATTAACATTTATTTTATACTAGTCATAACATCTAGGAACCTTGCTGCAAGCTTCATAAACCTAATGCTTGAGAGTACTCCCCAGAGATTTTTGTTTCACTGACTGGAGCTAAAGTTCAGGTATCAGGGTAATTGACTCTAATGCTCACAATTAGGGATGCAATCACTTTTCTATTAAAAATCATGGAAACTTATACAAAGAGATTGGATTCACCTGCCCAATGCTGTGTGTCAAGTCCAAAGGAAAACCAGGTGTGTGTCTGTACTTCTGTAGCTCTCCAAAGAGCTCTCTGTGGCTCCAAACAAAAGAAGACTTCATGAAGCTGTGGGAACACAAGCAAACCCCTCTGCCATAACTCACCCCACAATACTCCCAGGGAATTAGTGTACACAGAGGAGAAAATTCCAGGTGATACCTTAGTGATCAATGGACAATGCCATGCAATGAAATAGGGCACAACCCACTTCAGCAAAGGCAGAGGAGTGGCTGGTCCAGGATGGGGGCTGGCCCAGAGGATAAACTTTTCCATGGCACATGAAGCCTGGGGCTTCCTCCTCTCCACATGAGCCTTGCCTTATCACGTGTATGCTTGTTCAACTATTTATGCCCTTCTCCTATTTTATGTTTCTCTTGCACATGGCTTTGGAGGTCTCATGCTTTGGCATTTCTTATAATTTTTTTTTCTGCAGCTTTCAAACTATGCCAAATTCAACCATGTGGAAAATTACCTATAGATGTTACAGTTTTTATTTTATTTTATTACCATTTAATTCAAGTTTCCAAATCTCTCTCAAAATACCTTTTTTCATTTTTATGATACTTTTATTAACTCTACACACATTGCCAATGGTTGCGATAAAGCAGTATCTTCTGACTCCAACACTGAAATTTCAGTGACCTGCTTGAAATGATTGTACTTTCTTTTGATTCTACATCACAATTCTCCCTTTTATTTTATATGCTTTATATAACTTTATATATAGTACAGACAAGACTAAGCTAATATTACATGGTTTGTCTCAGAGAAAGGGCAGGCCTCCCCTCTTCCTCCATTAGTGAATATGAGGGCTCATCACAGGTTCCTTAGGGTTGCCTTTCAGCATGGGCTCTGACTCAGTTCCATGTTCAATCTTCCTGTGATCTCCTCAGCCTGTGGCCTTCACTACTTCTTCTTCTTCTTCTTCTTCTTCTTCTTCTTCTTCTTCTTCTTCTTCTTCTTCTTCTTCTTCTTCTTCTTCTTCTTCTTCTTCTTCTTCTCCTTCTTCTTCTTCTTCATCATCATCTTCTTCTTCTTCTTTTGAAATTTAAGATTAATTTTAATATTTTACACAGAGCCTGAATCACAAAAATCAAGTTTAGAAATGGTGGCATGCAGAAACAACACTACTCAGAAACCAGGTGCTTCATGTGATAAAAACCTAGGGAGGAGGAGTCTATTACACATGATAGAAAGAGGACTCTCAGAGTCATGGTGTAACCATGGGAGGTGCCAGAAAACCCTCACCCCAAAGTTGAGGCATTGTAAATTGTTTAGTTGGACTGGACTAATTTGATCTTATGATCAGAGTAATATCAATTTTGTTTGGACAGGATTCCAATTGAGATGCCTTTCCAAATATGTCCAGAAAAAATTTGGGGACCAGCTCTCTCAGGATTGCTGTTATCCACCAAAGAAGAAGTAAAATTAAGAGACAGCTTACGTGTTACACTGGGAAAGCCACAGTTCTGTGTTTTCCAGGGAGATTTTTGTCATATTTCTCTAGAAAATAATATTATAGGCCTGCAGAGACAGAACTTAAAGATGTCTTTCCTTAAAACGTGCAACTCTTTAGGCTATTACCTGCATCACATCATCCTTTGCCTCATCCATCTGGATAAGTGCCTCTGCATTCTTAGATTCAGAAGTAGTGTGCAGTTGGGTCATGGAAAGGCTGTGGAAGGAGGAAATTTTACCATACTAGTGAGGTTTCTTGTAGATGCAGAAGAGAGACTTCAGCTCCAACAGTTTTACTCAATCCAGAGGACAGTGTACTGTATGGTACATTGAGGATATTTTCTTCTAACAATGTTTGCTTCTTTAATTTATATCCTCCTAAATGAGATATTTTTAATAGGTAATAATGATTAATTTTAGTTTTCCATTTGTTCTAAGTTTAATGAGTTCTAGTGATACAACTTACATATAGAATGTCATCTAGAGATTTTAAAAATTACTTGTTTGTATACACATTATAAAAGAAGACATGAGTTTTAACTTGATATTTTATAAACTTTTATTTTATTTTAGTTTCATTTGGTGCCGAGGATAAAACCCAGGACCTTTCATATGCTAGGCAAGTGTTCCACCACTGAGCCATATCTCCATCTGTAATTTAGCATTTTTTATTTATAGACTTGCTTTTGTAATATTAAAAAGTAAAATAGAACTACTATTGATGTGAATTCTATACTTTGAGTAATTATAAGTTTTTAAATTTTTAGAATGAAATTATATTCTATGTTCAAAACTTCATTTCATAGAGGCAACATCACAATGCCATAAACTACTTATATTTCTCATAAAGTCTTTGGATCCAATTTAACTCAAAAGATTAAAAATTTCCTGATCTTGTACTCTTAATTCAGTTAGGAAATGACAAATGAGAGGATCATGATAAAAGGGTTTGGAAGCACACTGAATATTTTTGAAATCAAATGAACGTACTAGTAATTTCACATTCCTAGATTAAAAATACACAGGGATATAATTTCCAAGTTTAGAGGAGGAATATTTGTGTTCATTCGTTCTTTATGTATTAGTTTCATGTGTGTATATATATGTGACTGTATACATACATATATGCCCTTTCCCATTTCTGTCACAATGGAAATGTCTGAATCTAATTTTTCTTAAAGGAACATTTAGGTCAGTGGAATCTCATCCTACCCTGATCACTGTACTTAAATTTCTGATGTTTTCACAAACTCAGTTGTTTTTTAGTTCTTTTTTTGCTTGTTTGTTTGTTTTGTCTTTAGCATGAACAAATAATTGTGAACGTATCTCATTCTCTGGTCACTGAAACATAAAGAACAAGATGACAAGAAAGCCAAACTTGTGGGGAAGAAAAGCAGGACTTGAATTCTATATAACTACATCAATCAGAGGGACAGACTGCCCTCTAAAATTCCTTGGGTTTCCCAGTAATGAAAGCTTGACATCTGTGAAGAAACACCTCTCTGGCTTCCTATTTCTTTACTTTAAGATTAAACAGATCTTAACTTTATGAACCATATAAATTTATTGATCATCAACTATGTGAAAATTCTAAGGCTAGATTCTGAGATGAGCAGTTCCTTAAGCCACTGTGCATTTTCTAGCTTGCATGGTAATTGCTCTCTAATTTAGAAACTGTATGATTACCAAGAGTTTCTAAAAAAATATTCTATAATTAGAAAGAGGCATATAACTCGTATAAGCATATATTACATTAATACATCTGAATAAATGAAGCACGTGAGATCACAAAACAAAAACATAGACCTAAAACTCCTCACACAGCTATAAAAAAGTGCTCTAATTACAAAGCAAAATAAATGTCTTTTAGGTTCAAAGCATGTGTTTTCAAAGTCCTGTAGCTAATAAATGTCTATACCTTCTTTATTCCAAATTTATTGCTGTGCATGCATTATCATAATTTGTTTGAAGGATCATGTGTAGATATAGTGTTTCATTTCAAAAAACTCTCTTAAAAGAACTAAATTTTTTTTCTTGTAGCATCCATCACTAATTGTATTAGTATCATAGTTATATGGTGAATTTTGAGCCTATAGGAGAAGTTTACTTAAAATTTAAAAATTCTGTGTCACTGAAAAGGTAGGAGATATGTTATATTAAAGCTGACCTTATTGTCTAGGAAATAGAAATCTGTCAAAGGAAATATATTCAGGTATTTGGTCATTTTTGAGGTACTGATCTGTGTATAATAAGTAATATTTAATTGTATTTGCAGATTTATGGAACTATACTTCAAAATAAATGTGACTTGAGAAATAATATTAGTGTATTTAACTTCTACATCTATGTCTAGAAAATTTGCAAAATATCATAAAAATTATATGATATGTGTAAAAATGCTATTCACTGTATAGTATTTTGAGAAGATTCATGAATTTGGTTTTTTAGCTTAAAATATGTTTTGTCAAAAATAAACAGAACTTGGTTATAAAGCTTTTTGTTTTATATTATATCATCAATTTATGGTGACATTATTATTCTCTTTCAAGCACAACTATATATAAAAAAACAGTGATTCTTTTTCTTGGTGTCATGTTATCTTCCAAAATTATTATCCTTTGTGAAAAACAATGATAATTTTGTAGTGCAGAATTGCATCCTAATAAAGCTTATTTTATTTCCTCCAATTTTAATCATGGATCTAAATTTATATTAAAATGTATTGAACAATTTTGATTGTGTATTATAAGCCCATAATCTAAGCTAACTATTTTACTTAGAGATATGGATCTTCAAATATACAAGTCTATTTTACCAACAATGAATTAAATTTACAGTAAAAGAGAAGCATAAAATGAGATAAACATCCACAATGAAAACAGGAGGTAATCTCCAGTGACAAAAGACTTCAAAGAACTTCTGGAAAACAGAGAGTCTACAAGTAGATGAAGGATGCATTTGAGTTCTAATTAGGGTTTCCCAAGAGGTGGATTAAGACCATGACTAGGCATCTTGGAAGTCCATAAGTTAGTGTGCTTCATATCAGCACAATGGAAATAAAGGGAAAGAAGCACATTTGGGCACACAGAATCTGGGGTTGCAGTCTAATCACAAAGGAGGCTTCTGCTTACTCAAAGTGAAATTATGGATCTGTCTTGCACTCTCATATTTTTCCTACTTGAGACATGGAGTGTGATTTACATGAGTCTCAAACAGTCTTGAGTTTAGGAAGCCTTAAATGGTAATAGCCGGAAAAACGATCTTCTACTAATGAAAACATTTTGAAAAGATCACTTTCAGCAATTGTCTGGGAAATGATTCCTTCAGCCCTAATGGTGCCATAAAGCACAGTTCCCTATAATGACACCACAAAAACTCACTTTTCAGTCTAAGTTCTGTACTTAGTTTATGGTACTGGTGAGACTCTATTCCTGAAAAAAACTTATAAGAACGGAAAACAGTGCAATTAATTAGTTTTGACAGCTGTGTAGACAATGTCAAATTAAGTCATCTTGTGTCTCTTCTGCTGTTCATTTTTGATCAATTAAACATAATTCTTTTGGTCTCTATACTCATCCCCAACTCATTTGAGGCTCCTCACTATAATTTTCTCAAGACACAACTACTGCACTGATCCTTTTACAATTCGTGTATGAAAAGTGAATACTAAAAAGTAGAGAATTGGATCATCTGTTTTCAAATTGAATCATCTGATTTTTATCTTCAAATATACAATAGACTTTTATATTTGGATACAGTGGATACCATGGTCATAGACCAATAGTAATATTTTTATTTTTGTTAAGTGTGGTCTGATTCACTTTTAGGCATGATGTATTGGCACTTTATTAGTGGTACTTGCTTAGCATTGCAACATGGAATCAATGTCCGTCTTGTGAGGAGAGTGAATTGACCTAGCTAGGATTGTAATTTCTCCTCTTGATTTCTTTTTTATTAGTACATAGAATTTAGAGTCCTCAGGTGCAGTTTAAATTTTAGTTGGAATTTTGTTAGACATCCTGTTGGAAAGTTTCCTCTTAAATAATTAGGATTTCTAAACGTGGAGGATGCAGAGACATGGCATAAGAAAATATAATTGCCAAGTGCATTAATAGGAGTGATTGTGAGTTAAGACTCTTAAACTTTGACACTCTGGTTCCTGGATGTATATAGTGTGTCTCTTGGTAGCACAATCTGATATAATGATGTGAAATTGTTAGCAACACCATCACCTGTTCCAGAATTCTACCAGGCCAGCAGCTTTTTGTTTCTTTTTTAGATGATAATACAGTGGATACCATGGTCATAGAATAACAGTAATATCTTTATTTTTGTTAAGTGTGGTCTGATTCAATTTTAGGCATGATGTATTGACACTTTATTAGTGGTACTTGCTTAGCATTTATTGTCTGTAAAAGCAAAATTAAAAAAAAATGTTTGGGTTTTTCTGGTTAAAATTATTTCTGTGTTAAAAGACGTCCACTTGTTAATTTATTATAAGAAAATGATGAAAAGAATGATGCTGTAACAAGAACCTAGAGATAGACCTTTCCTCCTAGCTGGCTAGATATTTGGAAGAAGCATTTGATAGGTAAAATACGGTAACTGGAAACCACTATGGTACTCAGTCCTCATTCATCCTGTGCAGCATCAGAGGTTGGATAAAAACAACTAGCCAAGTCCAGTTGTCAACTTGATTGTCTTGTACAATGTCCATGATATATGTGATTTGGTATGTGATAGCATGAAATCCCATGATATTTACACTGCATTGTCTCTCAGATATCCATCCTTATTACTGTACCCCCGAAATTTTATAGTCTTCAAAAGTTCCTTCTAAACACTTGACCAAGTCTTGATTTCTTCCTATTATTTTATGTACCTTCTTATGTACCATCTTACCTGAGGTAAATTCTTTTTCCACGTGAAATTAAGGATGAAGTGTGGTGCCAAGTATTCTCTTTAGAAAGAGTTTTTTTTTCATTTTTTTATTTTTCAAGGGTAATCCTGAAAGATACTGTACAATGATATTATTTTATTTCACTTTACTTCTAAATGAAGATAACTCATATTTATTTCTAGTAATACTTTGAAAGAGGTTAGCCAATTTCCTCTTCTATCTGATTCGCAAAAGGGACCCTTTCCCAAAGAAGGAAATGAATAGGTGTTGTATCCCATCCCACCTTTGCTCTGAAATTGATTGGGGTTTTCTGAGAAAGAGAGTAACTTCAGTGACTATCTTCTTGGTTAGTTAATTGCTTAGTTATTGGTCACACTCTACAAGTATGACCTCAGGTGAAATGCCAAGGAAGGTAGAGAGTAAAGAAGTTATCAATTGATTATACTTTTGTAAGGTAGAGAGTAGAAGTTATCAATTGATTATACTTTTGTAACTGAAATAAGGTTTGTGAAGTACTATATGACTTGCATATCTCTGCCTTCCATTTAAAATCAAAATATAAAATTCATTTTTATTTTTTATGTATCACCGATAAGCTTCTAAAAATAAAATTTACACCTATTATTTTTCTAATCCTTTTCATGATTTCTCTATTTTCTTGGTTATATGAATTTTTTATAACTGATACTAACTTGATAATCTGTGTCATTTCCTGGTTTTCAAACACTTATTGATTTTTGTCTCTTTTTAGTTACAATTGGCCTCCAGTGACTAAGGGAAGTCTGCTCCTTAGTCAGACTTCTGGTCTTCTCCTCTCAGCCCTGCTTCAGCCTCTCAGCTTCCCAGACTCTCATGCAGTTGGTTGTAAATTCTTCCAGAAGTTGTTTTACTGTCTACTTTTCAGGACTAAAAATAAAAATCAAAACTTAAAAAAAGTTACTTTAGGCCTGGGGATATGGCTCAAGTAGTAGTGTGCTTGCCTTGCATGCGTGAAGCACTGGGTTTGATTCTCAGCACCATGTAAAAATAAAAAAAATAAAGATATTGTGTCCACCTAAAACTAAAAATGAATATTTTTATTAAAAAAAGCAAAATGTATAAGGAGAAAGTATATATATATATATATATATATATATATATATATATATATATATATATATATATATTTGGTAATTATTCTTTTTTAAATTTTTTTAACATTTGTCTGTTTTTAATGTAGGTCACTCACTAACACTTCATTAAAATAACAGTTTCTTTGCTGAGTTCAGGTGGCCAAGGAATAGCTACACCCTTGGAACAAAACACACACAAACACACACACACACAAAAATAGAATTATCTTTAACCTAACTTTTTATATGATGTCTCAGATCCCCTTAACTTTGCACATTAGCTTCTTTGTTAAGTTGAATTGTAACTGCTTTTTGTAGTTGGAAAGAGTGTGACTATTGAACTTGAAAACTTTTATTCTGGGCATCTTGGTGGTTTCTGGTGAGGTTAAGTGGGTGAGAGGGTGAAGGGAAAGTGGGGGATTCTTTCCTATCATAACATGAAGTTTCCCCCACAGTCTGCTCTCAGGTGCCAGACCTCAAGTATTTCTTACAGTGGTATACTTCAATTATTTTTACTTCCCCTTTACCCATAAGTTTTAACAGCATTTTATCAAACTGCACTTATTAAGAACCATTTTTAAAATAAAGTTATAGTTCGCCTAACCAGTCTGCACTTATTGCTTAAGGTTTCACTCACCTGCTATGCCTATTTTTGGTGTCTGAAAAAACAGATATATTATTTTCCATATTTTATCCATTTTCCTACATGTATATACTGAAAAAAAATAGGTCTGGAAATATTCCATTTTGATTGAATGCTATAATCAAGAAAATAAAATTTAAATATGCTAAATATATCTCCAGATTTTCTCAAGTAGCTATGCTTAAAACAAAGAACATATCCTGAAATGAAGAAAAAAACATGGTCAGCTTCAAGAAAGCAAGAATAAAACCCCAATATTTATCCTTAATGATGGATTATAGATGATAAATACAGAATAACCTCAAGATTTAAAGGAAAAATAGTATTCAACCTGGTATTCTAAAATGAAGTAGATTTTCCATCAATGATGAATAAAAATAGATTTTCATAAATAATAAAAACCTAAAAAGCTATTTTCCATTGCTCATTTCAAAGAGTTACTCAATATAGAAGAAAAATTTTTTTAAAAAAATGGAGCAGAGTTTGTGTACAGAAACAGTGGCTCTAACTGCAGAGCTCAAGAAAGTTATGCTGATTCTGCAATAGACCTTGAAAATAGTTTTATTAGTATACCTCAGTCCTACCTTTAAAATGATGGTTTAATAGAAATATTAGCTAGTGAGTAGTCAAGTGATTGAATGTAGTAAAAGTTACAAGATTCTAGTTATTTATTTTTCTCACCACAAAAAAAAAATGTATATTAGAAAATACAGGAAAAACAAAGTGATGAAAAAAGAAAATAAAAATGCACTAAACACAAATAATGGAAAGCCAAGTTCTGTATATGAAACACAGTAAAATGTGCACTTTTGTAAAATTTAATGGGATAGAAGAAAGTAGTACAGATTGTTCTTGATGGTAAGAATATCCCTCCATGAGCAGCATTCATGTCCTGATATTGAATGTCAGAAAGGCTAATAAATTAGAGAAAGAAATTATTCTTAATTCTGGTGTGTGTTTTGTGATGAAAATTATCTTAAAGTCAAATTTGTGAAAATACTTACGGGTTTTTAAAATTCACAATTTTTCTGTAGACAAAGAATGCAACACATAATTATGTTTAAAACAGAATAACTGAGGAAGCATGAAAACAGGGACTTGTAATTATTAAAAAATAGAGTGGGGTTTGGTGGCCTGTAGAGATGCTGATAGTCAGAAATAATAAATTGTCCAATGTAGATTAAGCAAGAAATCACAGAACACATATCATAATTGATAATCAATTAAATGCTAAATCCTTTTAATATTTGATTCATTAGTCCTGAAGAAAAAGAAGAGCCCATAAGTTAAATTGGTTTTCCTCCCTCTCTCATTGTAATTAGAAAAAATAATGGGAACACCTAAAACATTGTGAAGGGTCTTCTATGTATATATTTCAAGATTATGATCAATATAATCAGACAACTAGTAGTAGGAATGGCTAAATTTAGCTTCCTTTTAAAACTTTACATAGTTGCAGATAGAGTGTAGGCTGCTGATTTGGGTGTAAATTTTGGAAACTACTGTTTTATATGGCACTGGGGATTGAACTCAGGGTGCTTTATCACTCATATATATACAAAATTTTTTGATAGTTTGAGACCTAGTCTCACTTAGTTACCCAGGTTGGCCTTGAAGTTGTGATCCTTCTGCCTCAGCCTCTATGATATTTGGGATTACAGGTATGTACCACCACATCAGGCCTGGACACTACTTTTTTTTAACATAAATCTAAATTATTTTAAATATTTCTGCCTTTTCTTTTATATAAAATATTCAATAATATCTTACCAAATTGGTTTTCACCCTAATATCCTTTTCTTGAAAAGGCCAATATTCATGTTGAGTAGTTTTACTTTTTTTTTTCTTACCATAACAAGATTTTCTCATTAGATTCTATCCTGAGTTAGCAAGTCAATTTTATCCATATTTTAGAAAAAACAAATTGTTATAATTTTTTCTGGTCATGGTTTTAATAGAAGTACCTTCCTCTAAGTCATAATTTAAAAAAGATAGGAGAAAATTTAGTGAAGTCAAAATCTAAGATCCAACAGTTGGCCAGTTCTTGTTTCAACCAGATGTTTATGATTTGATTGTTTCTCTTTTAATTTTCTTCTTCTGATTACTCTGATGGCCTTTTCTATGATATTTTCTATAAGAGAAATAAATATCTGGAACAAATTCATAGTTCTCAATATTTCTCATGATTATATACAGTTTCCTCCCACCATTCTGGGATTGCAATTCATAGAGCTTTAAAGGACTTCCATTCCTCACTATATTTCACTCTCAGCACATGCAGAAATAATTTATCACCAAATTTATATTAAATAAGTAGAAATTTAGAGAAAACCAGATATAATTTACACCTGTAAAATTAAAACAATATATGTGGAAGTTTGCCAAAGAATACTTGGCATATTCAAAAAATAAAATGAAGAAAATTACCAGAATTGTTGCTTTCCTTTATGTGACAGGGCACAGTTTATTGACATGTTGTTTCAAAAAGACATTAATATTTTCCTTATGAAAAATAGTTGTTATTCTTTAACATAAATTTTACTTCATTTTTAAAAATTTTTACCCATTTATCTTGCACACTGAGAAGGTATTTGCTGGGGTAAAACACAGTGAGATACTGATCAATATATTGTGTTTTTACTAATGTTGTAAAATGCATCTCTGACACATTTGTTTGTTTTCATTTTATATAATAGCATCATGCACAATCAGCATTAGAAGAGTTTGCTCATTAATTTTGGTATCAATAGTGGGTTAGGTTCATTGAAAAGATGTTGAGAAAATTACATCTATAATGGTGGAATCTCGCAATTCTTTGTTTTCATATTTCCTGTGGTGCTTCTGCTCTTGATATTAGTATGTTAACTTTAATTTGCATTGTCCATATAGTTTCTTAAAACATAAGACACTTAGAATTTAGGAAATCACATATAGTAAGTTTATTTCATAAACTGATATAAGACTCAATGAAAGACTTCAGCATTATTAACGTACATTTTATCAAAATTCCACTATATCACAATGGTACATACAGTATTGAAATTTTATATAAAGGTTTTTTAACAATGAATGATAGGCACCCTAAGCAAGTATGCAGTTCCAATTTTTCATTTACTGAGCTTCATTCATTCATAATATAATAGTTGACAAAAACCACACATCAGAGTGTCTGTTTTTGAAAACATTGTTTGGTGAATTAGGAAAAATGCAACATACAATTTTTATTTATTATTGGTTCATCAAACCCACATCTTACTCGCATAGTAAGATTGTTATAATATTCAATAAGTTGTAGCTAAAATCATGAAATACCACATACCATATTGTACAGATTATATAAATGCTCTTATTATTTCTTCATTCTTTTTCACAAATATTTATCAGCAACTTACTATATGCTAATTAGAAATAAGTTCATTATAATTATTTCAGATATTTTTTAAAAACTGTAAGACCTCATTTGAAAAGAGCAATATAGATTTCAGAAGTAACTACTGCTTCTCTAGTGAATAATGTGTATACAAATCTGCTAAGGTCTTGGGGTATGCAAATATATTTGAGATGCATCAGAGAGTATATATGAAAACACAGTACTATTTATTATGTTATTTAAATAAAGAGAAATATCATAACAAAGGTTAAAAAATTAACTTTTGGGAAAAAGAGCAAAAGGGTGGACTAGTATTTGAAATAATGTAATAATTTTTACTATAATAAGTTGTTTCTGAGTCCCATTTCACTCTTTACTTTAATTATCTATCCATTGTGTTAAGAACTCCTATAGGTGTTAAACTATATAAGGTACATATATTGTGGTGTGAGGTGTTATTGGAAAATATTAGCATTCGGTGAATAATGCCATCAATTTTCTGTTTTGCAATATTAAAGAACTATTTCAGATTTATTGCAATGGATAGTTTTGTTTAAAGGTAACAGTAGTTTTTCAATGTAGAAATTACTAAGAAAAATTTAGGTGTTCTCCAAAAGTCTATAACAACCATATTTGATGAACTTTGTGTCATAATGTATAAGAAAAGTTGCTTCCTTACCTCAAACCAGACATCATTGGAATAACCTTTTGTAGTATCAGCACATACAAGTTTAGATGAGGACTTTTGCTTCTTTTCTCCTTTTTCCTCCCACTTACAATATGGCTTATTTTTAATAAGCAATTTTCTATGCTTGTTAAACCTCTCACACATCTCAGAATTCTCTAGGAGAGATCCCTGACAATCTAGAAACAAACATATCTGAGATACTGTATAGATTAATATATGAAAAAGTTCAAGAAAATATTGATCTGGCCATGAGATGGTGTGGTAACTATATAGAAAGCTAAAAATTGAAATTGAAAGAAATATAATACTCCTGAGAATTACTATGAATCATGTAGTCTTTGGAAGCAGATATTTTAAGTAGGAAGCTCTTGAGACTGATGTCCACTGCATCTTTTATATGAATATTTGCTCTGGTTTTGAGGGCCACCAGATTTTAGCCAGTAAACTTTTGGCTTGATATAGCATAATCAGAAAGCCCAACATTCTCTTTTTATACCTAGGCATGGTTTACTAAACATTCATTGAGTTTTTGCACAAACTTTTCCCTTATTTTAATATACCTAGCCCATTAGTCTTGTCACATTCAAATTCATTCATTCTTCAAAAAGTAATTTAATTCCCTATTGTCTTTAAAATAAAATATCAACCTATAATAATTTCTATACTCTAAAGTATTTTATTGTAGTATCTAGAATCTTTATTATTACTAAGAAATGACAGTCTATGTCTCATTTTTACCATTGTCTCTCTCGTATTACTTTCATTATGATTTGAGTATGTCCCCCAAATGTTCATGTGTTTGGAACTTAGTTTCAAAGGGAGAGAGTTGGAAAATAGTGGAATGTTTAAGAAGTGAGATCTAGTAAATTGTGGTTAGATCATTGGGGGAGATGTTCTTGGAGAGGGTTAATATAAATTTCATGGGGCACAACATACTTTTTATTAAAGCTGGGTGTTTCAAAAGAGCAAGTCTTTTTTTCTGAATTTCCTGACTTCCTGTCTCATTATGTTCTCTCTACCTCTCAAATGAGCCCTCACCATAATGATACCTCATGTGTAATGCAGGTGAAGGAGCTGTCACAGGAGCTGAGAAGATTCTGGTAGAGTGCACTTAAATCTTCAGAACTATGTACTCAAAAATATTTTTATTTATTTACAAGTTGTAGTTGGACACAATACCTTTATTTTATTTATTTATTCATTTTATGTGGTGCTGAGAATTGAACCCAGCTTCTTGCATGTGACAGGTGAGCACTTTACCACTGAGCCACAAACCCAGCCTCTCAGAAAATAATTTTTATGCATTTATATCTCTTTTTATACATTGGCCTGTTTCTGGTATTTTTCTATAACATTATAAAACAGACTAAAACAACCTCTGTGTCTTATTTCTAAAGAAGAGATGTGAGACTTTGCAATGTATTATAAAAAAATTCTGTAAAAGCTTTAGAATAAGAACTGTTATGCATTCACTGAGTGACCTTTAGTGAGTGATTAAATATCTTTGAGTCTAAGGCATCTTACTATGAGAGTGAGTAGAACATCTAAGATTACATTTTAAAAGCTCTGGTATAGCTTAGATGGTAAAGGCTTAGCATTTCTGATTCTTATTTTTATTTTTCAAAGGTGATATCTTGTATTTCTTATATTCCTCATGGTGCTTAGTTTAATGTATTGCCATTTACTTTGGGACTCAAATATGTGGAATTGATTTTGTTTAGTAAAGCAAAAGCAAGAGTGGTTCCTTAGAATATAGCAAAGACTATATAAGAATGTTTTTTTTTTATTTTTAATGGGAAGAATTGTCTCATTGCTAATGATTATACAGGGAATTTATATTTTGATGACACCCATTAATCAGAAATGGTCTGAACTGACTAGATCAAAACCACTAGAAAACCATGAATAAAGAGGCAGATTAAAAAAATAGATTTGGGGCTGGGGATGTGGCTCAAGCAGTAGAGCACTCGCCTGGCATGCGTGCAGCCGGGATCAATCCTCAGCACCACATACAAATGAGGATGTTGTGCCCACCGAAAACTAAAAAATAAAATATTAAATAATTCTCTCACTCTCTCTCTCTCTTAAAAAAATAGGTTTGTCTAGCACCATTTTGAGTCTCCTATTAGAGTACAAATTATAGTATTTTACCAGTGAAAGGACTCAAACACATGTAGCTGCACTTAAAGCCTCCTGTAATCACACAAGTCACCATCAATCATAATACCATTGTAGGAAGATAAATGTAGATCTTCACAGGCAGAAAAATCAAATACAAAAATTGCAATTTGCCTTATGCAAAAAAGAGACCTCATTATTTATGTCATAATTTTTTAGCTCCCAGGTTCCATCTATTTGAGCTCAAGATATTCAACCAGAAGAAAGTGGATTTGTTTTATGCTAGATGAGTTAAGAACTGATATAATTAGAATGTAGAGTAAACGTATTTTGATTTGGGGTTGTTATTTTAAGTATGATGGCTTGCCCAGGAAAGCAATGCAGGAGATTTTGTCCTCCACTTCACCCAAATTGTATGGAAAAATTATTATTTGTTTAAATTAAAAGTGGAAGCCACAGGCAATCTACAGCATGTATTGAAATGTCATGATGAGACATCAAACTGCAGTTTTTTTCCTCATGTTTTTGTATCATTGATTGCTGTGGAATTTGAATATTTGAAATATTAAAAACTATATTTAAAAATAAACATTAATATTCTTTTGTATTTTAAGGTAATTTTCAAGCTCATAGCCTAAGGTCATAATATACAGTATAATTACCTCATATTTTTCTAATGTAATCCCAAGACAAAGGAGTTGGAATCTATTTTTCATGAAAAAAAAATATTTTTACTAAGTAAAATTACGTTGTTCCATGTATCATACTTTTCTATTAATAGAAGTGAATGCCTTGATGGGACTGCCAAAAGGTTTATATTATCTTGCCCTGTTGAATATTGTGGCAGAATATATGGATGATGAAACAGAAGATTTCTGAAATTGTGTATTTTTGTGGCTGGAAACTGTTGAAAGGTACACCATTGTTATTAATGAAAAAGACTGACTAAAAACAGCAATGTTGTTTAAGTGTACATACGTGAACAAATTCTTTGCTAAGCAAAAATGCCCTGTGCAGCCAGGGATGGCTGAAATACATTATACTTAGATTCTGGTAATCTCAGTTCTTTATTTTTTCACTCTAACTAGTAAATTTTTCTAGCTCAATAAATCTCTCTCTATTCCTTTTCTTGCTTTTAAAACCAGAGGTGCAATACTTGTCTTTTTTAACTTTCTGGATTGTTTCTCAATTTGACTGCAATAAAATATGCAGAAAATTTTTGGAAAATATTACAAAGCATACAAATGGAGGTGAATAATCTTTGCTTACTTTGTGACTCTTCTTCTTTCAAATGCTGTTGTAGTTCAAAGTGGGTAACTTATCTTTCTTCAATTACCTTTAACTGATTATATGTCCATTTTTCCCCTAGCATTTGGAAACCACACTTCATCCATTATTGGTCAGTTGCTTAAGTATTTACAAGTTTTTATTTATATATTGTTGTGTGTTGATCGAATTGATTTTTCTTCTCATTTAGTGTAGTTTCATGTATAATTAAATTTGTATAAATATGTCTATATTGGAGAGTGTAAAATGTCCCTAGACCTTGTTCTTAGGCATATGTTGCTGTAAACTCAGGTCTTCATGAATTATATGTAATCATGGTTAATAAAATTGTGAATGATGTTCAATATGATTTTTGTATGGATTATGTGTATAATAAGCTTTTACCCTATTGTACCTGAAAAGCCAACATTTTATGATAAGAAACTTAATCTTTACATACAACCTTCTCAGTTTACCTCTTACTACTTGGTCCTCAGAAAATGAGACTATAAAACATAGTTCATTGATTATTTTGTCATAAGTATAAGGCCTCACTCAACTTTGACTCCACATCCATTTCTCCAATTCCTTCCCTGAAATAACACTACCTATAAGATATCAGAATTTATTAATATACATGAAAACACTGATCATTGACCTCATTCACAGAAAAATGAAATGTCTCCAATGAGGATGAAGTCTAGAAGGCCATTATGCACACAAGAAAGATAAAGCTCTTCTCTCCTGTAAGAGCTACCCTTAAGTTTGTGGAAATTCAGTCTATTAAAATCACTAGGAAATATTAAAATGTTAAAAAGTTAAAATTTTAAAATTTATAAATCAAGATATGAAAACCTGGGGCTTATTTTCCTACATCTATATCCTTCTTATAACTCTAAATTTCACCATAAATACAAACAGAAAAAAAAAATGATCTGACTTATGCAAATTGTATTCCACATTAAGTTTGATTAAAATGTGTAAAAGTATTAACAGATGCTAGAGTATTATTCACTCACCAGTATGTTTTACAGTTACATAGAGCATTTAGTCAAGTGGAACACTATGATGTCTGTCATTTAACAACAGGATGCAATACATGTGTGTTAACATATAAACAAATATTCAGTTATAAAGCCATATTGCATATGTAAGGTAAATATAGGTTAAAAAATGCACTGTAAACCTGACATGATGGTCTATGCTTGTAATCCAAGCAAACTGGGAAGCTGAGTAATTTCATAAGTTTAAATTCAGCCTCAGCAACTTAGTGTGGTTTCAAGCAACTTAGCAATACAGTCTCAAAATTTGAAAAAGTGGAGAGAGGGCTTAGGAATGTGGCTCAGTGTATAAAAATACCTAAACTTAAACTGAAATACAAAACAAATTATAGTTTAAAATATTACACTTCAGTGTTAAACATCAAAAATAGATTTCATATAATTCTTTTATCACTATTCAAAAGTGAAAATAGTAATTTTTAATTTATAAAAACAATTATATTCTTTCAAAGATGAGGTTTCTTCACTATGCATTTGATATTTATGACTGATATTTCTACAAAATAACTTGATAATGCTTAATAAATTTAAGCAAAAGTTAAAGACAACTACAAGTTTTCTAAACTTAAATGAGTTCTGTATTTTACTGATCCTCATATACATCAAGGTGTAATATATAGATAATAACTTTACTAGACTCTCCCATTTATTATAAATGTTTCATTGTTATATAAGGCATACATTTTGGACAAAATCTGTTCAATGTTCACTACTAGTATGAGTTTTCAGATGTTCAATGAATTTAAAATTTAAATACATTTTGGAAATGTTATTTAACTTTTTAGAGTTTCTGGGCACAATGAATTCTCCAAAAATAAGCAGTGTTTAAGAACATGTAGCTACATTTTTTTTTCCATTTGTATTTTCTCTAACCAGAATGTATCCACAAGTGCTGAGTATTGGTGAATAAATTTTGGAGGCATTGTCACATTATCAATTTTCACATTTCAAAACTTTCTCTACATTATGGTTATTGTGGTGAGGATTAAATGTTGTCCCTTTCTTAGAGTAATGGTACAATGGTCTCATTTGTAGAGCTTTTCTCCAGTGTGTTTTCTCTGATGTCTAGTAATATATGATATATAATTTAAAATTTTTTACATTCTCTACATTTAGATGTCTTCTTTCCAGAATAAGTAGCCTAGTGGTGAAAAGAATTGATTTCTTATTAAAAGCTTTGCTGCATTGTTTCAATTTGTAGGGGTTCTTTTCTGTATAAATTCTGTTGTTAATAATGTTTAGTCTTTCTTTTTTTAATGTTTATTTTTTAGTTGTAGTTGGACACAATACCTTTATTTCACTTATTTATTTTTATGTGGTGCTGAGGATAAAACCCAGGATCTCACACAGGCAAGGCTAGCACTCTACCACAGAACCACAACCCCAGCCCCAAGGTTTAGTCTTTCTTTAAAAGTATTATCACTTTATTCACATTTCACATTCACCAGCATGTCTTCTGCTGTGGTGACTAAAGTTTTATTTTTTATTAAAAGCTTTTCCACATTATTCACATTTGTAGGGCTATTCTCCAGCATGAGTTCTGTTGTGGTGAATAAGGCCTGTTTTATTGCTAAAAGCTTTGCAACATTCCTTATAATTGTAAGGCTTCTCTCCAGTGTAAATTCTTCTGTGGCAAAAAAAGGGGTAAAATTTGAGTAAAAATTTTGTCATATACTTGCATTTGTGAGGCTTCTCTCCAGTGTGAGTTCTGTTGTGGCAAATAAGGTGTGATTTTTGACTGAACGCTTTGCCACATTCTTTACATTTGTAAGGCTTCTTTCTAGTGTGAGTTCTGATGTGGCAAATAAAGCCTATTTTTTGAGTAAAAGCTTTGCCACATTCTTTACATTTGTAGGGCTTATCTCCAGTGAGTTCTGCTGTGGTGAATAAGGTCTATTTTTTGACCAAAACCTTTGCCACATTCTTTATATTAGTAGGGCTTATCTCCAGTGTGATTTCTGATGTGGCGAATAAGGTCTGATTTTTGACCAAAAGTTTTGTCACATTCTGTACATTTGTAGGGCTTCTCTCCAGTGTGAGTTCTGCTGTGGTAAATAAGTTGTGATTTTTGACCAAAAGATTTGCCACAATCTTTACATTTGTAGGGCTTCTCTCCAGTGTGAGTTCTACTGTGGCGAATAAGGTGTGATTTGTGACCAAAAGCTTTGCCACAATCTTTACATTTGTAGGGCTTCTCTCCAGTGTGAGTTCTGCTGTGGCAAATAAGGTGTGATTTTTGACCAAAAGCTTTGGCACAATCTTTACATTTGTAGGGCTTCTCTCCAGTGTGAGTTCTTCTATGGTAAATAAGGTCTGATTTTTGACCAAAAACTTTGCCACAATCTTTACATTTGTAGGGCTTCTCTCCAGTATGAGTTCTGCTGTGGTAAATAAGGTTTGATTTTAGACCAAAAGCTTTGCCACAATTTTTACATTTGTAGGGCTTCTCTCCAGTGTGAGTTCTTCTGTGGCAAATTAGGAGTGATTTTAAACTGAAAGCTTTGTCACATTCTTTACATTTGTAAGGCTTATCTCCAGTGTGAGTTCTGATGTGGCAAGTAAGGTATGATTTTTGACTGAATGCTTTGCCACATTCTGTACATTTGTAGGGCTTCTCTCCAGTGTGGTTTCTTCTGTGGCAAATAATGTCTGATTTTCGACCAAAAGCTTTGGCACAATCATTACATTTGTAGGGCTTCTCTCCAGTGTGAGTTCTGCTGTGGTAAATAAGGTGTGATTTTTGACCAAAAGCTTTGCCACAATCTTTACATTCGTAGGGCTTCTCTCCAGTGTGAGTTCTGATGTGGCAAGTAAGGTATGATTTTTGACTGAATGCTTTGCCACATTCTGTACATTTGTAGGGCTTATCTCCAGTGTGATTTCTGATGTGGCGAATAAGGTCTGATTTTTGACCAAAAGTTTTGTCACATTCTGTACATTTGTAGGGCTTCTCTCCAGTGTGAGTTCTGCTGTGGTAAATAAGTTGTGATTTTTGACCAAAAGATTTGCCACAATCTTTACATTTGTAGGGCTTCTCTCCAGTGTGAGTTCTACTGTGGCGAATAAGGTGTGATTTGTGACCAAAAGCTTTGCCACAATCTTTACATTTGTAGGGCTTCTCTCCAGTGTGAGTTCTGCTGTGGCAAATAAGGTGTGATTTTTGACCAAAAGCTTTGGCACAATCTTTACATTTGTAGGGCTTCTCTCCAGTGTGAGTTCTTCTATGGTAAATAAGGTCTGATTTTTGACCAAAAACTTTGCCACAATCTTTACATTTGTAGGGCTTCTCTCCAGTATGAGTTCTGCTGTGGTAAATAAGGTTTGATTTTAGACCAAAAGCTTTGCCACAATTTTTACATTTGTAGGGCTTCTCTCCAGTGTGAGTTCTTCTGTGGCAAATTAGGAGTGATTTTAAACTGAAAGCTTTGTCACATTCTTTACATTTGTAAGGCTTATCTCCAGTGTGAGTTCTGATGTGGCAAGTAAGGTATGATTTTTGACTGAATGCTTTGCCACATTCTGTACATTTGTAGGGCTTCTCTCCAGTGTGGTTTCTTCTGTGGCAAATAATGTCTGATTTTCGACCAAAAGCTTTGCCACAATCATTACATTTGTAGGGCTTCTCTCCAGTGTGAGTTCTGATGTGGTGAATAAGGTCTGATTTTTGACCAAAAGTTTTGTCACATTCTGTACATTTGTAGGGCTTCTCTCCAGTGTGAGTTCTGCTGTGGCAAATAAGGTGTGATTTGTGACCAAAAGCTTTGCCACAATCTTTACATTTGTATGGCTTCTCTCCATTGTGAGTTCCTCTGTGGTAAATAAGACTTTTTTTTTACTAAAAGCTTTGCAACATTCTTTATATTTGTAGGGCTTCTCTCCAGTATAAATTATCTGGTGATGGACAACGCCTGAGTTTTTATATGATTTCTGGTCATCACTCTCACTTGTAGTTTTCCATATTTTCTTTTGTGGGAAATAGTCAAGATCACAATTTCTATATTTTGCACTTATCACTTCATGAAATATATGTTTTAGGCCCTTTTCTGGTGAATATTCTTGGATATGATTAGGAGCCATGGCTGAAATAAACAAAAAAAAAAAAAAAAAAAACAATACCTATTAGTCAGGGATAAATATATTTTGCATACATAACATGAAATTAAGTAAAAATAAGTACATCAGGAGTGTAGCAGATTAGTAAGTCCAAAGTCACCATAAATCCAAAAAATATATATTAGTTCAAAAAAAAAAAAAAGGAAAGAAAAAATTACCTTGTGAATATTATCCAAATTCTTGTAGAGACCACATTATCCAAGAGGACTACATCACAAAAAGTGTAGAAAAGTATCATTAACAGGCTTTTGTCCTTCATAAGATAGGATTGTGTATTTGGGAAATATCTAACAGCTACCTTCACTGTCAGTAGAATAAGAGAAATGTAAAACATATATAAACATTTATGGTTTTTTCAGAGTGTCCAAAAATGCTTTTGGTCTACCATGACATGGAGACATGAAAATAGCTAGTATATTTTGAGTGATAATACCATAAATATTCAACAAGGATAAAGAGGCAATGGACTCTTAAAAAGAAATATGAACAAAAAATTTACTAAGAAATATACACATATGTCTATAAAATTTTTCATAAAAACATTTTAAAAGACAATAAAAACCTTGCATACCCTATGGCCATAATATTTGGATGAATTCAACACATGACTGTCAAGTATAATAAATTGATTTTTATATTTTTACATTCATGTGATGAGAATTTCCTTTATTGACAAATACAACTTTGTTTATTTATAAATATATCATGGTATTTTATACTATATATTCAAGGTAAAATGAATAAATAGAATGAATTAACAAAATCATTATTTC